>NC_089822.1:7175045-7485045 GCF_035046505.1 Tiliqua scincoides
AACCTTTCATGGAAAACACACACACACACACACATTTCTCAAGGGAGAGGTCTATTCCTCAAAACCCTGGAATTCCGCCGGAAGAGTACTCCCACCTATCTATTCCTTGGGAGATGGATGCATCTTGCTGCTTCTTCAGGCAACAGAAAGCCTGCTTCATGTCTTGCCTGGTTTATAAGAGCCAAGCGTAGTAGGATGATTCTATCGAGAAACATACAAAACTGACTTTTGTAGAGTTGGATCATTGGCCCTTCCAGGCCAGTGTTGCCTACTCAGACTGACAGCAGGTTCTAGAGAGTAGGGGGCTTTCCTGGGAGCTGCTCCCCAACCATTTGCCTTGGGATGCCAACAACTGAACCTGGAATCTTCTGCATACATATGTGTTCTCTGTGGCCTCTTTTCCAATATGTGTAGGCTTTCAGTGTATGGCAGCACATTCCCTGCCCCAAGGAGCTTACAGTCTAATTTTCTTGACATGGAAGGGACAACCATGAGAAGAATATGAATTTATTTCAGTTGTATGTATTTAGGCATCACAATAGAGCAGCCATTTTCAACCACTGGTGTGCCACAAGTGGTCCACAGGTGTGCCACAGGAATTGGGGGGAAAGGTCATTTATTAGTAGGGCCAATGGGAGATGTGTGCCCCCTCCCCATTGAAAGCACGGTGTGCCTTGTCAATTGTCAAAAGCCTGGTGACAATTGGTGACAAAAATGGTCATGTGCCTTGACCATTTTAGTGCCTTGTCAGTGTGCCCTGAGATGGGAAAGGTTTGAAAATCACTACAGCAGAGTATGGCTCTAAAAAATTCAGGGAAGATAGTCTGATGCTGGCAGTGAGTCATGAGTGCGGAGGGCTGGATACTAATTAGTATGTCAGTTGCTGGGTGGGGGGGGGGGGGAGACCAGCAGGTAAGGCTGTCAATTTCATGCCCTGTTTGTGCACGCCCTGTATCATGCCCTTCCAAGGGGCATCTGGTTTGCCCTTGTGGGAAAGGGAATGCACATGGGCCTTTGCAGAGATTCAGCAAGGCTCCTCTGAAGAGAGTGTGTGCACAGTGCAGGCAGAGCTACAGTCATGGGCAGGCAGAGAAGATTCCAGAGAGATCAGAGACTCAGAAGTTCTGGATGAAGATGAGACCAAGAGAGCACAAAGACGATGGATCCAGAGGAGGAGCTGGGGGAAAGCTGCTGGGTCAGAAGCGCTATTCAAACGTGTGTTCAAGTTACCAAGGAGTAAACTGGGGGGTTGTTGGAGAGAAGGAAAGTGAGCCCTGCATCAGGACCTGAAATGAATGTTGAGTGAAGGATGTGGAAGGCACAGCTACAGGGAAGGAAAGTCATTGAATGAACTTTGAATGTTGGGGAATGGTGGGCTTAGGGGTAAGGGGCTGGAACAGTCCAGTTTTGGAATGGAAACATTCAAAACCACCACTGGAAAGTTCTTCTATGATGCCTGCAGCCTCTGTGCAATGGAATATTACTTGAACACCGAATATATTAGTGTCTTTTAAAATGCTGCTATTTACTTGGTGTGTGAACTGCCACTGCCTTGTTTCATCTTATCGCAGTTCTGTTTTAATTGACATTTTGATTATTGTTTAACTTTTTTCATCAAAGTTGTTATCAGTGAGGGGCTTTTTGGGCACTTGTATAGTGCTTCTGCAAAGCAAGCTGTCATGGTTGGCTGGCAGAAAGTAGCTTTTCCAAGACAAACTTGTTCCCAGCTTGGGGCAAGTGAATAGTGTTTGGTTGTGGGAAGGAGCTGGCCTTGAAGCTCTTTGCAACCAGGCTTAAAGATGCCTGCTGTTAGCCTCAAGATGTTTTCAGTCCTTCCCCATAACCTGCGGAATGGGAGTTATTTTACACATTTTCTCCAAGTGGCTCAGCATGGTGTATGCAGTTCTTTCCCTCCTTTTGTGCTCATAACACCCCTGTGAGGTAGGTGAGTCTAAGAGATAGTGACTGGCCTGAAGTCATATAGCCCCATGTTTGAGCAGGTTTTTGAACCTGGATCTACCAGGTTTGAGTTCAGTACCAGAACCATAAAACCATCCTAGCATGTTGGCTGCTGAAAGTTGTTTATTAATTTTCAGTAACAAGAATATTTTGGTTTGCAAAGAATATATTTCCTGGGGGGGAAAAGTCTGTAGGAAGTATGATGGAATATTTTTGTTTTTTTTTTGAGGCCAAGAGTGTTGTAATGCAGGGTTTTGAGGCTTTTACAAGCCAGCCTAAAGGATTAATTAAAGGCCACACTCCTGCTGTTCAGGGTTTTCATTAAGCACTTATCTGTGTGTGTTTTTGTCTTTGTTCTCTGCCCCATTGTGGAGGATGGTAAAGAACTGTGACTGATGAGCTCGCTGAACTCTGACCTCCTCTGTTTCGTAGGGATTGTTCTGCTACCCCTTTGGAAACCCACAAAGAATCTCTAATTGGAATTTGGGTTCATGTCCCTCTTTCTTCCACTTCCCATCTCTTTTTTGCCTTTAAATATAATTTCGAGAAAGCCTAAGAGGATTTGCAAAACAAACAAAAAAAATTGAATTTATGCACATTTGCTTTTCAGCTGGGGAGAGCGAACAAGCCCTTTTTAAGCTGTGAGCAAGGGCTGAAATATGTCCAGTGCAAAAAATCCAAAATCCAACCCTTGCCCCTTAACACACACCCAGTGACTGATCGTGCGTTGGTATTAAAGGTATCAATGTACTAGATTAGTAAGAAAGAACAGAGAGAAGGTGCTAATTACAACAACAGCAGTCTTGTAGGAGATTTCAAAGTCCTTTTCTCACCCAGGAGGCTTGCAGTGTGTCATTACACATCTTGGAGAGGCCCTGCCTCTCCACAGCAAGCAGAATGGATTTGGTGGTAGGCCTGATTCCTGGACACACTGGTCATTACGATGATGTATTGGGTGTGTGTGCTTCTTCCTGAACCTGGTGTTCCTAGTCCAAGACGCTCACAGTTACAAAGCGAGCCTCAGTCGATCGCATGGCTTGGATGAGAGAGGAAGGACAGGTGACTTGCCAGGCACACAGAGAACTAAATGTGTGAGTCTGATCAGGACTGGCACCAAGCCTTGAAACAAGTCATGTATGAGGAACTTGGCAATGGGGCCTCAAGAGAGCTGCATGTGAGAATCTGTTCCGAGGCAGAGCCTATTGAAACCCAGGATTTAAGCCAAAAAGTCCATCCAGAAGATGCTACAACATTGACTCATGATGCAATCCTGTTGTAACCTTATGTCGGAGCAGCAACTGCTGCGCCAGCCTAGGCTGTCACAAATGTGCCATAAAGCATGTTTGCAACACCCAGTGAGTAGGCTTCACAGATGGGAAGGCCTGTGCTGTCTTGCCTGTGCTGCATCCAGGCACCTCACTGGACATAGCAAGTAAGCTATTGACAGACAGCACAGGGGCAGGGGGAGGGCAGAACAGGGCAGGGAGAGGGTCTAACTGGGTGGGGGAGGTTGGGGAGGGGGTGGATCAGGCCCAGGAAGGGGGCAGGATCGATTATGCTGGCCTACTCCAAACCCTATTCCCCTTCCTGGGCCTGAAAGTCCAACACAGAGCTTCTCAGACTTGCACCTGCAAATTGACTGGTACAGATCAAAGTAGCCCCATTGTACATGCTGGGGTGCCTTACCCCCAAGGGGGCCTCCTGCCTTCTCCTTCCCAGCTTGATACAGTGTGGGCCATGGGGCCCCGCTGCATCAGTGCTGGTTAGGATTGGGATGCCCGAGAAGCATAGAATGGTGGGCATCTGGATGAAAACATTGGAAGACCAGTGTGAAAGCAGGTAGAGGAGTGGTGGTAGCCCAGGTGGTTAGGGACTAGAGAGAGATTAGGAAGCCACAAGGCAGTTGGCACATTGGCAGTTGACTGTTACCCTGCACATGCCCAATCTCGTCTGATCTTGGAAGCTAAGCAGGGTCAGGCCTGGTTAGTACTTGGATGGGAGACCGCCTGGGAATACCAGGTGCTGTAGGCTTATGCCATAGTCTTTCGAGACTGAAGGTTGCCAACCAAGGCAGTTGGCAAGTTTAAAACCCAAGTCAGACCTGGAAGCACATACAGCTGGATGTTCATGAAATCTTGCCTCTCTGACTTAATCTTCCGAGGAGACTCTGCTTTGTCTCTTGCTACTGTCAGAAGTGTTGTTGATGGGAATACGAGTCAGGGCTCTTTGGTGGTGGCATGCAGACTTTAAAAAACCCTCTTCAGAAAACTTGTCTGTCTTCTTCCTTTCTGTTGCAGTTGAAGACTCAGCAAGCATCAATGTTAATTAATTTGTCCTCCCCAGACTGTTTGGTTTTGAGCTGCGACTTGGTCTTCTTGTGGATTCTTGTTTAAATTGTGCTGTTTTATTTTACTCTTTCCTTTCGATGGCACTTTGAGGCCTCTTTCCTGGGTTGATATGCAGCATAAACATTTGACTAGCCTATATTTAGAAACCAGTTCTAAATTCTTTGTGGTTATATAAAGGATTTATTTGCAAATATGCTACTGATGCATCACTTAAAAACCCTTCATTTTTTTTTTAAATAATGGGGCAAGCGTGGGATCCTAAAACCATGGCTTAATGAACGAGCATCTACTTTGCTTGCAGAAGCTCCCAGGCTCAGTCTCTGGTGGCAACTCCACACAGGACAGAGAAAAATCCTGAAACTCCAGAGAGCTACTACCTACCAGTCAGAGTTGACTCTACTGATCTAGGTGGAACAATTGTCTGATTCAGCAATGGCAGCTTCCAATGAACATTAAAACTGCATACATTTACTGGATGAGTTTTGACCACTTGGGTCCTTGTCAGCTGCCAAATAAGCAGATGCCTCCTTAATCAGTGCACCTCATTGATACTGCAGCTGATATTTGGCTTGTCTTAGTACCAGCTTTGTGTCAGAATTTTCATTTTATTCTCTTGACCAAGTATGCCTAGCTCTGAAGAGCAAAGCCTTGTGGCTGTCTACTCTTTGCTATGCTGCTACTATGCTGTTGCCATTATTGTAACTTCGTAAATACAGACTGAAGTGGTGATGGATTTTCTCGTGTCTGTGTACTCTCTACTGTGTAGAGTAGGGCTCTACTTGTGGGCTGTGTCCTAGAAGCTGCATTCCTCTGACCAACCAGATAAGGAGCTACTCCCTCCTCGATGATGGTCAACTTCAGAAAAATCAAGGGTATCAACAAGGACATGCTTTGTGCCCGTCACAAATCCTTTCCTGTTCTTCTTGGCCTGTGGTCATCGTTTTAATGTATGATGGAGCGCAAAAGCTGTTCAGGATATTGAAGAGGAAGGTATTTCTGTGACATCATGGTGCTAGTCAAGCAGTATTGCCCCCAGCCAGGACTTGCAACAAATTTGATCATATATGGAGTCTGTCTTCCTCCCTATGAAGCCATCATCGTTCGTTGGTCTGGGCTGTTGAGTTGTCAAGAACCGATCCCCTATATCTGTTATCCCATTTCTCCCGTGGGGCACCTCTGATGCCTCACAGGATTTCTGTAGAAACTGGTTAGTACAACAAGCCCTCCTAGATGTATCCAGTGTGAAAAATAATTGTTTGATAATACTTCTGAGTAACAATGTTCAGCATCAATCACATACAAAAACCCCGAGCAAAACTCTCAAACAACCAGTTTTGAAATCAAAACTCACTGGACCAGTGTTTCTCAAACTGTGGATCAGGACCCACTAGGTGGGTCGCAAGCCAATTTCAGGTGGGTCCCCATTCATTTCAATATTTTATTTTTAATATGTTAGACTTGATGCCACCATGGTATGTGCCTGCATTTGGGGAAATGTTTCAGATCTGTACTTTTAACAGGCTACTTTATATATGCTTTTACCAATGATAAAGCCTTTTAAAATGATAAATCATTTACCAATGATAAAGCCTTTTAAAATGATAAATCATTTTACCAAGATAAATGATATATGCTTTTACCAATGAAGGCCTTAGGAGTGGACCTCAACAAGTGGGAAACCCTGGCCTCTGAGCGGTCCGCTTGGAGGCAGGCTGTGCAGCGTGGCCTTTCCCAGTTTGAAGAGACACTTGGCCAACAGTCTGAGGCTAAGAGGCAAAGAAGGAAGGCCCACAGCCAGGGAGACAGACCAGGGACAGACTGCACTTGCTCCCAGTGTGGAAGGGATTGTCACTCCCGGATTGGCCTTTTCAGCCACACTAGAAGCTGTTCCAGAACCACCTTTCAGAGCGCGATACCATAGTCTTTCGAGACTGAAGGTTGCCAACCTACTAATGATAGTAAATTACCCCTGCAAATTGGTAAGAGGGACTTTTTCAAGTGGGTGCTCCTCTTTTTAGCAGGGGGAGAGTAACTGGGCCACCTCACCCCAGCAGTGTCTTTTCTAGTGGCTGTCTGCTGGTGTTCTTTTTGCATCTTTTTAGATTGTGAGCCCTTTTGGGACAGGGAGCCATAAGTTATTTGATTTTTCGCTGTAAACTGCTTTGTGAACTTTTTGTTGAAAAGCGGTATATAAATACTGTTAATAATAATTAATAATAATAGTAAATGGGACTTACACCTGGGTAAGTGTGGATAGGATTGCAGCCTAGGATTGTTAAAAATTTTCCTGCTTGATAATGTCACTTCTGGTCATGACATTGTTTCTGGTCATGAATGTGTTTTAGCACATTCTAAAAAGTGCTAAAAGTTTGAGAACCACTATACTAGACTAATCAAAGGACAGTGATTTAAAAGAAAGCAAAACTTTAAAAAAAAAACCTAAGAGGAACAAAATTGTAAAACTGATTCTGGGAAGAGTACTCAAAAAATTGGGGGGAAGGTCCTTAGCTGTCGTCTGTTGCATATTAATAAAATTTAAGGTTCAGTCCTGGGCATTTATTGTTACAGAATATTCAGTCTTAAGGCTGGAAGAGACCTCCTGGCGGAGCCCTTGGAGAGTCATTTGCCAGGCAGAGTTGACAGTAATGGTCTGACTCAGGATGAGGCTGTTTTATTTATTTATTTAGAAACTTTTATATTATATTTGTACTGCCTTTCCCCCCCACTATCATGGGGCAGCTAGCATACAAAATGCTTCAGAGAACAATAGAACAATAGATATACCCAGAAATGAAGGAGCAGCAGGCAATAGTAAAAAAAAAAATGTATAAAAACAGAGAAAGAATATAGCATCAGTAAAAACAGCAGCAGTAAGGACAATCAGATGATGAAGCAACATAAAACAGTATATAGCATTAATAGCCGCAAAAGAGCAAAATGATAAAATGGCAGGGGAAATGTTAAAACACAGAAGAAAACATCGGTAAACAGTAAAATCAGCAGCAAAGGTGGGAATAAATAGTTAACATCAAGACAAAAACACCAACTGAAAAACACCTTTTTTTCTCTGGAGCCCAGGCTGGAACAACCCCAGGGAGGGGCAGTTCTCAAATCAGACTGGAGCAAGTTCCATAGCTCTGGCCACCCCCCCACCCCCAATCTTCATTGCAGAGTCCCCTCTTCCAATCATGCTGAAATGCACAGACCAGGCAGTCCTGTAGTCCTCTTATATCCACAGCTGCTCCCGGATCACCAGATGATAGTTGCTCACCAGAACTTTAAAGCTCAAAACCAGCACCTTGAATTGGGCTTGGAAATGAATTGGCAGTTGGTGAAGCCGCTGGGGCAGCGATCTAGCAGAATCGAACCGCTGAACTTTAGAAACTGCATAAGCTGCCGCATTTTGCAGTTTGCAGACTATCATCAGGGACAGCCCCATGTAAAACACATTACAGTAATCTAACTGGGATATCACCAATGCGTGGACCACTGTGGTCAGCTCTGACCAACTTGGTATGGCCGCAGCTAGTGCACCAGCTGAAGCTGTTTAAAAGCTCCCCAGGCCACAGTTGCCACCTGGTGATCCAGGAGCAGTTGTGGATCTAGGAGGATTCCCAAGCTATGTACCTGCCCTGCAGAGGGACAGCAGCCCTATTCAGAACAGGTCAGTAGTCCAAAACGGCTTAGAAATTGTGAATTTCTGGATCAGGAGGCTGTCTGTTTTGTCTGGGTTTATCTGTAATCTGTTAATCCACATTCAGTTCCCAATTGTCTGTTTAGTCCCCAGCGCAGCTTATCAACAAGGATCACCAAGGCAGTTTCCATCCCAAAGTCTTGCTTGAAGCCAGATTTAAAGGATCCTCTAGGACAGTGTTTCTCAGACTGTGGGTCGGGACCCACTAGGTGGGTTGTGAACCAATTTCAGGTGGGTCCCCATTCATTTCAATATTTTATTTTTAATACATTAGACTTGATGCTACCATGGTATGTGACTGCATTTGGGGAAATGTGACAGATCTGTACTTTGAATAGACTACTAAGTTTATGCTTTTTACTCCTGGGTAAGTGTGGGTAAGATTACAGCCTAGGATTGTTAAAACTTTCGCTGCTTGATGATGTCACTTCTGGTCATGACATCACTTTTGGTGGGTCCCGACAGATTCTCATTCTAAAAAGTGGGTCCTGGTGCTAAAAGCATGAGAACCACTGCTCTAGGATGTTCTACAGAGGAGATGTCACCATCCACTCGATCACCTTGCCCAGAAAACGAAGGTTTGAATTTGGCTGGAAATTGTCCAACACAGAGAGCTCCAGGGAAGGCTTTTTCAGGAGGAGACATCCTCTGTACCCACTTGGCCAGACCTTCCTGGGCAGATCTTAAAAGCCAAGCTGGGCAAGGATCAAGTGGACAGAGGAATCCTGTCCTCTTCCAGACATTACAGACTGAAAAGACTCTATAACAGGACCAACAGATGCCTGGGGGACATCCATAGCACTGTCAGTGTGGAGCCCAAGTCATAGCAGTTGTGTGCAATTTAATCAGTGAAGTTCGTAGCAAATATGTCGCAACAAGCAACTGTACATTCCCCTTGCAGCCCTGAAGGAGCCACATCACATCACTTGAGAAAGCTCAGCTGGGTGGCTGTCTGCAGACACGATGGAGGCAAAGCTTCTTTGCTGCCATCATCGCTATGCAGTAGGCTCTGATATGAGCACTAATCCATGTTTGGTCAGACTCATCCCAAATTTTCCTGCACCATTGCTCCAGACATTTGCCGGGTTGTTCCATCTGAAGCATCTCAGTAAACCGAAGAGCCACTGTAGCAGCTTGTGTCAAACACAAGGCTTGCAGGCTGGATGCAGCCCGCAGTCCTGATGTGGTCCGCAGAAGCTCTTTATCTGGCCCCTGAACTCTCCCAGCACCACCATTAATTGCTAACAGCTGCTGAAAGGGCAGCCTGCATGATAGCTGAGCTCTCCCATATCTTGAAAATATGATCAAAATTTGAGTATCTTCCCTTCTGTATCATTTACAGCTAATATGTTCCTAAGTGAGAAAAAGCGCTTATTTCTGGTCATGACCAGCTTGTTGACATCACTTCCTGCTTAATGATGTCTCTTCTGACCCTCCGCAGGCATTATGAATGCTGTTCAGCCTGCTGTATGAGTTTGGCACCCCTGCTTGTGACATGGCTAAGGCTGTCTGATCCACCACTCCAGCTATTTTCTCGTTCCAGAGGTCAACCAGGGCTTCAGATGAGTTGCTGATCCTGGTAGCAAGGCAGGGCTGCAGAGCCCCCAGAAATCTATCTGGATCCATCATCCTCCAGAGGTGGACTGCACAACTGGGTCCCCTGCGCTGTTGAAGTAAGGAGCCACCAAAAGCTTAAACCCTACCAGGAAGGGATTTGTCCATGGCAAGATAGTGATCTTAATCTTAAACTGGTGAGTCCAGTTTTACCTATGTCCATAAAAGTTCAATGCCTCCAGTTGTTTTTAAGAAGGGAGCAAAACACACATTTATTTCTCCCCCACTGCTCAGAATACATTTTCTGAGTTTGAGTGTTTGCAGCCAGTATGTGAAGTCCTCCTAGGAGCAACTTCCCTTCCAGAGCCAAGAGCAGCTTCAACGGACAACTTTCATTGGGATCTTGGCATGTGATGCAAATCCCAGTTGGTCCCAATTGTGATTGCAAAAAGAAAAAGCCACAAAGGGCAACAGCATGCCTAAACCTGCATCTAGTTTGGCCCCATGTCCAGCTCTCAAACCAGTGGCCACATCTGTGGTGTTTTTGTTCTGCACTATAGCGGACTTATAACAACACTGACATGATACAGAAATCTGTGCTGTCCGGCTGGCTTGCAGTGTTGCTACAATTAAGCTATGACTGAACAGGAGGTCATTTTTTTCTGCTTCAGGTAGGGTCACCAGGCCTGGTCAAATATTGACAGGAGACAACTGGCCACCTAGCCCATGGCCAAAAATTTTCAAGAATTGAAATGGTTAGCCCAACTTGGCATTGCATTGCATCACAGTGTCCTCTGATAGGAGCAGCTGCAGTGGTTGAAGTCCTTTGCTCCCCCACTCTGCAGAAGTCAGTCGCACACACGGGTGCATTCTTCACTAAGGAACAGAGGCCTTCTCCCTACCTCTTTTTCCAGAAAATTTCCTGCTTCTTTTTAAGTCACATGGCCTAGTCTGCCTTGCTGGCCACATGCTGTAACTGCAGGCATCCCTGATCTGGAACAAAGACTCTTATGTTCTAGACCAGCCATTTTCAACCACTGTGCTGTAGTACACTGGTGTGCCGCGAATAGTCCCCAAGTGTGCCACGCAGTGGCGTCACTAAGATTCTAGTCACCCGGTGTGGGAGACCTGCACATCACCCCATGTTGTGGGCGGGGCAATGCCCCAGGTGGGCGTGGTGATGTACCATTGCCCCGCCCCCACTGGTTTTTTGGCTATACCTTTTGTTCGAACACAAATATTTCAATTTGGTTTGTTTTGTTGCATTCTGCATGAAATTACACATTGATTGATATATAACATGATGGTCTTATTCCTCCAAACTCTGATTTTAGTGATTTTGAAAACTTGTAGAGTCTCACACACACACCCCCCCCCCCCGTCAACTTACTAACACCTTATTGCAGCAGTTCTCAAACTTTTAGCACTGGGACCCACTTTTTAGAATGACAATCTGTCCAGGACCCATTAGAAGTGATGTCATGACCAGAAGTGACATCATCAAGCAAATTAAAATAAATAATTATAAATAATTAAATTAAAATAAAATAATTAAATAAGGGGGAGCCAGCCCTGTTCCACCAAGTGAATCTACTCTGAAGTAAGACCTATTGTGGTCAATGGGGCTTACTCTCAGGAAAGTGTGGGTAGGATTGCAGCCTGTGAACTCAATCCTATGCATGTCTACTCAGAAGTAAGTCCCATAGTGGTCATTGGAGCTTACTCTGTAGTCCAGGGGTGTCCAAACATTTTGGCAGGAGGGCCACATCATCTCTCTGACACTGTTTGGGGGCTGGCGAAAAAAAAGAATTAATTTACATTTCAAATTTGAATAAATTTACATAAATGAATATGTTAGAGATGGAACTTGTATGAATGAATGAAGGTCTTGCAGTAGCTCAAGGACTATAAAAGGCCTTGCACAAAGCAAGGCCAGCCTTTCCTTCACTGCCAGTACTGCATCACAGATGTGAAACAGCAAGTAGTGGAGGGAGCCCTTGTCCCAAAGCTCAGGTGAGAGGTTGAACAGTTGTCCTCATGCTTTGAGCAGTTGTATAGGGCTGGCATGGGCTCCAGCAAATCTCTGGAGGGCCAGAGGCTCATTGGAGACTGGGGGTTCCCTGAGGGCCTGATTAGGAGCCCCTGAGGGCCACAAGTGGCCCCCGGGCCGGGGTTTGGGCACCCCTGCTGTAGTCTGACTGCTATAACAACCCCCCAAAAAGAATCAGTGAGTTTTCCAGCCCTTCCCAGTGCCCAGCTTAAAGTTCTTCTGTCTCAGGCATATCAAGATAAAGACCCACCTGGCTTTGCAAGTGCAAAATAGAAAACATGCCTCTTACCAGTTCAAGCCACTTTTAAATCCTTTTTTGGGGGGGGGGGAGGCTGCCTTCTGGAGCATTTGTGCACTCCAGCTCCATCAGATCGGGACCATTCTGGTGTCCTCACATTCCCCTTTGCCTGGCCTGACCACCAGCCAAGGCATGTCTGCCTGCTCACGAGTAAATACGACATGAGGCTGCTTCACTTTCCATAGGGCTCCTTTGACTCGCAGCTGGGAGGAGGACCGCCTTCTCCGTGTTTTTGGGGGCTGCATTCATTGGATCAGGACCATTTTGACCTCTTTGGAGTCCTCTCAGCCTGCCTTGACTAAGGCAAGTCCGCCTACTTGCGAGTAAACGCTACCACATGGCTTCGTTTCTGACTTAAACTCGCAGCTGGGAGGGGGGAACTTCTCGGGTGTTTTTTGGGGGCTGCATTCATTGGATCGGGATCATTGTGGTGTTGTTGGATTTTTCTCAGCCTGCCCTTTCCGACGGACTATGGCACGTACGCCTACTCACGAGTAAACGCGCAATACGGCTCACTTTCACTTCCCATAGGGCTCCATGCATTTTTTTCCTTCCGGTTTTTGGGCCATAACTTTTGAACAAAAGGAGCGATTTCAATTCTGTTTTTTGCATTGCACTCCACTGGCCATTCCACATCCATCGGTGTATGGCATGACGGGGTAGCTCCTAATGCCATGATGTTAGTGCATCCTCTCCCCAGGGTGCGTCACCCCCCCCGGCGCTTCACCTGGTGCGGCCCGCAACCCCTAGCGATGCCAGTGGTGCTGCGGGAATTTGGAGGCGGGTCATTTATCAATAGGACCACTGGGGGATGTGACCCCCCCACTGACAGCACAGTGTGCTTTGTCAATTGTCAAAAAGCTGTTGGTGTGCCTTGACTGTTTTAGTGCCTTGCCAGTGCGCCATTAGATGAAAAAGATTGAAAATCACTGTTCTAGATGTAAACATGCAGGGGTGCGAGAAATGAGTGCTCAGAAGTCCAGACTGTTACTGAATTCATTGCATTTGTACTGGGGGAAAAGAGGCTTCTGTATAGCTGTGCTCTGTAAAGCTTTAGGAGGGGATTGGATTTGAAGGTTTTCTGAAAGGCATTCCTGTTTCCGCAGGTCGCAGTCCTTTCTGTTCTTTGTAATTGTCCTAGTAGCAATGAACTTTGTGCTTTCAGTAGTTCCGCAAGCTCCACACATAGTTGATGGTGTTGTAATCTTTGCAACAACTCTGTAAGGTCAATAATGTTATTACTATTATTATCCTGGTGTGTAGTAGATGAGAGAGAGAGAGCAAAGTCTTTTTGGCCAATGCAGTGTCAATCCTAGCTTCAAAACGTTGTGTGGATGAAAAAGCTTGCACATGGCAAGAGTGCTGTCCCTTGGATTTCTCAAAGGAAGACAGCTCACTCACTTCTTGTTGTTGGCATCCTTCAGTCTCGGAAGACTATGGCATTGCACTCTGAATGGTGGTTCTGGAACAGAGTGTCCTCTCCAGTGTGCGAAGCCTGGGTAAAGCAGATATGGAGGATAGACTGTTTCCCATGCAGCAAATCCCCCTTCTCCATGTCGCTGAAATGGTCCAGTGGAAAGGCAGAGGCTAATACGGTTGGTTCTAGCGGCGTCGCAGGAGTTGCCAGAACGTGACTGTGTTCAGCCATGAACTGCCTCAGGGACTCCGGCTCCGGATTTTGCCTCAAGGTTGACTCCTGAAGCCTTTTCCACAACTGGATGTAGCCACAAGGCAGTGGAGGTTTGGGATCAGAGTTTTCCTTCTCTCAGATGAGCTGCACTTCCCAGGCTAAGGGGTCCCATCTACCCAGTGGCTGTTTAGTTGCCTCTTACGACAAGTACAGCCAAACTGAGGGCCTATTCTTATCCCCAGCCCCCAGGGGAAACTCACTCACTCACTGGTGGTGTCTTTATTGTGCTGTTTGACAGGTCTGGCCCCTGTGTTTTCCACAATGCAAAGTTAAAGTCCAAAAGAATTGGGTAGCAATTGTGACTTGTGGATGTTTGTATTCTTGCTTGAATTCTAGGAAAGTTTGGAAGGGGGAAGATAAAAGGAGTTGGTCTAAGAAGGTGGTGTTATGGTTGGTTCAATCATAATGCCAAATCCTGATTTGGTGCTTCATGAGCAAGCCCCATCTTTCGAGTGTGAGTGTAAATAGAATGCTAGATGTAGGGAGGTGGCAGCAAGATGCAAATATCTTGTGGTCTTGTGTGTGCTCCCTGAGGCATCTGGTGGGCCACAGTGAGATGAGGGAAGCTGGACTAGATGGGACCTGGGCCTGATCCAGCAGGGCTCTTCTTCATATGTTCTTATCTCATGTGCTTCCGCCCCCCCCTCAACTTCAAATTTCCTCCTTCCAATTTAGCTGTAAATAATGACTATGTCTGAATGAGGTAAACTAGGGCTTGTACAATCAAAATTTTTCCATTTCCAGTGTTACAGCAAACCATGGCTTGCTGCTGCTGTATTGGAAGTGAAATCAGAGTGGGTGAGTATAACCCAGGCTTGTTCCTGCAGCACCGAACCATGGAATGGAGTCACATCTGAACCAACTTCAGGACTTTCCTAGAGATTTCCATTTGCCTCAAAATAACCCTTCCTCTGAATCTGACACAGGATGTCTTTCTGCTGTGGGAACGCTTAGGAATAGGACGGCTGGATACAAATGTTAACTGAATGCAGTGAGCCCGTACCACACTAGATAGCATCAGGATAGCCTGGCAGACAGCATGTGCAGAGATTGATTTCTTGAAGAGTTGGTATTTGCCAGGTTTTCAAAAGGGTTGATGCCTGCCAGCTAAAATCGTGTTACTTGGAGGCAGATTTTAAGCAGGCTGGAAACAAAGGTGGTTGTTGAATCACCTCGAATGCATCCAAGGGACTCATAATGAGTCAGTGTCCAGAGTCACTGTTGTTAACAGTGCCTTAAAAAGCCTTCCTGGCTCTGTTAACTTTCCAGTCCCTCATCCTGAGAATGTCGAAGGGCTACAGATACAGATAAAGTTGCAGAGATTTATTTATTTATTTGATGTATTTATATTCTGCTTTTCGTTCATACCCAACAACACAGCTTACTATAATACTTTCCAGGGCTGTTGCTGGAGCTGCCATTCTCCAGTTTGCCCTCAAGCAGGGCACTCTTCAGAATGCCCATTCCATTCCTGAGGTTGCTTTATGCATTCAGAGTTCCTCAGGAAGTGGAACTTGCCTCCTGGAGACATCTTTGTTCGTACAGCTGCCTCAGCAATGGAAGCGCCTTCCTTTCTAGAGCACCCAGTTCAAGGGCAAATGGAGAGCCTCAGCTCCAACCTTGGAAGGTTAGTAAGTCTGCCCCCCAGCCCCCTCCTGACCATTGCATGCCCAAGAGCTCCATTGGTGCTGCTGCTCCTTGCTCCACCAAGGTATTCCTGGAGCACCCTGGCAGGGCAGAGAAGCAGCGCAGCGCCACCAAAGGAGCTTTCGAAGGTAGGGGTTGAGTGGACTAGTCGGGGGGGGAGGGGGTATTCCAATGTAATGGACTTTCAGCATGAACGTTAATCCCTCCCTCCTGTTAATCCATTAAATTGAGAGTTTGTTGTATCTGCTGGTTGCCAGCCCCAAAGGAAGTGGTATCAATCCTTTCTTCTAGGGCAGTGTTTCTCAAACTGTGGGTCGGGACCCACTATGTGGATCACGAGCCAATTTCAGGTGGGACTCCAGTCTTTTCAATATTTTATTTTTAATATATTAGACTTGATGCTCCTATGGTACGTGACTGCATTTGGGGAAATGTTACACATCTGTACATTAAACAGGTTACTATGTATATGCTTTTAGCAATGATAGTAAATGGAACTGACTCCTGGGTAAGATTGCAGCCTAGGATTGTTAAATGTTTTTCCTGCTTGATGGTGTCCCTTCTGGTCATGACATCACTTCTGGTGGGTCCTGTCAGACTTGCATTCTAAAAAGTGGGTCCTGGTGCTAAAAGTTTGAGAACCACTGATCTAGGGCCTTAAAGTGTGCATTGGATAAAATCAAGTAGTGCCACTCTTGGTGTATGTACAGGACTGCTTGAGACTGAAGTGTGGGACTTGCATACCTGAGTGCTCCCCATATGAAAAACCCCCTGAACAGAGAGAACTTTCCTCTTAAGGGAGAAGGCTATGCTAGAGGCATGTTCACTGTTGTTCATGGCATCTGCCCATCTGGATAATTGTTGCATATACCATTTATATGAAGAGTGTGCCCTCTTTTAAACCATTTCTATCCAACTTTGGGTATATGTAACAGGGATGAACGGGTTAAAGAATGGTTACACAATAGACTCTTGCCTTAGAGAAGAGATCCAGATTAAATGACCTTCTGGCTCATTTCTGCTCTACGGTTCAACCATTGTTGGGCTTATTGCTCCTTCCTGTCTACTGTCGGGCAGTCCAATCCTGAGCTGCCTGGGGTGCCCAGGCTCGGCGGCAACAAGGAGGGCTGCCTCCGAATCCAGCGCCTCCCGCACTACTGCGGGAGGTGCCTCAGGAGAAGGGGACATTTGTCCCCTTCCCCCGCTTAAGGTAAGTAGCCCCGCAGTGGGGCTACTCACTTTACCGCCAATCTTTTGGTAAGGAAAAGGCGCTCGTGTAGGGCACGCAGCCCTCCACGAGTGCCCTGGATCCTGTGGAGCAGAGCTCCGCAGATCCTCCTCCCGCCCGCTCCCTGGCATGCCTCCCTCCACCCTTTCTCTGCCCCCCGCCAGCGTCCCCCCTCCCCGGAACACTTCCTCCCCCTGTCCCCACCCCTGCCTACTGTTCTGCAGCTTTGCAGTCCAGGAGACCAGCTGGCACTGGGCTGGCACGGGCGAGAGCCCAGCGGTGAGCCCCGCGAACGTGCCTTATGGCACGTTTGCGACTGTGCTCGGTGGCACTGCACAGGATTGGGCTCTCAGTCTCTGAGGAAACCAGTTTTGACAATGGGGATCAGGTCTGCATACTGAATGCCTGCATCACCCAGTTACCTGACGAGAACCAAATTGCACGTTAGCTTTGTTGTGGCAGTGACACAGTGGAGCCCCCATAATTTGTGGGTGGGTGGGATGTGTAAGATAGTGGGGAATTGCGTCTGGGTTCAGCCCACGTTTTATGACATTTGTGGAATGAACCAGAGCACTTGTCTACTGACTTCCAGTCTGCAAGCCTGGATCATTTTCTCCCACATGTGAGCCATTAATGTCATTCAGGAGGAGGCACGTGCAGTAGACTAACAGCCCAATCCTATGCATATCTACTCAGAAGTAAGTCCCATTACAGTCAATGGGGCTTACTCCCAGGAAAGTGTGGATAGGATTGGGCTGTTAGCCCTTTAACGTGCAGACTAGTGAGATGGCCATAAAGATGAGCTGTAGCTGAATGAATGAGCCAGAAAGAACCACAGTTTCTTTCTTGCTCCACTGGTTGCCACTTCCTCCTTCTCTAAACTACCTGCTCTGCCTACATCATTTTCCATTCCCTTTCTGGGCTCTGTAGGCTTCCATTCCAAGACCTTTTGTAATCATTATTTATCTAGTGTGCATGTTGGAGGGCAAGTGTTTTCTTTACTGCTGCGGATCAGGTAAATTTAGGTTCTTGTGTTGTCCTACCAGGGCACTTCCTTTTCAATAATAATGCACTGAGCAAGCCGATCTCACCTCTTTTAGCTATTTGTATGTTTTAGTTTGATTCATTTATCTGTACTATTCTCATTATATCCCCAGTGCTATCTGCCTCTCTCCCAAATCAAGGGAAATAAAAATGTGAAGTAAGATAACAGCATATTATTTAAAGTGAACGGTTAGGTGGGCTCAGTGTCAAATGAGACAAAATGTTTGATTAGCCTGTTGAAATAAGGCAATGCAACAAAACACCAGCCCTTTGTGAGCAGCTGGAAGTTCACTGTTCCTGCAGGCTGGTGGAATGGGAAAACTAAAGCAACTTTAGAGCACAGCAGCTAATTAGAGGCTTCAAAATGAGGCTGCCTTTGGAACCAAAAGCGTAAATACTAGGGTTACCAACCAATGGGGGAAAAGTTAGTTGCTTAACGATCTCCTTTTTAACTGATTCATCAATTAAGTTTAAATAAATGTATATACATTCGGACCTCGCTATCCATGCGTGTTTCATTCCTGGGGCCCCTGTGGATACAGAAACCAGCAGATAATTGAATCCGTGGGTGGGGGCCCAAAACTGGAAGTGTGTTTATAAGGCATCCAGGAGGGCTTCTAAGGTGTGGGAAGGCTGGGGGACTCCCTGCACCTCACATCACCTCCTGGATGCAACCTGGAAGACTCTTCTGGTCACGCCCAGGAGGTACAGGCTGGCCCTCCTGATGCGGGTTAGGGACTGGCATTGAGTCACATTCATGGGTCCCAAACCCATGCATAAGGAGAACCAAACTGTATTGCCCAAATCTCAAGATGGATACCTTTCTAAAATATTAAACGAAGTGTACGATAACTTACAGTACAGATTGAGTATCCCTTATCTGGACTTCTTGGGATGGGAAGGTGTCTGGATTTTGGATATATCTGGAGTTTGGAATACTTGCATAAATATAATAAGAGGTTCCTCTTGGTCTTTTCACTGTTACCCATGTGGGTGTCTGCTAGCCTCTTTGACGCTTTTCAACAATGTCTGTACAGGTACACACCTCAGAGCAGAGAACAGAGCTTACAGCCTGCACCAGCACGGTGTGTGGGAGTGTAGACAAGATCTTCTAGTGTTCACGCTACATAAAGTTGTTTTTACAAAAGCCTTGGAACAAAATATCTGGATTTTGGAGTAGTCCAGATTCAGGATATATGGATAAGGGGCAGTCTACCTGTATAATGAATAAAAGCTGCCATTCCTTGATGGAAAGGCCATGTTGGCTGTTTCCTGTGTTCATTTCCTATCAGAGTAATGTTGGAACCAGGATAGCCTCATAAAAGAAAACAGCATGCCCTTTGTTTCAACTCTGTTGAGTTAGATTTGACCTCACCAACAAAAATTGGCTTTCACTAATGCAATCACCTAAAGCTTTTAGTTGACAGATTCCTGGAGGTTGGAGCCATCAGTGGCGACTAATCATGATAGCCAGATGGAGACTCCCGGCAATAGACTTCTGTGTATCAGTTACTGTGAGGGCAACAATGGGGAAGAGTGTTGTTGCCTTCATGGCATCCTTCTGGGCTTTCTAGAGACATCTGTTGGTCACTACGGGAAACTGGGTGTTGGGCTAGATGGGCCCTGGGCCTGATCCAGTGGGGTGGTTCTTATGTAAAACGGTAATTGAAATCCTACGAAATAAGAGACTGTGGACATTTGCATAGATCCTATTGATAAAAGCTGCATAGTTCAGCCCAATGCCTCAAGGAAAATTGACCTTGGTGCACAATTTTAACTTGTTTTAGTGCCAGTTCAGTGTTTTAGTCTTTGCTTTGCTGGTTTAATGTGTCCTTTTCTAAAGGAGAAAACCACAGCCCATAGCCATGTAGCCTTGCAGTCTTGTTTTGAAGCCAGGCTGGATTTAATCTACATGATTAACGATTACTGGACTTTCTGGTTTGCCAGCGCAAGTAGTGAAGGCAGTTTGCTCCTTGGAAAGGTGAATTGTGATGTCGGCTGTTTGGCAGGTGCAATCTTGTCACCTGTTGTCTTTGTTTTTTTTTGGCTCCCTAGGCCAGTTAACTTCTTAGAATGAAGGTTGATTTTGCCCTGGCAAAACCTGTGAGATGCAGGTGCAGGATGGGAAGCAACGTAATGGAATCACCCAAACTGTAATAGTTTTTGATGCTGGAAGCAAACCAAATTAGAGACGTGTTGTTGAGCTTTGGTTGACTGCCCTGTTCAGAAGGCAGAACTTTCAGAAGCTCTCCCTTTTTACATGGGGAGGGGCTGCCCATATCCATGGGATACTGCAGATACGCCCCCCCCCGTATCTTTAATCAAAAGAACAAGCTTTTCTTTTCCTGTATTCTGAATCAGTATAAAACAGGCAATTGCAGAACGCATTCATGCAGCTACAGGAGAGATTTCCATACTGCGTAACATTGTGATCCAAGACAATGATCCTCTGTACGAACATGGGAGAATTAGAGGAGTGTCCCTGTTTTTATTTGTAAAACATTAGAAGGTACGAAGTTGTCATTTTGCTTTTGTTGTTTACAGCAAAATCACCTTTTTTCTGCAAGGATATTCTGGGCCCCTTTTCTGAATTTCCAGCCTTTAATTATTTATTTAAAGGTCTCCAGATATCCAACTTGCCACTTAGTGTGTGCTTAAAAGTCTTATCTCAGCCTGACCCAGTTACTTTAGTCTGATTTCTCTTTGGATTTATACATTTGTCCAGACACACACCCTCTCCCATGGCTTCTCCCTGCAATCTCCTCCCCCAAGGAAAATCCGGTTTCCAATTAAGCGAAAGTTTTTTTTTCCTTTAGAGCGATATGTGATTACACCATGTACATGGGGACAAGTTAGCTTAAGTTGTATTCAAATTCCTTCTAGAGCAGAAATTAATGGGATTGCACTGAACATATTGCATTATATTTCACCTGACCTGTGGAAATCAGAATGATGGATGACACAAATTGTTAAGCAGTTCCTAGCTTAGCTCCAGACTGAGAGCAAAGTCCAAAGTCCAGCTGAAATGTCTGCGTGACTTCCTCTTTGCTGACGATGCAGCTGTCACTACCCACTCTGCCAAAGATCTCCAGCAGCTCATGGATCGTTTTAGCAAGGCCTGCCAAGACTTTGGACTGACAATCAGCCTGAAGAAAACACAGGTCATGGTTCAGGATGTGGATTCACCTCCCTGCATTACAATCTCTGCGCATGAACTGGAGGTTGTCCATGACTTTGTGTACCTTGGCTCAACGATCTCCGACACTCTTTCTCTCGATACTGAGCTAAACAAACGCATCGGTAAAGCAGCTACCACGTTTTCCAGACTCACAAAGAGAGTCTGGTCCAACAAGAAGCTGACAGAACATACCAAGATCCAGGTCTACAGAGCTTGCGTCCTGAGTACACTTCTGTACTGCAGCGAGTAATGGACTCTCTGCTCACAACAGGAGAGGAAACTGAACGCTTTCCACATGCGCTGCCTCCGACGGATTCTCGGTATCACCTGGCAGGACAAAGTTCCTAACAACAAAGTCCTGGAACGTGCTGGAATCCCTAGCATGTATGCACTGCTGAAACAGAGACGCCTGCGTTGGCTCGGTCATGTCGTGAGAATGGATGATGGCCGGATCCCAAAGGATCTCCTCTATGGTGAACTCGTGCAAGGAAAGCGCCCTACAGGTAGACCACAGCTGCGATACAAGGACATCTGCAAGAGGGATCTGAAGGCCTTAGGGATGGACCTCAACAAGTGGGAAACCCTGGCCTCTGAGCGGTCCGCTTGGAGGCAGGCTGTGCAGCATGGCCTTTCCCAGTTTGAAGAGACACTTGGCCAACAGTCTGAGGCAAAGAGGCAAAGAAGGAAGGCCCATAGCCAGGGAGACAGACCAGGGACAGACTGCACTTGCTCCCGGTGTGGAAGGGATTGTCACTCCCGGATTGGCCTTTTCAGCCACACTAGACGCTGTTCAAGAACCACTTTTCAGAGCGCGATACCATAGTCTTTCGAGACTGAAGGTTGCCAATACAAATACAATACAACCTAGCTTATTCAAAAACTGTGTGCCCAATTCAGACGTAACATGAAACCAGGCCTAGTTGGAGCTCCAATACCACCCAAGCAAGCCATACATAATACAATCTCTAACCAAACCAACAAACAAATTATTTATTATTATTATTATTAACAGTATTTATATACCGCTTTTCAACTAAAGTTCACAAAGCGGTTTACAGAGAAAAATCAAATAACTAAATGGCTAAATCAAATAAATAAATAAGCCCTTGTGCCCCAGTCTGGCATGAATCTCATGCTAAGCACCGCTTAAAAGGTACATCTTGATCCAGTTAGCAGGACTTAGAAAATTGCTTTGTTTCCTGGTTTTTACAACTGGGAAACTGGTTTGTACATGCCACTGTTGGATATGCTGGTTTGTTAACTAACCGTGACTTGTACAAAGATAACAGTACAAAGAGGTTGGAGCCTGAACTGCACACGGGTTCTTCTGCCATATTTTGCTGCCCTTCTTGTGTATTCACTACAATGACCAGATTCCTTGCTGACAACCCTTTGCCAATCGCCTCTCATCCCTTGGAGACCTCCTGCTGACCCGCCTAAAAAGTTTTGAATACCTCTTGCATTCTTTGCATGAATGCCTTTGGCTTTTTTTTTTTAGAAATGCTTTTTTTAGTGGCATAGACTTAAAGGAGAAAACTGGAGTTGAAGGATTGCATTCCTTTCTGGTATACCCATGCTTATTCCTAAAAGGAAGGAAAAACCCAGTAGAGATGCTGTGTTTGAGTTTGAATCATCCGAATTCAACACAAGCCAATTGAGCTGTTTGCCTTTATTTGCAGTCATGATGAACCAAATTACTGAGAACATGTACTCTTGTTTGCAGATGGGAAAAACTGCATGAATGCATAGATGGAGGAGTCTTGCTTTGCCAGAGCTCCTTCCGGCCTGGCTTATTTAATTACCTCCTTTGCATCACTTCCAAAGAACTCAGGGTGGGATGCACAAGGCAATCACCATTTTATCTTTGCAACCGTCTGTGAGGCAAGTTAGGATGAGAGTTGGTGACTACCAGCTTGATGAGAGTTGGTGACTACCAGACTACCCCTTGGTCTGCCAGCTGGTGTGGCTCAGATGCTAGAGACTGAGCTGAAAGTTAGGAAGTTCCCTGGTTCAAATCTTCTATGAGCTCATTGGGTGACCTTAGAGAAGCCATTCCCTTTCAGCTTCAGTGTACCTGGTCTGCAACAAGGGGAGGATAATAATATTCACTCTACTTAAAGGGTGGTTGTAAGCAGTGCTTTTTTTGTAAAAAAATAGGTGCAGGAACTCACAACTTTTTATTTATTTATTTTTTTAAACCATTTTTTATACATGCGCGCGCACATGCGCGCGCACACACACACACATCCATGCCGTGTGAGCTCCCTGGTAGCAAAAGCACTCCTGCCACAGCTGGAGTGAATCACCCCATTTTTTTTTAGGTGGGGAGGTGCTCCATTGGGCTATAGGAAACTCTCTCCATTGGGCTATAGGAAAGCCTATACAGTAGTTAAAGTGTTCAGAACTAATATATAAGGTCTTCAGCCCAGCTGGTGGCCATCAGTGCCTCAAATGTTAGTTCCAAACACTTTGAACCTGAGACCTCTGATGGCTCAGTGGTTAAATTATAGATCTGTGGAGTCAGAGGCCTGGGGTTCAAATCCCACTGAGGAATAATTTTTTTTTTTTTAAGGTGGGAAGGTGCTCCATGGCTGCAAAATATAAAGGTTGGTTGCTAGTTGCCAAAAGGGGGGCCAGTTGAGGCTGCAAAACTCCTCAAAGTTCAGTCCCAGGCAGGCTCTTTTTTTAACTTTTTTTTTTAAGTCCCAGGTAGGACTTAACCCACAGCCTCCAGCAGGGGGCTCACTCCAGGAGCTTAACTGTGGGTTAAGTCCTAACTGGAACTTAAAAAAAAAAAAAAGGTCAAAAAAGAGCCTGCCTGGGACTGAACTTTGAGGAGTTTTGCAGCCTCAACTGGCCCCCCTTTTGGCAACTAACAACCAACCTTTATATTTTGCAGCCATGGAGCACCTTCCCACCTTAAAAAAAAAAAAAAAATTATTCCTCAGTGGGATTTGAACCCCAAGCCTCTGGCTTCACAGACCTATAATTTAACCACTGAGCCACCAGAGCTCTTAGGCTCAAAGTGTTTGGAACTAATACTTGAGGCACTGATGGCCACCAGCTGGGCTGAAGACCTTTATATATTATTTCTGAACACTTTGACAACAGGCTTTCCTATAGCCTAATGGAGAGAGTGCTGGGCTGTGGAGCACAAGGTTGGAGGTTCGAATCCCTCCCTAGCCAGCAGTGCAGAGTGGGGTGGTGCAGGCAGGGGAAAAAAGGTGGGGGCAGAGAGAAGGGGAAAAAAAAAGGTGCCCGAACGTCGCGTTCCATTACAAAAAAAGCCCTGGTTGTAAGAGAAACAAGAAGACAATACAGGCGTGCGCTGCTTCTGCTTAATGACGGGCCACATATATGGCAGTGGTCAAAGCACAATAAAGATGCTCTTAATGGGGCAATTGCATCTCCCATAGCCTGTACCAGAGTAAAAAGAGGCTCTAAATGCAAAGATGATGTAATCTGTCTCCAGTAGCCTGTGCAGGCAGCTAGTGTCTGGCAGGGAGTGTCTGTTTACCCAACAAAGGCAATAGACTAGACTGAATGTTCACTTAATGACCTAATCGCAAAACAACTTGGATAGAAGAATGTATCCCCGTCAAGTGGTGTACACCTGTACATCTGAAAGTGCTCCATGTACCCTGAATATAGTATGCCCAGCTGGACTGCTTGCCCTGAGTTGTATGCCTTAGTTTAGGTAGATCTTCAGAGGTGTGCAGGCAGGTTAATTCTTGAATTGAACTGTGATTTCCTGGCCACAGGCAGAGTGCCCAACTTCTGGGTTTATACTCCTAAATTAGTTTCATATTCATTTTCCTCTTCCCAAGATCCCTTTTAATTGTAGTATTTGGGGCAGGGAAGGGGAAGGTTACTAGAGCAGTGGTTCTCAAACTTTTAGCACCAGGAGCCACTTCTTAGAATGAGAATCTGTCAGTACCCACCAGAAGTGACATCTGTCATGACCGGAAGTGACATCATCAAGCAGGAAAATTTTTAACAATCCTAGGCTACAATCCTAGCCACATTTAAACAGGAGTAAGTCCCACTGACTATCATTGTTAAAAGCATATACAGAGTAGCCTGTTAAAAGTACAAATCTATAACATTTCCCCAATGCAGTCACATGCCACAGTAGCATCCAGTCTAATATATTAAAAATAGAATAGTAAAATGAATGAAGACCACCTGAAATTGGCTCATGACCCAACTAACAGGTCCTGGCCCACAGTTTGAGAAACACTGTACAAATACTGCACTTAATTTGTCTGGCAGATATTGGAATTGGTGCTTTGGGGCACATGTGTAAAGTTGACAGAGTTTCCTGGATAGGATCCAGGTAATTCACTGTGTTTTGGTCAGATTCAGCAGCTGAAGAAGCTGGCAATGAGTCAGCCTATGTTTACCACTCCATGTGAATCACAGAGGAGGCTTCTGTATGATTTCAAGGTGTGCAGATGAGATTGTCAGCAGGGCAAGAAAGGAAATCTGGATCACCCTGCAGAGGCCTTGGGATGCATGCCCAGTTTTGAGATGCGCATGGGAAGCGTGTGGCAGGAGGAATGCTCTTTTGAAAACACGGCTGGAACAACAGCTTGGCTTCAATTACTTGCCTTGCTCTTCTCCCTGAACTCTGCTGATAATTGGGAGAATTGTTGAAGTTTCTAAATTGTTTGGAGCTGTCTAGCCAGTCTGTTTTAGACTGGGATCACTGAATACAGTGGTTCTCAAACCTTTTAGCACCAGGACTCACCAGAAGTAATGGAACCCACCAGAAGTAATGTCATTAACCTGGAAGTGATGTCATGGCCAGAAGTGACATAAACAGGAAATTTTTTTTTAGCAAATTTTATGACAAAATTGAAAAATTAAGACAGCAATCCTAACCTTGCTTACTTGGAAGTAAACCCCTTTGACAAAAATGGGGCTTACTTCTCAGTAGACAAGCATAAAAATGGGCTCTTACTAAATTAAAATTTACAATAAGTATAAGTTTAAAATTTATTCAAAACAAGGAAGAGTCCTCCTTATACTCCCATGCAGTTGCTGCTCTGTTTAAAAAAAAAATTCCCCAAATATCCCAGAGGCTGCAATCCTATCCACACTTACCAGGAGTAAGTCCCATTGACAATCATTGTTAAAAGCATATAGATCAGTGATTTTCAACCTTTTTCATCTCATTGCATACTGGCAAGGTATTAAAATGGTCAAGGCACACCATCAGTTTTTTGACAATTGACAAGGCACACTGTGCTGTCAATGGGGGGCTCACATCCCCAATGGCCCTACTAATAAATGACCCTCTCCCAAATTCCCGCGGCACACCTGGGGACTATTTGCGGCACACCAGTGTGCCACGGGACAGTGGTTGAAAATTGCTGATATAAATAGTAGCTTGTGAGAAATACAGCTCTGTAACATTTCCTCAGATGCAATTACATACCATGGTAGCATCAAGTCTAATAACATACACTGAAATGTGTTCAAAATACACTGAAATGAATAGGGACCCACCTGAAATTGGCTCACAACCCACCTAGTTGGTCTTGACCTACAGTGTGAGAAATGCTAACCTAATAAATTATCAGACTTTCTGCAAGGAACTGTTTCCACTTTGACTTGACTGTCACAGAACCTATGCCCATGACAGAAGTTTTTGGGGGAGTGTTCTGGGGTGCACATGCAGGTAAATCATGTACCAACCAGCCCTGTGTGGGTCTCAAGGGCGGGTCCTAGAACCTAACCACAGTGTAGCTGTGTATCTGCAACAATGAGCAAGCCGACATTCAGGGAAGCTTAGTCTTCCCACTTCCCATTACAGATGTGCACCACTTAATGACAGGGATACATTCTCCAATCCCCGTTGTTATGCAATTAGGTCATTAAGTGAATGTTTGGTCCACTCTATTGCCTTTGTTGTGTAAAGAGACATTCCTTGCCAGACACTAGCTGGCTGCACAGGCTACGGGATGGAAACTTCAGAGACCTTTCAATAGCAATATCTTCTGTTGTTGTTGTTCTCATTGTGCTTTGGGGAGCTATCAGGAACCACTGGTGCAATGGCTTAGCTAGAGGGGGTGCAAAGCACTAAGTTTTGCAGAAGCCTCACCTCAGCGTGCACCACACCCCTCCCCTTTCGAATCATTCTGGGCAGGGGGAGCAAAACGGAGGTGTTCACCTCTCTGCCTCTGTGCATTCACCTCCGTTTTGCTCCCCTCACCTGGAATGGCTCTGAAGAGCTCCCTGCAAAACTCAGTGCTTTGCACCCTGTCTAGCTATGCCACTGCACTGGTATACATCATACTAGAAAGTGGGTACTCTGCAACGCATCACACAGTCACTTTATCCCTGCAGCAGTTGCTACCCTACCGATCAACACTTCACGGGGCTCTCTTTGTCACATCCTCTCAGGACTAGCGAGTGGTGCTGCTGGTTGTCATGGTTTGGGTTGAGGTATGCTGCCCATAGAAGGACTTATGCTGTTCTAGTTCTGTTCTGCGGCAGTTGCTTGGAGATTTGACATGAAAAAGGGCAATGGCATTTGGAAAGACAAGTTGGGGTTGGCGCAGCTGGCAGCGAGGGAGGACGTCGGTTCTGAAAGGATATCGTGAGCAGAACTGCAAACATGACTGTACTGGCCAGATGTCTCTTTAAAATCTTCCATTTGCCTGAGAGAAATGCAGTTGCTGACAGCCTTTTCAGCAATTTGCAGTGTGTTGCACTCAGTTTCAAAGGACAAGCAGGAGAAAGCCTCTTAGGCTCATTCTGGTGTCTTCCAAAGCTTAATCCAGTTAAAAAGCATCATTTGCTTTTTCTTAATCAAAGAATCTCCTATGAAACTCCTGGGGAAGCGCATGTAGAGTCCTGGACTGTTCTTCCTGCTAAGGACTGGCTTATCTGATCTTTCTTCCTAGTTGATTCTGTTTTGCAGAGTGTCTGACAGTGATGTGTGGAGCAGGTCAGGATGTGAAGTTGTTGTGAACAGAGAGAGAGGGATGTGGTGGTCCTCCATAAGAACAGCCCTGCTGGATCAGGCCGTAGGCCCATCTAGTCCAGCTTCCTGTATCTCACAGTGGCCCACCAAATGCTTCAAGGAGCACAAAAGATAGCAAGAGACCTGCATCCTGGTGCCCTCCAGACTGCTGATGTACTCTGTGATGCTTTGCTGAAGCCAGAGAACTTAACTGATTCTAGTAAGGTGGTGTGGACAAACAGTGGACCTGTGGCGCCCACAGGTCCAGCATCGGAGGATTTGACTCACTGCAGATGCCAGCGGATGCCGGGGTCCACATTTAAAAGGTTTTAAAACTTTGGGAAAAGCACCAAAATCATGTTTCTTACCTTCATGTGGCCAAACCGTGCCGTTTCCCAACCTCTAGAGCTCTTTTTAGCCCTAAAAGATGCATTCTGGGGCAAACTTGGGAGGAAAGAGGAACCTCTGCATGACCCAGAAGTGGGTCTTTCAGGGCTATAAAGACTCTAGAGCAGGGCCACTCGAACCCTGACCCAGGGTCTGAATTTGGGGCTCAGGGCGAATCCGTCTGCCCAGTGAGTGGAACATTTTGTTCTGTAGTTGTGTCTACCCAGGGATCCTGTCGTGCAACCTTCTGGGATACCGGGGCAACAGATACAACTTCCCAGAGTATCCAGGTGCCCAGGTCTTCCAAGAAGAGGAGCCGCACGGAGGCAGAACAAAAAACTGTGCTCTGGATGGGGACCACATTTTCATAGGACCGCAGTTATGATTTTGGGCACTGCTCCTCTAAAGGTTGGGAAATGGCACAGTTTGGCCGCACGAAGGTAGGAAACATGATTTTGGTGCAGTTTTTTTTAAACGCTTTAAACCTGGACCCCGGTATCCACGGATTTCAGAATCTGTAGGATGTTTCGGACCAGAATCCCTGTGGATACTGAGGTCCCACCTGTATAGAGAGCTGTTCTAGCCATGAGTAATGGGATCCAGGTCCTGTCCAGTGTGTCTGTCCTACCCAGCACTGGTGCAGCATTAAAACCCCAAGCAATTGTACTGCTGAATGAAAAACATGTTTACTGAGTGGCAAAGCTCATTGCCCAAACAGACCCCCATGCCAGCTAGGGATAGACTGCCAAGTTGCTTCTACTGACTGCCCTCTCCCCCACTATCCGCCTTTTCTGGCTTGAAACACTTGGGTGAGAGATTGCAAAGAAAAGATGCCAACAAAGCAATGGTGTCGAAATGCAGGTTTTACTCCTGATACAGAAACCTGGGCAGGCGCAGGCAGTGCAAAGCATAAGTGCTGCAAGAAATGCAAGCAAAACCTTTCAGGATGCAACGGGGATATTTTGCATTGCTGTCACTGCCTATTTTTGTGACTCTGGTATGCGTATCATGAGACATGCGCTCAGACAGCACTGCTGTTTTGCTTGGCTGCTGGCTCTGGAATGTGCACTGAATATCAGCAGTGGCTCTGCCTGCAAGAACAAAACATCCCCCCAGTGGCGAGCAGCGCGGTAAGCATTCTTTAAAAGGGGGATTAGCTTGACCTGCTTAAAGGTCTTCCCTCGGGTCACATGACCTGGGCTTTCGCTCTCCCCTGCATCCCTTGCTTGTGATCCCAAGTCACACAGGTGGTGCAAGCCACCCCTGCATCTCCTGGCCAGAGGAGAGTTTTTTTTTAGTTTCTGATGCTTGCTCTCCTTTTTAGTGTTTTGGCCAAAGCGTACTGGAGAGATCCCATGTGTGCCTAATTACACAATCTATAAAAAGCATCTTTATTGTGACCTCTGAATATGCCACATCTCTGTTGCTAGAAGGCAGAGCATATGTTTGGAAGTTCTGATCTGTATGATAGAAGAGCATCAGATCTGAGAATCCATTCCCAGTGCAAGGAGCCAACTCCTCCCCCTGTAGCATAGCCCAGCAGTATCACATAGGTACAGGGGGCCATTGCTGCCCTGTTGCTGTTTGGAATGGCTCCAACAATGCATTGCAGCGCCTTTAATCTTTTACTAGTGCCAAAACAGCAGCACCAATGCCTCCATTTGTTTAGGCACTGGTGAAGATCTTCGCACACACCTCTGGGATGTATGGCTCTGAGGTAGAGGCTAGAAGAGCCTCAGGCCTTTGGGTGAAGGTCAAGGTGTCACATAGGAAGGCAGCACTGGCAAGCAGCCAAGAAAATGAGCATTGAGGCAGGCTGGCCATTCCTAGCCTTGGTGGCTCTCCTGGTTCCAGCTTTCATTTGGAATCAGTTCCAGGCCTGATGCCGCCAGAGTTTATGGCTGATATTTTTCCCTTAAAGGCAAAGCACTCTTGCATGCAACAGACCGTGTTGCTTACTGCAGGGTCTGGAGAGGATCACCTCCCTTAGGGTGACCAGATGCAAATGTGGACAGTTGAGGGTTACTGAAAAAGGGAATTCTGCTTGTCCAGGCTACTTGCAGGAGCTCTTTCAAATGCCCCCAAAGGGACTGTTACATTTGGGGACAAATGGTCACTTCAGGAATATTTGGCAGGGAAACAGCCTCCCCCTCTTTACACAGCTGAGTCCCAACTGAGCCCCCCACCGCACAGCTTCTTTTTGCATGTAAAAATTCTCCTTCTGGTTAGAAGCACACTTTTTTACATTTGATCCGGCACAACACGTATTTTGATTCGTAGCATTTGAGAGCACTCCTGTGTCAGTGCAAGCATATAAGGACAAGGCTACTGAAGATCCAAAATCTCCTCAGGAGAGGGTGAGTCCCTGAAATCACCTCGGACATCAGTGATAGATCACTGGCAGGACTGGGACCCCAATGATTTTCAGTATTTTTCTTCTCATGACACACTGACCTTTGTGGTCTTCTCTATTGTTTTTGCTTTTTGTGATGTCACTTCTGACTTCTGGAAGATTCTTCCAGGTTCTGCAACTCTATCTGTAGGGCAACTATCTGCAGTATCGAATTGCAGAGGAACAGACAATTGTTACTACAGTCTGTTGCCCTAGAGCAGCTATTTTCAGCCACTGTGCTGTGGCACACTGGTATGCCGCAAGTGGTCCACAGGTGTGCCACAGGAATTTGGGGGAAGGTCATTTATTAATAGGGCCAATGGGCGATGTGAGCCCCCACTGGCAGCATGGTGTGCCTTGTCAATTGTCAAAAACTTGGTGGTGTGCCTTGACCATTTTAGTGCCTTGTCAGTGTGCCTTGAGATGAAAAAGGTTGAAAATCACTGCCCTAGGGCCTGGAAACAGAGCTGTAGAACCCAGAACACTTTTTCAGCGATTTTCAATCACTGTGCTCCAGCCATCCTGCAGCACACCTGTGGGCCTTTCGTGACACACCAGTGTGCCATGGCACATCAGTTGTAAATCACTGCTCCACATCTTTCCGTGCATTCACTGGAAGCACATCTGTTGTGGTGCAGTTGTGGCTGTTGGAAATACTGAGCAGATTTGTTATCTTGGTTTGAACAGAGACTCCTGATTTTCCTTTTCCCCTCCACTTTTAATTGCTCTGTCAGCTGGATGACACTGTCAAGAATGATCCATTCCGTTACTAGCAAAACAGAGACATTGGCAGAGGCAGAGGGTATAACTTTAGGCCAAAACTGTATTAAGTTAAATTTAAAAGCCGCAGTGAGGGGTGAGGGCTTAACTTTTGGGAAGAGCTGTTGCACTTGAGGAGGGGCATTTAGCCCTCCCCACCCCAATACTTATCAGAATCCCTTATGCCAAAGCTGCTATTAGTCTCCATGTCTGTTTTGTGCCTCAGTACGAAAAATATTGATGAGAGTTTAGATGACTATTATTTGCTTTATTTACTTAGTATCATCTTTTCAGAGCATGATGCTTTGAAAAATGAGAGGGCCCAGCCCCAAAGAGCTTACAGTCAACTGGGAGGAGATGAAGAAGGAACCTCATGTAACATATGATGAAACTCTTTGATTTAATTATAGTTTGCACTTACACAAGCTGGTGAATTTCTCTTAAGTGCCTTGTCGTTAGATTTTTGTGTCCTTTCTCATTTCACTTCCATCAGTGGCAATTCTTTTTTCATTCCCATCCCCTGTTCCTCAGCCTTACTGATGTGAACAGATGGAATGAGCAGCAGTTCTGAGAACTTCATGGGTAGACAGCTAGACTTCTCCCAAAGGGAATCCTTCCTCAGATGTTTAGGGGTGTGTGACATACCAGATTTCTGTCACTTCTATTAAGATTTGTTTTAAACAATTTCTTAAAGACTTTGAAGACAAAGTCTTAAATTCTCACTCACTCACAACATACTTTCCTTTTTTAAAAAGTGATAAGATTTAGCCAAATTAGGTTTGCTTTTGAAAAACTGTGATCATGTGTTTAAATTGGTACTAAAATCTCTTTATTAGTCATTTCTGTTTCTTAAGAAGGGTGGCAAATGCAAGATTACCTGTGCTTTCTTTTCTTTTGTGAAAGCACAATCAGATTTATGCTCATGACTGTCAAATGGAGTTTTATTATAGGCTACAATTGCTTTTGATTTATGGATAATTTTTATAATGCAACTTTTAAAAGAGCCATTTGACAGAACATTGGTTCCAACTCTCAAAAGTACGTTCAGTTCACATTTGTATAAAGAACTTCTAGAAATACTAGAGCGTAGGGGACGCCCCCCTGACCATCTACCGTCAAGTCAAGTTCAGCACAGGGCAATTGTAGAACTTTAGTTCAGTCACATTTTGTTCAGTTTGTATTTCATGAAAATACTGTACGGTACAACATTTTATAATAAACTGCATTTTTGGCATAAACTACATCTTTAGCTTTCCACAACTGTTGAAACTGATTTGGCAGCATTTTTTTCAGGCCCCCCCCCCCCATTTTTTTTATAGGTAAGTTTCTTCTCATAATCCTTTTACACAGTAGCCATGACATCCTACTGCTAGCTCTTCCTTCCGAACATATCTGCTATGCTTGCCAATTGCATTCAGAGTGATGTGATGGCTGATCTCATGGTGGTAGTCTGGGAACACCTGTTCCCATATCAACCTTGAATTTGTACTCCTATGCATGACTACATAGAAATAACAAAATTTTACAAAACCCTTTGCTGTTGTAGTCGTTAGACCTATGCTTGGGTATATTTGGGGTGCTGAATCCAAAAACGTCATTGGTTTTTCTCAATTGGCTCTAGTTTTGGGGATACGATATGGCCAGCCTATAGGCTGATTCAGACATCTTCCTCATGATGCCATGGCGTCCTCATAAGGAAGCTGCTTGATCGGCATATAAGGTGGCTATGCCATACCCCTAAAACTAGAGTCAATTGGGCAAAACCAATGACGTTTTTGGATTCAGCAACTCCAAAATTTGTTCAAACCTTCTTGGCAAATAAAAAAAAATTTTTTTTGTAAGCCCTGTAATCTTTGGAGGTCCTCCTCTAGGTTCCTCTGACATCTGAGGCAAGGCTGGTGGCAGCTGGTTAGAGGGTTATCTTGGTGTCAGTGCCCTCTTGAGGAATTCTTTCCTTGGGATAGCTTCCATATGGACAATGTATATTATTATTGTTGCTGTTGTTGTTGTTATTAATATTATTAATATTAACAGTGTTTATATACTGCTTTTCAACAAAAAGTTCACAAAGCAGGTTACAGATAAATAAAAAAAATTAATGGCTCCCTGTCCCGAAAAGGCTCACAGTCTAAAAAGATGCAAAAGAACACCAGCAGACAGTCACTAGAAAAGACACTGCTGGGGTGAGGATGACCAGTTACTCTCCCCCTGCTAAATAAGAGGAGCACCCACTTCACAAAGTGCCTCTTGCCCAGTTAGCAGGGGTGAAGCTGCTTTATATGGAGTCAGACCATTTGTCCTTCTCTTCCAGTCTTATTTAGAGATGTCAGGGATTGAACCTGGGGCATTATGCAGGTAATAGAGCAGGTAACTTCATGCTCTGTGATCCCAAAATAGCAAGAAAAACAAATAGAAAAAAAGGAATATTGAGAATTACAGGAGCAGCTGAGTGTGATATAAGAAAAACCCTGCAGGATCAGGCCAAAGGTCTACGTAGTCCAGCATCCAGTTTCCCACAGCACTTCTAGGTTGGCCACAAGCAGGAGACAAAGGCAGCCTTCTCTTCCACTGGTCTTCAGAGGCAGTTCATAGCCATCATGACTAATAGCCATTGAGAGACCTGTCATCTATGAATGTGATCTCTTTTTAAGGTGATCCAAGGTCATGGCCATCGCTGCGTCTTGTGATCATGAATTCCACAACTGAATTGTGTCGCCCCTCCCCTCCACATTCTCCTTTTTCCTAAAGAGTCCCAAACACTGTAACCTTTCCTGGTAAGGAAGGTCCTCCAGCCCTCTGATCATTGGTTAACCTCTTCCTCTGTTTCCAGCTCTACAACTCTCCTTGAAGAGTGGCAACCAGACACAAATGTGGTTGCACCATAGGTGTATATAGAGATATTATAATAACTAAAAGTCTTATTCTCAATCTGTTTCCTAATGATCCCCAGTACTGAATTAACCTTCTTTATAGCTGCCCCACATTGGAATGAGGTTTCCGCTGGGATGCTGTTTCCACCACAAGCCCAAGATTGCTTTCCTGATTTGCCTTCACAGCTCAGACTCCTTCAGCATATATGTGAATTTGGGATTTATTTGGCCCTAGTGTGTGCATCGCTTCACACTAACTGTGTGACATTGACCACATTTGCTGTTTGGTTGCCCACTCACACCGTTTGGAAGGGTCTTTTTAGAACACTTTGTAATCTGCTTTGGTTGGTGACAAGTCAATAAAATCCAGTACAACACACACACACAATTGAAACTGCTTATTAAAATGCTAGAGAGCCTGAAAATATTTTCTTAAATTAAAAAAAACAAAATCAACACTTTGTCCATGGCCAAAGTGCCAGACGAGCTTCCCTGAAAACCCATTTCTCCCCCCCCCCAAAAACACAGTTTCTTTCCACTTTCTCAGACTATTTTACACTTTGCTTTTGAAGCCTCACCAATTCCCACCTCTGCCCCCATTTTCTCCTAATGGGATTAGCTCATGATCTCAACCTTCCTTGTCCTCTCTTGCCCTTTGGTTTCTCACTTTTATCCCTCTGGCTTTTCAGCCTCCTTCTCCTGCATGTTGAAAAGCTTTCCTGCTTGCTGGAGACACCTATGGCGTTTCAGTGTGGTGGGCAAGTGGTGCTTACCTTTGGGCATCTTTCCCACCTTGGTCCTGACTAGTTTGGCAGAGAGCCCTATGGGAGAGAATCCCATTCATCTGGTGATTCTGCTTAGTGCACCACCTAGTGGAATAGCAGGGAAACTCACACACGTACCTTGCCACGCACTGTCCTCATAGGGCATCCATGCTGAAGTTTTTCATTGCACGGTTTGCTCCAGATTGCACAGTTTGCTTCAGATTGCTCCAGATTGTCTCACAAGGATTCATCTTGTATCCTGTGATAGGCCATCTTTTGTACTTGGCAAAAGGTTGTACTTTGTTAAGGGGTTTTCCAGTGATTTCCAGTGATTGGTCTTGCAGTCATGTCTCTCTTCCTGGCATTGTATGTGAACACATGAAGCTGTTTTCTGCCGAGCCAGGCCATTGCCCTCTCTGGCCCTGTATTTGTCTGCTCTGATGTGCAGCAGTTTTCCATAGGTTCAGAAGGATTTTTTTAAAACAGCTCTGGTACTTCAGAGCCATTTAACTGAGGTTGCTGCAAATTGAGCCTGGAACTTTGTGCATGTAAAGCATGTGAGTTATGGCCTTTTCTCCTTTGATTATCAAAGCCTTTTTTCAAAAAAAGTATTCTTTTTTTTTTTTTGGTCATTGTTCTCTTATGTTTAGTAATCGGTAACTTGTTAGCTGTTTTGCTGATTTCTTGTTAACTTGGTACAATCAGGACTGAAACAATTTTGGCCACTCTAGTGGATGATGTACACTGTTGGACAAGGGGACTTCTTTCTGCTAGTTCTGCAGGGTCTCAGTGGTTTTTGATATCTTCGACCATGGGCTGCCTGGCCAGGATGGGCTTAGGAGGTGCTGTTTTGTGGTGACCCTGGTCTTTCCTAAAGGGCAAGTCTCAGGAAGAACTGATGGGAGATTTTGCTTGACCTCATGGCCTCTGGTTTATGGTGTCCCATATGGTTTATTTGTTTTTCACATTTTTATACCACCCTTCCACCAAGGAGATCAGGGTGGTGGACATAGGTCCATCCCTCCTTTTGTCCTCAAAACAACCTTGGGAGGTAGGTGAGGCTGAGAGATAGTGACTGGCCCAAGGTCACCCAGGAAGCTTCATGACTGAGTGCGATTTTGAACCTGGATCTTCCAGGTCTGAGTCCAAACCCTGAACTGCTTCACCATCCTGTGTCTCGCTCATCCCTCACCATTTAATAACTACATGACATCACTAGGGGAAGTCCTGAGAGGAGGGTGATGTATGGTGTATATGCAGAAAACACCCAGTTATGTGTTTCTTGGTTGTCCCTAACAGATGAGACTGTGGAGGTGCTGAAGTGGTGCTTGAAGTCAGATAAAGTCTGGGCAGGGGCAAATAAGTTGAAAGACAGGAGACAGAAGTTCTCCTAGTTAGGAAACCTGCTGGGGCATTGGGGTGTCAACCTGTTACTGAAGGGTTTGCACTCCACCTGAAGGATCAAGTGCACAGCTTGGGAGCACTGCTGAACTCAGCCTTGCTCCTAGATGTGCAGTTGTCAGCCATGGCCTGGGTGTTGTTTTCCCCCAACTTCAACTAGTGCAGAGTGCTGTTGCTTGTGCCTGGCAGGTACCTGGATGTATTGATACAGCTGCACTGACTACCAGCTTGTTTCTGGGTGTGATTTAAGGTGCTGGCTATGAAGTTTTACATGATTTGGGACCAAAATATGTCAAGAACCACCCCTTCCACATGGATCTTCCTATCAGGGATTTTCAACCAGTGTGCCATGGCACATTGGTGTGCTGTGAATGGTCTACAGGTGTGCTGTGGGAGTTTGGGGGAGGGTCATTTATTGGGGGATATGAGCCCCTCACAAACAGCAAGGCATGCCTTGTCAATTGTCAAAAAACCGATGGTGTGCCTTGACAATTTTAGTACCTTGTCAGTGTGCCGTGAGATGACAAAGGTTGAAAATCACTGCTCTAGACCAGCAATTTTCAACCACTGTGCTGTTGCACACTGGTGTGCTGTGGATGATCCACAGGTGTGCCGTGGGACTTTGGGGGGTGGGTTATTTATTAATAGGGCAATTGGGAGATGTGAAAACCTCCTACCAGCAGCATGGAGTGCCTTGTCAATGATGGTGTGCCTTGGCAATTTTTACACCTTGTCAGTGTGCCGTGAGATGACAGAGGTTGGAAATCACTGTGTTAGATCCTTCAGGGAGCCCCTCCTGTGGGTGCAACTGCCTGCTGAAGTACAATGGATTGTTGTATATGAGAGAGCCTACTTGGTGGTTACCCATCCTGCAGAACTGCCTACTCTGCAAGATTAAGTAGGCTGTCTCACTGCTGCTTCCCCCCCCATCTCTTTGCATCCTTTTTACAGGTATTGATTGGCCCTGAAACCTCCCTTTTTCCCCAATCTCTTTTTTCTTTTTCTTTTTTTTTTGTCTCTGATCATTTTGTTTAGTTTTGCTGCCAGCTTTTCATTTATGTACTGGTTTTACTTAATGTTTTTGTCGATTTTAATTGATTAATCCATTTTAGTGTTGCATTGCTTTGAAGGATTGCATGCAGTGGCATAGCTAGAGGGGATGCAAAGCATTCAGTTTTGCAGGAAGCCTCACTACAGCATGAAAGGGGCACCTCCCTTTCGGAGCCATTCCAGGCGGTGGGAGCAAAGTCTCCGAAAGGGAGGGGGAGGGGCCCCTTGCAAGCTAAGGTGAGGCTCCCTGCATAACTTAGTGCTTTGCACCCCCTCTAGATATGCCACTGGTTGCATGTAAGCTGCAAGTAGGGAGTAAAAATCTTTTAAATAAAATCCAGCAACTCCATGAAGCTTTTTAGCATGACCATTGATTGAGGAAAGGGTTCCACTAAGTTTAAATTCAACATAAATTTAAGGATTTGTTTATTTTTTTAAAGGAACCTTCAATTTGTGAAGGCAAATGTATATGAGCAGAAAATTAAATGCAGTATGACAGAGTGTAATTTGACATTTCTCCAGTTTCTAGTCCTCCTTGAGGAGAAGAGAGTGGAATGTCCTGTCCCTCTCTGGTAACTCAACAAGATTTTGAGTAGGCTTAGTACTTTGCATTGTCCTTACAAACTGTTGAGTTCCTGTCTAGTCTTCCAGCCCTTCCGTCCACTCCTTTAGGTTCCTGTCCTCTACCCTCCCAATTGTTTTTATTAAAGTTTTAAATGTATTTTTAAAACATCCAGATGCTTTCAAGACTTGAATCTTAAGGCAGAGCAAATTACAGTGTAAAATGTGTACAATTATTAAATTAGCAAAGTTCAACTTTCTAATGTAGAGCTTGGGGATATTTTGGGCACTAAGCATATACACATACACCTGTTTATGTCTCGTCTGATTTCTTTCTTAAGTGTATCTGACACTTCACAGCAAGCAAAGGTTTGCAAACGGCAAATCCCATCAGGCTCCCTTTGTTGAAGAGCTTACAGTCTAAAGATACAAACAGCATTGCGCGGATAACAACACAGGCAGAGGGATCTTGTAGTCCAGAATATTGATGGAAGAACTTGATACTGTTTTAAGTATGGAAGGAAAGGTTATGGGGAAATGACTCCCAATCCTGGCTCAGAGATTTGGGGTGTGTGCACTGCATCTCGGTGGAGCCCCTAATCTGAAAGAGGTGACACATGTCATTGACATCTGCCACTGTCCTATCTCTTGCCTTCAGAGGTGCTCCATTCCCTGAGAAGGGTAGCACTGTCAGACCTGTAGGCCATTTAGCAGTCTGGGGGGAGCTGGAACCTCCTGAACTGCCTGTGATGGCACCATCCAAGTAGGGTCAACACATAAGGGAGAAGACCGTAACAATGGCTTGTCAAAAACTGAGATAAGGTGACATTCCTAAGGGCACTTTTGTGATCGGTTATCAGCGCAGTCCTAAACTGCACTTGGGCCAGCGCATGTGCCATAAAGCATGTTTGCACCTCTTCATGAGCAAGCTGTGCCACGCACAGAGGTGCGCCAACACACGGCTGAATCCAGCCTCTGTGGTAGCTTGCGCAGCGATCCTTGCATCGGCCCAGCTGGGCCAGCACAAGGCTCTGGAGTGGGCAGGGAGGAGACAGGAGAGAGGCGTTCCTGCGTGGGGGGAGGGTGAGCAGTGGGTAGCCCTGGGGTCGGGTGGGCGGGCAGGTGGGGAGCGGGATGGGGATCTGGAAGTTATGCCAGATCCCAACCACTGTTCCTGGGGATTTCGGAGCAGCTTGAAGCTGCTCTGCTCTCCTTGGACTTGCGCCACCTCTGGAGGTGGCGCGAATCCAAGGACTCCCATTGGGGCCAGGGTGCCAAGCCCAGGGATAAGGGGAAAAGTTTCCCCTTGCCTCTGGCTGGGCTGATTCTGGCCCCTGTCCTGCACTAGTTACAGCGCAAGCCTCTTGGCTTGCCTGTTCCAGTGCAGAGTAGGATTGTGCCCTGTGTATCTTTGATGTAAGAAAGCAGTGGTGGAGTAGGTTATTTAACTCCTTCACATCCAGGAATTGGGCCTTGAAAATGAGTGACCTGTGGTGGAGAAACCCATATCTCTGCAGGAGTGTGGGGGAACTGGGCAGCAGTGGATGAGTTGAGGATGGAGCAGAGGAGGGAAATAAACACTAACAACATCAGCCATAGGATAGTGCAGTGGTACTCAAACTTTTCCAGCCAATGGCTCCCTTGACCCCTGTGGCTGTTGGCCATGACTCCCCATCATGTTCCTGAGGGCTGGAAGTGACATCATTAAACAGGAAGTGACCAGAAATATTAACTATATTAAATATATTAAATATAATATTGTAACATTATATTTATTATAATATAATAGTAAATATATATTGACTATATTAATATTAATTATATTATATCATTAATTAAATGCAGATCTTAAAAATATATTATTAATTCGCAGCAATATACATGCTTTATAAATGATCAGCTGCTGATCACTGTTGGAGATAGGATGCTGGAGTAGGTAGATTTTGTCTGGTGCAGGAGGACTCATTTTTTAAACTTTGTAAGCATACCAATAGAATTGTTTTATCAAATGAACTTTGTGAACAACCAGTCTGACTAACATTACTTACACACACACACACACACCCCTGTGGACCCCAATCCAACTAGTCATTTCTCCCATTCTCCTTGGATAGGATTGAACCCTTTATTAATTTAATGAAATTAAATTTTTCCAGCAGCTGGTGGGGATAACAAAAATAGACCATGAAAATATATCAGAGCTGATAAGGGTTTGGTTAGGAAGCTGATTTGTCTCCTATACTAGGAGATGCACAGCTCAAGCCTATGCATGTCTACTCAGAAGTCCCATTAGAACCAATGGGGCTTACTCCCAGGAAAGTGTGGATAGAATTGGGCTGGCAATCACTTCATCAATGGCTGATAAGTATTCCCTTCAAATAGCAGGTTTCATCACTTTAAAAATACAGCCTCTCCCCTTTAGTCAAACAACAAGATTAATAAATCACGTTAAAAACAGTACCCTTTTTCTGCTTCTGGCCAAGTAAAGTGTGTGCTTGTCTTTCCCCTCCCCCTTTGCCAACTGCATGGAAACAACTTTAAGACCCCTGGTGACTGGTAAAATAGGAAGCATTTCATTTGGGGAGGGGGAGGAAAGCGGGAAGGTTTGGAGATCAAAAGGGGGGAGTGGAAGAGGGAGGGGGTTGAAAAGAGAGATTTCACTTTGATGAGAAGCGATCCCAGGCTGGGAACTAGGAACCAACCAGACAAGGATCAGTGAGCTTGGACTGCAAGCTGAGCATGCAAGCTTGGACAAAGACTGCAAGCTGAGCATGCTCGGAAGAGGGCGGGGTGGCAGCAGCCACTCTCGCAGCTGAGCAACTCCCTTTTCTTCTGCTTTAAAAAAAAGCGCAGACGATGCGTAGAAGACAGGCTCGACATCCTGCGCCTCCCCTTTCAGTTCCTGGTGCCACCCACGCCTCACAGTTTGAATAACACTGGAATAGTGTGTAGGAGAAGGAAGAGAAGGGGTCACGCACCCAGTGGCATAGCTATATGGGGGTGGTGCAGTAAGTATTGCAGGCGCTGCAACATGCCGTGTAAGCGGCCCCTCCCACTCACCATCGGACCCATTCTGGGAAGCAATGGCAACTCCCAGGAGTGCACAACGCAGAACTAAAGGAGTTAATTACAAGTGAGACATTTTTTAAAATAAAATGACACCTGCTGGTAACACTATATTTTAAGGATATGTCAGCAAAGCCATTTTTAAACCTGTGTTTTCAGGAAATCACAACTTATTACAAGCCAAGGAGTTTCCTAAGGAAAGGACCTCATTATAGGGGAACATCTTTTTTCCATTTTTATTGTAAATATTAATACATACAGATAGAATTCTGAAAATAATATACGGATAAACATTGTCCTGTGCCTTTATATTTTTGTAACAAGTAAACTCCATTTTTCATTACATTTGTCATATAAGTTATTCCTTTTGGCCCTCGTTAGGCAAGTTAACTCACACTACAGTCCTGTACGTCAGTGGTTCCCACTGGGACCTGCTTTTAAAAATGACATTCTGTCAGGACCCACTAGCTTTTTGAAACTAAAAACCAACAAAAAATGGTTTCACTTTACCACCTGCTCAAGTCTGTGTTTTTAGCAGAGCAGGAGATGAAATTGGGAAAGGTGGCGTGATGGGATGTGATAGACGGTTTGGCACAATGAGAGGATGTGGGGACAAAGGAGCGAATAAGCAGCCCATCCTGGGGCATTCCGTGTACAAATGCTTTTATGCGAATGCCCGAAGTCTCCGAGCAAAGGTGGGAGAACTGGAATGTCTGGTGACAAGGGAAAACATTGACATAGTGGGCATAACGGAAACCTGGTGGAATGCGGAGAATCAGTGGGATACTGCAATCCCGGGCTATAAACTCTACAGGAGGGACAGGCAGGGATGTGTTGGAGGTGGGGTGGCTGTTTATGTTAAGGAAGGGATAGAATCCAGCAAAGTAGAGATTGAAGGTGGGTCCGACTCCACTGTAGAATCTCTGTGGGTTAAATTACCAGGCTTGTGCAGCGATGTAATACTAGGGGCGTGCTATCGTCCTCCAGACCAGAAATCGGATGGGGACCTTGAAATGAGGAAACAGATCAGGGAGGTGACAAGGAGGGACAGGGTTGTAATCATGGGGGACTTCAACTATACTCATATAGACTGGGTCAATTTGTGTTCTGGTCACGATAAGGAGACCGGATTTCTTGACGTGCTAAATGACTGTGCCTTAGAGCAGCTAGTCACGGAGCCCACCAGAGGGCAGGTGACTCTGGATTTAATATTGTGTGGTACGCAGGACCTGGTTAGAGATGTAAATGTTACTGAGCCATTGGGGAACAGTGATCATGCTGCGATCCGTTTTGACGTGCACGTTGGGGGAAGAATACCAGGCAAATCTCAAACAAAAACCCTTGACTTCCGACGGGCGGACTTCCCTCAAATGAGGAGGCTGGTTAGAAGGAGGTTAAAAGGGAGGGTAAAAAGAGTCCAATCTCTCCAGAGTGCATGGAGGCTGCTTAAAACAACAGTAATAGAGTAGTATTAGTATACTAGTATTAGTATAGTATACTATACTATAATTATAGTAGTATAATTAGTATACTAGTATAATTAGTATACTAGTATTAGTAGTATAGAATAGTATATAGAGCAGTTTGAGAAACACTGCTCTATATACTGCATATACTCTAGCAAAAATATTTTGAGGTAAATGGAATCTCACAGTCTGAAATGTCCTGTATTTCGTTTCTGATTTGTGTCCAAAGAGGTTGCACCTTCATAGCATCCCAAAAAATGTGCCTCATATTAGCCCTCAAGTCCTGTCACTACCAGCATTTGTTTTCTGGCTATATATCTATCTCAATCTAGATGGAATCTTACCAATGCAATATCATTTTACAACAATTTCTGGGTAAGACAGCTACCACCTTCTTAATAGTCTGTACCCAGTCATCCAGCTATATTCTCTCCCTCAGATCTCTTCCCATTTAAATGTTAAATCTCTTCCCAACAAAAAATTATCTAATTCCATGGCATAGGAAGTACATATCATTTTCTCACTGCTAAAAAAAAAATTGGATGCTCTGCTTCTGTCAGCTCATGAACACCTCCGTATTTTCCCATTAAACTAACAAATCAACAGCTGTTTGCCATCATAGCTAAATGAAACCTCTCTTGTTGGGGCAATATACCAGTTTCTATATATATTGGCTGTATTGATTTTATGCTGGTCTGTGACCATAATAAAGAAACTGAACAGTTGCCAAAGGACTGACAAGGGATGTGTATTATGTTGCTTGTAGGCTGGCCACTCTTGGACACAGATTGCAGGATTAGATGGGCTTTTGGCCATATTGAGTGTGTAATTGACAGGTATGTTGTGTTCTCTCAGATTTCCAGCAGGCCTGTGAACAAAAACTGAATTGGATGCCCAGAAACACTTGCCATTTCCAGCCACTGTTGTGGAGTCAGCAGTTCATCCTGTGCAGTCATACTCTAGAATCAGTTAATTATTTACCCTTCCATCACCCCCCATGCTGTGTTATTCATGTTCCCATATGTCACGCCCAACTTGGTATTGTCCATCTGTCAGTGCCGCAATAGGAGCTGGAGTGAGCGGCAGTCTTTTTTGGCTTCTCTCTATTGTAATGTTGTGCAGAGGGTTACAATAGGCTGTGCTTTCATTTTGAGGTTAAGCAAAACCTTTGTCTGAGCTTCTTTCTTTCTTTCTTTCTTTCTTTCTTTCTTTCTTTCTTTCTTTCTTTCTTTCTTTCTTTCTTTCTTTCTTTCTTTCTTTCTTTCTTTCTTTCTTTCTTTCTTTCGGGATCTGCCTGAAATGTTGCAAGCTGGCCTGGAGAGTCTCTCAACATTTCCAGCTGAACGTCCAATGTAACTCCTACCCTTTTTGCTCCAGGTGATGCTAGGCCTTTGTTAGTTCTCTTCCTCTGAAGACTTGGTAACTGGTTCTCTGGTTCAGCCACCTTCTGCTGGACTCTGAGTGTACAGAAATTACTAGTGAACAGCTTACTTTTTGGCTGTGTATTCATGTTTGCCACTGAACATTCCTAATGCAAGAATAAAGGGTCCTACATCCCTCCATTATGTCACAAGTGTGACTTGTCTCATTTTCAGATTTTTCTTCCTGGCTGCTACTGTGAATTCTCCTCTCCCCTAGTCAAAGCCTAATTCAAGAGTGTGAAGGGCTCTTAGTGGTGGAGTTCCCCCTTTCCATATTCAGTTCTAGGTAGGGCTGGGAGAGACCCCTGTCTTGTGACATAGCTACAAGGGGGTGGTGCAGTAAGTACTTACCACACAACCACGTTGTAGCTGCACCACTGCCCCTGTCTGAAACACTGGATTGCTGCTATCAGACAGAGTGGCTTGAGGAACAGAGGGTTGGATTTGGAGTAAGATAGCATCTTATGTTCAGATGGGAGCCTCAGTGTTCAATCCTTGACTTGAATCATGCTGTGAGACAAAACTCATGTTCTGAACCAGGGGTGTGCAAAGTTTTTGGCAGGAGGGACACATCATCTCTTTGACACTGAGTTGGGCGCTGGGGGAAAAAAAGAATTAATTTACATTTAAAATTTAAATAAATTTACACAAATTTACATAAATGAATATATTAAAGATGAACTGAAATGAATGAATGAAGGTCTTGCAATAGCTCCAGGCCTTTAAAAGTCCTGGCACAAAGCAAGGCCACCCTTTCCTTCGCTGCCACTGTTGCATCACAGACATGAAACAGCAAACAGTGGAGGAAGCCCTCATCCCACAGTTCACGCAAGAGATCAAACAGTTGCCCTCGTGCTGAGAGCAGTTGCGTTGGGCCAGTGCAGACTCCAACAAATCTCCGCAGGGCCAGAGGCTCATTGGAAACTGGGAGCTCCCTGAGGGCTGCATTGGGAGTTCTCAAGGGCTGCAAGTGGCCCCAGAGCCAGGGTTTGGGCACCCCTGTTCTGAACAAAAGACGTCCTTTGGGGTTTATTTAAGTTTCTCATTTAGATTTTGCTACTAACTCAGATGATTTGGTTCACACGTCATCAAAATGTTGGATTTCTGACTTGTGTGAAAATGCCAGGTAAAGATTGTCATCAAGCAGTTATGGAGAAATGAAACTTGTGGATTGTTTGCTATTCAGGGCCAATGGAAACATTGTGCATATAGAAGGAGCTAAGGCTCCTAATGGTAAGAACCTAAGATGAGTCCTGCTGGATCACACCCAAAGCCCTCCTGGTTCAGTCTGCCCTCTCCCTATTGTGTCTGACTGGGCTACGGACATGCAGAGGGCTTTTGAAGCTCATGCACCACTCCCAGTCTATTTATCTGATTCCCCAATAAAGCTACCAAACCTGGCAGCTAGATTGCCTTCTTAAAATCCTCTTATTAAAAGAGCCCCATTATTATGTGGGGATCAGACCTGGTAATGTGGTCCAATGTGGTCATGTGCCTAAGCAAAAAGAATGACGCAAGGTACAGAACTGCAGATTAAACCAATAAATGTATTTATTAAAAGGAAATCAGGGTTTACGTCGCATTCAAAGGAAGAAAATACTTTAAAATGAGCAAAATGTGTAAGAAGTAGAAAACGATAAACTTCCTTTGGCAAAAAGCCTTTCATGCTATTTGGACCAGAAGTTATTAATATTGTCAACTCCCTGCACCCCAACTTACTTGATTTCTAGAATGTCAGGATTAAACCTGAGATCTTGTGTTTGAAAAGCATGTTCTCTGCCACTAAGCTCTGTGCCCTCCCAAAATGTGAGCTTCTCATGAGGAAGTCAGCTTACTATCTCTCAAGGTGGGATTTGGAGACTACCATTTCCCAGTGGTGTAGCTAGAGGGGGGTACAAAGCACTGGATTTTGCAGGGAGCCTCACCACAGCGTGCAAGCAGTCCCTCTGGAGCCATTCCGGACCGCTTGCCATTCTGGACCAAGAGAGACCGCTTGCACACTGTGGTGAGGCTCCCTGTAAAATTTAGTGCTTTGTACCCCTTCTAGCTATGTCACTGCCATTTCTTGTTTTTCATGGCCTTACTCTGCCTACTGAGTGACCAGGCAAAGCACCATAGTGGAAGTCCTACACTAGGGCTTGTGGCAGCCACTTACTTATCCATCCCTGATTCAGCAAAAAGAAACTGCCTACCTAGCCATAGCAACGTCTTTCTTCCTCATCAAGAGGACTAGCAGTAGGTTTTGTTGTTTACATTTCAGAATTCCATGACAGCTACTAAATGTAAGTTTAGAGATATTTTGCTGTCTGATGCTTGGTCATAGTCCCCTGGGTTACTCGTCCAGGTGCAAAGAATTTGACGTGCACCTTTATATAACGATAATTGGGCTGGTCATATTTGAGCAGCTGCACCTACTGAGATTTGGGGCTGAGGGGTTCAATTAAAATCGCACATTTGAGGAGCATGTGTACAATTTCCCAGACTTTATAAAACGCTGACTTCCACATTAAATTGCATCTTCATTTATTTGTGCCTGCAGGCCCCTTCCGTTCTCACTCCCTTACCCCAAGTGATGGAAAATTCCTCTGTGGCATCTGCCTCTTCCGAGGCTGGGAGCAGCCGTTCGCAGGAAATCGAGGAGCTGGAGCGCTTCATTGACAGCTATGTCTTGGAGTACCAAGTTCAAGGCCTGCTGACTGACAAACCAGAAGGGGATGAAGAGAGTGAGAAAACACAGTCCAACATCTCTCAGGTTGGTACACAGTGCCTGCTGGGAAAGAGGACTGTCCAGGGATGTCAGAACAGAGATTTTCCATCTCATGCCACACTGACAAGGCACTCAAATTTTCAGGGTATACATCGGTTTTTTGACAATTGACATGGCACACCGCACTGCCAGTGGAAGGGCTCACAACCCCCAATGGCCATAAATGGCCCACCCCAAACTCCCATGGATGCTGTAGTACAGTGGTCTTCAACCTTTTTTGTGCCACTACCCCAATCCATCCATCCATCCATCCATCCATCCATCCATCCATCCATCCATCAATCCATCAAGAGACTTGGCACCCACTGTTAATCCAATCCCCCCTCCTACCCTCTCACTGCCCCCATCGCTGCCCACTACCCCTCCTCTGTGGTGCCCTTCCAGTTTTGTTCACTGTAACCAAATATTCTTATTAAAAAGAGCAGAAAAAGTTACCATGAAGCCTGGCACTAGTGAAAGCAGCTAAGAACCTGAGCAAGTTTGGGACTTAATCTCCATGTACCCAAAGGAGTTTGCCTCCCCTTTTTCCTGGTGGTGCTGTAGTCCTGTGGTCTTCAACATATTTCATTCCTGTACGTTTCCGCAAGCCCACAACTGAGGCTTCACGACCCCATTAGGGTCACAAAACCAAGGTTGAAGAACACTGGTGTAGTGGTTTGGGAGCTGGACTTAGACCTGGAAGATCCAGGTTCAAATCCCTGCTCAACCATGAAGCTTCCTGGGTGACCTTGTGCCAGTTACTCTCTCTCAGCCTCACCCACCTCACAGGGTTGTTGTGAGGGCAAAAGGAGGGGAGGAACTATATATACTACCTTGAGCTCTTTGGAGGAAGGGTGGTAGAAAAATGTGGAAAAAAATGCCACATGTTTGGACCATGAATTTGTGGCACAGTGGTTGAAAAAAATCACTGGTTTAGAACAAATGTGCCTTGTTTTCAGAGTGGGGTGGGCAGCTGGTGACTCACAGGCCAGGTCCAGTATCCAAAGGCATACCGCTTCTCAAGTTACGTTCCTGCCCTGTGTAACTTGACTTTGTCCCTCCACTCACTTTTTTCATTCCATTCAGTGCCTCTCTCTTGCTTACTTTCCAGTGGACAGCGGACTGCAATGAGCAGATAGAGGTCAGTGGTTCCTCTTTCAGAGGCAAGGGTGTTGCATCTCACAATCAAAACCAGGTAAGGGAACCCCAATTCTTTGACTTGGAAGTTTGTGTTTGATGATGGTGCACAGATGCTGTCTGTGCTTTCCTCAGCCTCAGTCTTTGAGTTCCCATGATCTCAGTCTCTTGGATCCAATGGCCAAGAATTGTCAAGCAAAGACTGGCAAGAAGGTTATTAAGTTATTGCTGCCCACAGCTCAGAAATCCTCTCTCCTAATGTTGTCCGAGTTTGCAGTTCCAATATAATGTATGAGTAAGTCCAAGGAAGACATTCTAGAGCCCTTATCCTGGAAGAAGATGTGCTGGCAGAAGCTGTCCTTCCACCTTTGCCCAGTAGCATAGCCAAAGGGGGGGCATGGTAAGTACGGCAGGTGTTACTGTCACTGCCCTGAATGGCTCTGACAGTGTATGGGAGAAACCACTCACAGGGCACGTTGTGGCACCTGCTGTATTTACCATTCCACCACCCTCTCTGGCTACACTACTGCCTTTGCCCCTCCCACTGAGAGGCAACTAATTTTAAAAGATGCCTCGCCCTCCCCCTGAAGTCTAACCCCCTGCTTTGCTTGTGTTTTTTTTCCTTTTCCTTGCTTTCGTGAAGTGTCATACACGTTGTTGGCGGTTCAGGTTGTTGGAAAGCAACGTAAGCCTAGATCTGTGTTCCTACCAGGTGATGTCAAGTCTGAATTTGTGATCTACACAAATTAGATCAAAGTGAAAGTCTTTGGAAGACAGTCGTGGAAGCTTTTGAAAGATCTCAGCGTGTTGTAAGATGACTTTGCTAAACCTGAATTGCTAGGTAGTAAAGATCTCATGGCTTATAGCAGCGATTCCTAAACTGTGGCTCCCCCGGGACCCATGGAAATCAACCAGGGAGCCGCAGAATCCTCACAAAAAAATCGGCCGCCCTATACAATGTATAGGATTGTAGCCGTAATGAGGAGCTGCGGCCAAAGGGCCAGTAAGTCAAGGGAGCTGTGAGTGAAAAAAGTTTGAGAACCACTGGCATATAGGCAAATCTTACATAAGCTACAATCCTAAGCATACTTACTGGGGAGTAAAACCCCTTGAACACAGTTGGACTTAATTCAGACTAATTATGTATAGGATTGCACAGTTAGTTTTGCAGAGGAGTTGCAAGTTTATTAAGTCTTTTTTTCCAGCAAACTAAGCTGAAGGTACCCAGAGGAGAATCTGTTGCTTAACCTTAAAGCAGCCTATGACCCAATCCTATGACTAGTCTGTGCTGCCAGAGCTGGCATTCTGGCAGCCTAACTGATGGCATTGCAAAATACAATGCCATTTAGTGTGCAATAGAGCCACTGGTGGAAACGCAAGGAGTGTTGACTGTGTGGCAACAGCCTGCCTGGAGTGCCCAGCACCTGTAAGTTAGCAGCAGGGTCGGGCCATGGAGGAAGTGGTAGGAACCAGGACGAATCCGGCAGTAGTGACGCATGCCAGATTTTATCCCTCCATTTTATTTATTTATTTATAATTTTTTTTATTTTTCTAAAACAACTATAAACAAACACACATAACACAAAAAACATCACTACACACAAAAAACAACAACAAAGTGTGCAGGAAATCATATATCATTATCATATTTTTCATATTTATTTTTTAAAAACAACTATAAACAGACACACATAACACAAAAAACATCACTACACGCAAAAAAAACAACAACAAAGGGTGCAGGAAATCATATAACATTATCATATATCACTAAAACTAATACATTACATACCGCAGACATTCGCCCCATAAGCCGATCCCACAGATAAGTCGAGGGCAGATTTTGAGCCAAAAATAATGGAATTTTCTATGACCCATGAATAAGTTGTGTGTGTGTGTGTGTGTGTGTGTGTGTGTGTGTGTGAGTGTGTTTGGTTTTTTTAAACTTAGGGGGGTGTCTGACTATAGTTTTGTCTGATTTTACCCCAGGCCAGATCCTGAAAAATAACCTGCCAGTAATTGTTGCCCAAGAACTATACAGTCTCTAATTTATTAAAAATATAGTAAAAAGATCATAAGATACATTTTTATTCTTTTTAAATTCTGGACTTCACCACCTTTTTGTAAACACTATCAGAGTAAGTGCACTGTAAACAACATACCAGTAAAACAGTGGTTCCCAACCTGGTATTCATGTACTCCCAGGGACACTCAACAGGACCTTTAGGGGTACTTGAAAAAGAATGGCATAATGGGGCAGGAGGTCTAGTCTAGAGGGTAGAGCCTCCATTTGCCTGAAGATAACATCCACAAGGTCGCCAGTTCGAGGCCACCAGCACCGTGTGACCTTGAAGCAGCTGACAAGCTGAAGCCAAGCTATTCCATCTGCTCTGAGCGTGGGAGGATGGAGGCCAGAATGTGCGGCCAGATCAGAGTGAAACATCTGGACTGTTGTGGTTCTTGAAAGATAGAACCTTCTTTCAATTGTAAAAATCCCTATTTAATAAGGGATTTAAATAAAGCCTGCCTATGTAAACTGCCTTGAATAAAGTCTTAAATAAAGACCAAGAAAGGCGGTATATAAATACCTGTATTATTATTATTATAATAATAATATTATTATAATTTTATTATATATTTTTATATATATAATTATAATTGCAGGGCCAGCAAGGCAGGAAGGGAGGTAGCTAGTTGGCTGCGAAAGCCCCACCAAAAGCTAGTTTTTTAAGGTGTTTCGTGTATTAAGCCAGAAGCTCTACATACAACATATAATCCATAACACATAACTGAGAGTGTGCAATTCAGGTCACAGCAGAGAGATGAGCTGCATATAGTTGCAACCCTTTTTACTCAGAAGTAGACCCACTGCTTTCCATGGGTGTTATTCTTAAGCAGGGGTGCCCAAACCCCGGCCCTGGGGCCACTTGCAGCCCTTGAGGCCTCTTAATGCGGCCCTCAGAGAACCCCCAGTCTCCAATGAGCCTCTGGCCCTCTGGAGATTTGTTGGAGCCCACACTGGCCTGACACAACTGCTCTCAGAGTGAGGGCGACGGTTTGACCTCTCGCATGAGCTGTGGGATGAGGGCTCCCTCCACTGCTTGCTTTTTCAGGTCTGTGATGCAGTAGTGGTGGCCAGTGCTTTTTTTGTAAAAAAGGTGCAGGAACTCACAACTTGTTAATCATTTATTTATTTATTTATTTATTTATTTATTTATTTATTTATTTAAACCCTTTTTTATCGGAGAAATAAGTAATAAGATACAACAAGACGTAGTCAATAACCACACACACACACACACACACACACACACACACGTCCATCCCGCTTGAGCTCCCTGATAGCAAAAGCACTCCAGCCACAGCTGGAGTGAAACACCCCATTTTTTTAGGTGGGGAGGTGCTCCATTGGGCTATAGGAAACTCTCTCTATTGGGCTATAGGAAAGCCTATAGTTAAAGTGTTCAGAAATAATATATAAGGTCTTGAGTCCAGTTGGTGGCCATCAGTGCCTCAAGTATTAGTTCCAAACACTTTGAGCCTAAGAGCTTTTATGGCTCAATTGCTAAAGTGCTGGTCTTTGAAGCCAGAGTCTAGGGGTTCAAATCCCTATGAGGAAGAATTTTTTTTTTTTAAAGGTGGGGAGGTGCTCCATGGCTGCAAAATATAAAGGTTGGTTGCCAGTTGCCAAAAGGGGGACCAGTTGAGGCTGCAAAACTCCTCAAAGTTCAGTCCCAGGCAGGCTTTTTTTTTTACATTTTTTTTTAAAGCCCCAGGTAGGACTTAACCCACAGATTTAGCCCCTGGCTAAATTTGGAGTTTGGAGACCCCTGCTTTAGAAGACACATTGTTTGAAAAAGTCCCAAATGCTTAGCCCAGCCATTTTCAACCACTGTGCTGTGGCACACTGGTGTGCCGCGAATGGTTCCTAGGTGTGCTGCAGGAAATTGGGATTGGCTCATTTATTAGTAGGGCCATTTAGCCTCTCCTCCTCCTCCTCCTCCTCCTCCTCCTCTCTCTCTCTCTCTCTCTCTCTCTCTCTCTGTGATCTAGATCTAGGCCACAACTATTTGTATGCTTTTGTATTTCAAAATGTCTGTAACTAGGCTCAGCCTTCATGATTGTGAGGGCTGAAAATTAAAAGTTAATTAAAAAATTAATCATATGCGTGCTTTGCTATCATTTTGCCAATCTGAATGAAGAAAGCTTTGAAAAGTGGACTGATTTTAAGTGGTGTTCGGCATCAGCGAGTGCTAGTTTAGGGAGCGAGGGGCTTATACAAAGCCTGCATTGGCATTCTCCTGGTGGGTGACATTGCTAGTCAGGTCCTTTATAATGTGTTTTCTGCAGTAATGAGGCTGTATGTGTTTAAGGATCCTGCAGGGATTTTCGTACATGAAAGGCTTTGAAAATTAAGATGCTAGTTTTCTCTGTAAAAATGTATTGGTGGGAACTTAGGCCCAGCAACCTTCCCTATGCCTTGGCTATAAGTTAGGTGAAGTTTCTTGGTGGTGTAGCAACTTGGAACTGTGGGAGCACATAGCAAACTCTTGGTAGCACCTCCTTTGCTTCTGCCTAGACTTCAACAAACAAAATGGCGCCTTCCGGACTCTGACACCTCGTCTGTGGCACACTTCCCCCAGCTATGTTTTCACATCATCCTCTGGCATGAAGGTTTTCCCCAGCCAGATTTTCTGGCATGCAACCAAAATTTGACTTTCTAAGAAGACCTTGGGTCTTATTGAGAACAGACTATGGCAGTGGCATAGCTAGAGGGGGTGCAAAGCACTAAGTTTTGCAGGGAACCTCCTTGTAGCGTGCAAGTGGCCTCTCCCCCTCCCCTTCAGAGCCATTCTGTATGTCTCCATTTTGCTCCCACTGCCCAGAATGACTGGGGGGGGGGGCACTTGCACACTGTGGGGAGGCTCCCTGTGAAACTTAGTGCTTTCAGTTCTCTCTAGCCACTGGACTGTGGAATTATTTACAGATTCTGTGTGTGTGTTTTTTGTTTTACTACCAATTTATTGGAGTGTTCTGCCATTGTAACCTGCTTTGAATGTATTCCATTGGGAAAACGGTGTTAATTAACATATTTGCAATGTAAACCAGCAACAACAAAATGACTCCCCCCCCCCCCCCACTTAGCCTATTGAAATAACGGATGTGGGATGGCGAGGGAATGCAATTCCTGCACTCAGAGCTGCCCTCTTCCTTGATTCAGAGTTCCCCTGCCAGAGCCACTATTTTGCCCCTGTCTGGGTTGGTGAACCTCAGGGTTTCAAAAGAAAACAGATCCTGCAAACGTGGAGTCTGCCCACCTTGGCTTAGGATGAGTCAGACCACTGGTCCGTAACTGACTCTCCAGAGTTTTTCTAGTATCTGCTACCTGGGAGCGTCTTAGCTAGAGATATCAGGTATTGAACCCGGAATCATGTGCATACAAGGCATGCTTTCTACTGTTGAGCTATGATCCCTCTCAGCTTGTGAGAAAAGCATGGGTGGGGTAGTCACACAGCCAGAATCACCAGCAACTTAGTCTTACTTACCAAACATTTTTGTCTTCATTTGTAATTGTATGTCAGCATCCTGTCCTTCCCTCTTTGCTCTTTGCTTAGTGTAATGCTGTGTTTCTCCAAGTGTGCTCCTAGGAGCCCTGGGGCTCCATGAGCTCACTAGACATGGTCACCATCTGCCCCCTGCCCAATTTGCTCATCTGCCCCTGCTGTCTCCCCTGTTCGTGGCCCTCCTTCCTCATTCCCCTCCTGCTCTGGCTTTTTGTCAGTATTTGGCATTGGGCCCAGTGCTGCCCCATGCCATGCATGCACTGGTTCTCTGGGGCACCCTGTTCTCTGTTCACACTGGTTCTCGGTGTATGCGCTGGTGGGGCTTCCCAAGGCTCCTTTTAGGAGTGAAAGGGCTCCAGAGGTGAAAAAGTTTGAAAACTGCTGGTGTAATGGAATCAGACTGTGTGTGTGTTTCCCTGAATTGATAAGAACAGCCCCGCTGGATCAGGCCATAGGCCCATCTAGTCCAGCTTCCTGTATCTCTCAGTAATAGCAATTTACACACAATAGTAATTTCATCTTTTGCTGAGGTCACTTTTTCAGTCAATTTCTGGAATCATAACCCTAAGCTTAACCATTTGAGAACTGCTCACAGAAAAGCAACCCCTACATAATCAGGGTGTCCATTGAAATATATGTGTTGAATGAGCAGAGAGATGCAAATTTGCTTATGTTACATAATTCCCAATAGTTGCAGAATTCATCCCTCCTTGGTGCCGTTTCAGAAGCATCTGTGATGATCAGGGACAGTTCAGTCATCCTGTCAGTTAACTAAAACATGTTTACTAATGTAGGACAGCAACCGGTTAGGATGCTCAAGGTGGGTGGTTTCGAGGCTCCCCACATTCCCTCCAACCCTTAACTTTGTAAGTTTTGTACTTGACTAAAAATGAGTTGTTTATTGTTTCCAGGCAGAATGGGATCACAGCAGCAGTGGCAGCTCAGGATCCCGGCCTAGTTCGGGTTCCAGGCATGGGTCTGTGTCAAAGTCTGGCGGCCAAGGGAGAAGCAGCCAGTGCAGGCATTCGACCAAGGTATCTTCTGGTGGTGGTGATGATGGTGAAAGCCAGATGAGGAAAGCTAGAGGCTTTGTTTGTTGGTTGCTGTTCATTGTAGGCTCTGCTCTTTAGGGACATGGTTTTGTGTTTTGTGTGGTGTGTGTGCTGGATTGTAGTCTGATACAGGGGTGAGCAGAAAGTAAATCTGGATGTCCTGGGGAATGTCTAGGTGACTTGCAGTAGATCATCATTGGTTCTAACTCCTAAGAGTAACAGCAAAAAAAAACAACAACAACATTTTCTTTCTCAAATAAAGAATCTTATGGCACTTTAAACATAATCCGTTTATTTCAGCACAAGGTTTGTGAACTGTATCTGAGGAAGTAGTGGAGTGTAGTCCATGTCCACTTGTGCTGAAATAAACTTGAAATAAACTTGAAATAAACTGAAATAAACTTGAAATAAACTGAAATAAACTGCTTCTCTGGCAGGTTTCCTGCTTCTAACATATTTGAAGAAGCTTTTATTATTCCCCTTAATGTTGCTGGCCATGCGTTCCTCATAGTCTCGCTTGGCCTCCCGCATCACCTTCTTACATTTATTTTGCCACAGTTTATGTTCCTTTTTATTCTCTTCATTAGGGCAAGACTTCCATTTACGGAAGGAAGCTTCCTTGCCCTTTACGGCCTCTCTAACTTGGCTGGTTAGCCATGCGGGCACCCTCCTGGACTTAATGGAGTCCTTCTTCCTTTGCGGTATACACTTCCGCTGGGCCTCTATTACTGTTTTTTTAAGCAGCCTCCATGCACTCTGAAGAGATTGGACTCTTTTTACCTTCCCTTTCAACCTCCTTCTAACCAGTCTCCTCATTTGAGGGAAGTCTGCTCGTCGGAAGTCAAGGGTTTTTGTGAGAGGGTTTTTCCCCTGATGTGCATGTCGAAACGGATCACAGCATGATCACTGTTCCCCGACGGCTCTGTAACATTGATATCTCTAACCAGGTCCTGAGTACCGCACAATATTAAATCCAGAGTCACCTGTCCTCTGGTGGGCTCCATGACTAGCTGCTCTAAGGCACAGTCATTTAACATATCAAGGAATCCGGTCTCCTTTTTGTGACCAGAACACAAATTGACCCAGTCAATATGAGGATAATTGAAGTCCCCCATGATTACAACCCTCTCCCTCCTTGTCACCTCCCTGATCTGTTTCCTCATTTCAAGGTCACCTTCCGATTTCTGGTCTGGAGGATGATAGTACGCCCCCAGTATTGCATTGCTCCTCAGGCCTGGTAATTTAACCCACAGAGATTCTATGGTGGAGTCGGACCCGCCTTCAATCTCTACTTTGCTGGATTCTATCCCTTCCTTAACGTAAACGGCCACCCCACCTCCAACACGCCCCTCCCTGTCCCACTATGTCAATGTTTTCCCTAGTCACCAGACGTGCCAGTTCTCCCATCTTTGCTCGGAGACTTCGGGCATTTGCATAAAAGCATTTGTACATGGAATGCCCCAGGATGGGCTGCTTATTCGCCCCTTTGTCCCTGCATCCTCTCACTGTGCCAAACCGTCTATCACATCCCATCATGCTACCATTCCCAATTTCTTCTCCTACTCTGCCTTTGTCTTGTTGTTCTCTAACCTCACCATCCTCGTCCCGTAGGGATGAGGAGTCCCGAACCGGATGCCCCTCGGCTCCTGTCGGCCTTCCCCCAGGGATCAGTTTAAAAGCTGCTCTGCCACCTATTTAATGTTATGTACCAGCAGTCTGGTTCCATTCTGGTTCAAGTGAAGCCCGTTCCTCTTGTACAGGCCCCGCTTGTCCCAAAACGTTCCCAGTGCCTAACGAATCTAAACCCCTCCTCCCTACACCACCATCTCATCCACACATTGAGACCCCTGATCTCCACCTAGCTGGCCCTGCGCATGGAAGAGGTAGCATTTCAGAGAACGCTACCTTTGAGGTCCTGGCTTTCAGCTTCCTACCTAATAGCCTAAATTTGGCTTCCTCCCGGCTACACTTGCCCACGTCGTTGACGCTGACATGCACCACAACCGCTACCTCCTCCCCAGCACTGTCTAGCAGCCTGTCTAGACGAGAAGTGATGTCCGCAACCTTCGCACCAGGCAAGCAAGTCGCCATGCGGTCCTCACATCCGTCGCAAATCCCCCTCTCTATGTTTCTAATAATCAAACCCCCCACTACAAGAAGCCCCTGACCCGCCTCCTGCTGAGGAGTATCCTAAGTGTGTTCGGATGTGGACCCGTCCCCTGGAGAAGGGGTCCCCCCTAGGGAATTGTTTCCCTTCTCTCCAGGATGACGTCCTCCAGCCCTGAGACTTCCCACCGGGGAAGCTGAGGAGCTGCACGTCTGAGGTTGGGACCAAGCCTGATCGTCCCTGGAAGTCTCCCCATTGTTCTTCTCTGCCTGCCTCTGCTTCTCCAAGTCAGCCACCAAGGCTTCAAGGGAGTGGACGTGTTCCCTCAGTCCCTGGAGCTCCTTGCACCAAGGACACACCCATGACTTATGCCGCAGAGGCATATAGTCATACCTGTGGCTCTCGATGCAAAACACTGGATAGCCCCCACCCTGCTGCTAGCTGTCTGACTGCATAGTTTTTTTCGTTTGTTTGTTTGTTTAGGGGTACTTAAAAACCCTACACTGGTTTGCTACCCTCTTCTCAAGGGAAGAGAAGGACAGTGTCTGGGGCCCTGGCCTCCTTACCCTACTGCTGAACTCGCACTGAGGCTAAACTCGTGGTGCCTTACCTGGCACTTCGTTCCTGAGACACTGGGTGTCCCAGAGGCCACGCCCGCTTCTGCAGAGAGGCTCACGCGGTGGCAGGCGCTAGCTTTATACCCCTAGCTAGCTCCTCCTCCCTCCCTCCTTGCTGATTGAAAGGGGGCTGGTCTTCCCAGGTGAGATAACAAAAGATTAGGAAAAGAAAAGGCTGCTGATGGGCCTAATCTACTCTGTAGGCTCCTGAATGGGATGCTTAGATTTGCCTAGTGGGGCTCTTATCACCTCCTAAAGGACAATGACTATGCTAATTTGCTAAATTGCTAAATTTATGACTTTGCTAAGCTAAATTACCCTGGCTGGCTGGGAAGGGGCCCTTCCTATGTTCTTACCCTTCTAATTCAGTTCTCTTAGGCTGGACTGTTTTTTAACTTCAAGCTGCTTTTTGAGATTAAACTGCACTGGTTTAAGAGTTTTGGGGGCTTGGCAGAATTTACACACTAAAGATTTAAATCCTGTTTTGCCCTGTTTATAAAATAGACACCAAGTGTACTTTCTCCCCCTATTACCCTTTTCTTTGTTTAGTTTGGGCTGTAGCTTCCTATCTAAATTATACCTCCTGCTTTTATTAAGTGTGCACATTTATTTATTTATTTATTTATTTATTGCACTCACCTAGATCCTGTGTTCCAATTTACTGAACCTTTAGATTATGTTCTAACTTGGATTAAGTTTAACTTGGGTTAAGTATAGGGTTAATTTAAACAAAGCAGAAAAACTTGCTTTCTACTTTATCCTCCTATGTTTTATTTACTTTTTCCAAGTGCCTGTACCTTGGGCCCTTACTCACGAGTAGGACTCTGCTCCTGCTCAGAGTAGACCTATGTACTCACTCACGTATTTATTTTTATTGCCCTCACCTAGCTCCTGTGCCCCACCTTGCTGGACCTTAAACTCCCTCCCTTTGGTTAGATTAGGTGCTAACTTAGGTAAAGCTTAGGTAAAGCTAAGCTAAAGGTAAGCGAAATTTCAATGTTGATTTAAGGTTAGAAGACAAGAGTTAGAAAGACAAAGAGTTGATTCTGAATTAGGCTGCAGAAACAGAGAAAGTTTGGGGGGGGGAAGGAGAGTGGACTTTTGTGTGAAATGACTTGTAGTTCAGTTCTGGTGGGGAAGACCAGGTCCTGAACTATGTGCTCAGAGGCACTCTTTTCATTAATTCTTAGTGCATTCATATCTGTCTGAACCACAATTTTCTACCTGGCTCTGGTTAGTGAAATTTGAGCTCATAAGTAAATAACTGAGGAGATCCCACAAGCCTGTGTCCTGTTCACGCTGTGATCACAAAACTCTCAAATGTTGCAAAGTAGAAGAACTTCTGTGTAAGTGATGTGCTTGCACATTTTTATGTGAAATTAATAATCCTGTTGTTTTTCCAAGCAGGGATTAAAGCATTTATATTTGTTTTCATTTATCTCTGGAATAAACTTTGTGACTTATTGGATGTTGGTGGGTGGCAGTCCGAGAGAGAAAAACTGGCTGCTTTACTAACAAAAGCTCCATTCTCTGCCTCATAGAAAAATAAAGAAATGCTCATATAGTTTCATTTTGTTTTTAATGTGTTGTTTCTTTGTGTGTATTAAAAAACACATAGATCAATATGTGTTAAAATATGGTTTTTAAAAGTACAGCAAGTTGATGGAAGAACAAGAGATGAACCACAAAAATCAATCAATTCTGTCTCAACAGATATAAAGTAGTTTTGAAATTGTTACTGGTGAGACTCTCCTCAGAATTAATTGGTCCAAATTTGTGAATTTTTTACATTCTAACCAACAGCCTAAAGTGAAGTGTATGTAAAAAAAATTACCAATTTCAAACTCTCTTACATTTTAGAGCAGGGGTGTCAAAAGTTTTTGGCAGGAAGGCCGCATCGTCTCTCTGACACTGTGTTGGGGGCCAGGGAAAAAAAAGAATTAATTTACATTCCAAATTTGAATAAATTTACATATATTTACATAAATGAATATATTAAAGATGAACTTATATGAATGAATGAAGATCTTGCAATAGCTCAAGGCCTATAAAAGACCTTGCACAAAGCAAGGCTGGCCTTTCCTTTGCTGCCACTACTGCATCACAGACGTGAAACAGCAACCAGTAGAGGGAGCCCTCATCCCACAGCTCACGCGAGAGGTCAAACAGTCATCCTCACGCTGAGAGCAGTTGCGTTGGGCCAGGGTGGGCTCCAACAAATCTCTGGAGGGCCAGAGGCTCATTGAAGATTGGGAGCTCCATGAGGGCCGCATTGAGAGGCCTCAAGGGCCGCAAGTGGCCCCAGGGCCGGGGTTTGGGCACCCCAGTTTTAGAGAGCTAAACACGACATGTCATGACCTCTCCTTTTTTTTTGTTTTTAACCAATATTTTGCTATCTTTACTCCAACATTACTGTCGTGCAAGGAAAGTGCCCTACAGGTAGACCACAGCTGCAATACAAGGACATCTGCAAGAGGGATCTGAAGGCTTTAGGGATGGACCTCAACAAGTGGGAAACCCTGGCCTCTGAGCGGCCCGCTTGGAGGCAGGCTGTGCAGCATGGCCTTTCCCAGTTTGAAGAGACACTTTGCCAACAGTCTGAGGCAAAGAGGCAAAGAAGGAAGGCCCATAGCCAGGGAGACAGACCAGGGACAGACTGCACTTGCTCCCAGTGTGGAAGGGATTGTCACTCCCGGATTGGCCTTTTCAGCCATGCTAGACGCTGTGCCAGAACCACTTTTCAGAGCGTGATACCATAGTCTTTTGAGACTGAAGGTTGCCAATACAATACTGTCAGGGTAGTACTTCCTTCTGTGATCTACTTTCCATTCTGTTTTTGGACTCTTTTGTGCAGTCATGAGAGTTTGACCATGTTCACACATGCTAGTATGATGAGGGAACATGGTTGTCAGGATGTGGTGCTGGCATCCCACTGGAGGTGCAGAAGACACAAGTGCCCAAATGTAGGGCCAGGTATGGGTAGTTGAGTACTACTTGAGTGCAGACCCTACTCAGCATGTGACCCACCAAGCCAAATACAGCTAATACCCATGTAATGTGACTTGCTAAGCACTTGACCTCCCTCCCCTGTTTTGCACAACCCATTGACATTTGGCAAAAGACTGAAGTCTGTCAACAGTAAAGTGAAAGGGATGAGGAATTCTGTCTTCAGGGTTTTCCAACCATAACTCCTTGCTAGTTACCTATTCCCAGTGTTTCTCTTAAGCTTCTCCTGCCAAAGATGTCAACCCACCTGCTGTTTACAGGGTCATCTCAAGGAACGGGTCCCTGATCCTGCTGGGATTGTTAACTCCTTTGGCTCTCTCCAACCACTAATTCACTCCTGGAGTGACAAGAGGTGATAAGGAGCTGGCCAAATCTGCTGTGAGTGATCTTCTGTGTAGACAGGCAGATTTCAGTTACAATCCATTTGCCAATTTTTCTAATTCACTATCTAAGCTCATTTCAGTTTCATTGATTCATCTATTGCCCTGAGCTGAGAAAAGACCCAACAACAGTAGGTTACATTGGGCAAGTGTTTGGCAAACATATTGTACTCTCTGCAAATGACAAGGATTTTCCATTCTTTTCTCTTCTCAGAATGGCAACAAAGACAATTCCCTTGACATGCTGGGGACAGATATCTGGGCAGCCAATACTCTTGAGTCCTTCAGGTGAGTTGTGTTTCTAAGAAGGCATTACTAGTCCCTTTCTACTCAGTTACCATGTCAAATGTTCCTGTTCACATGCTTCTGATCCTTTCATTCAGACCACCATAAGATAGATTGCTGTTACAGCCATAACACCTTCCAGTTGTTGAGGAGAGGCTGCAAGAAGAATATCTGCAATCCTTGGGTGGTCTGCACTGACTGACTTCCGATGTTTCAAGTCAATGTACTGGTTGCTACCTTTTGAAGTGTAACATGTCCTCCTATACATGAAGATAACACAGGCATTTTTGCTGTCTTAGACCTATCCTTGGGTATATTTGGGGTGCTGAATCCAAAAATGTCATTGGTTTTTACGAATTGGCTCTAGTTTTAGGGATATGGCATAACCACCTTTATATGCTGATTCAAGTAGCTTCTTCATAAGGAAGCCATTGCATCAGCTTCCTCATGAGGAACCTGCTTGGATCGGCATATAAAATAGCTGTATTGTACCCCTAAACCTAAAACCAGTTGGGAAAAAATGATGCCATTTTTTTGTTTCAGCATCCCAAAAATATCCTAAATTCATTCAAACATCCTTGGCAACTAAAAATGTCATTTTTTTTCCTTGTAGGCCTGTAAATGTATATGGTGTGATACGCACACTCAGAAAACACAATACAAATGTAAAATAATTACTAGTATTGGTGGCTTAGCTAGAGGGGGCAAAGCACTCCGTTCTTCAGAGAGCCTCACTGTAGTGTGCAAGTGGCCCCTCCCCTTTGGAGCCATTCTGGGCAGGGGGGAGCAAAATGGAGGCAAATAAGGCTCCTTGCAGAACTTGGTGCTTTGCACCCCCTCTAGCTACACCACTGACTAGTATTGCCAGTTAACTGTAGCCTGGCACTGCGTTGTCTTCAGCAACAGTTGAGCAGCACTGCTAAGTTTTTCCTTCTCTTTTAAATTCTTATTTTTCCATGTCTCTGTGGGCCGCAGAAGATTTAGCAGCATCTGAATCGCTTTCCTGGCAGCTGGATTCAGCTGGTCGTTCGTTTTTTTCTTTGCAAGGTTCTCTTACGGGGTCCCTTCCTAGCACTTTCTGAAGAAAAAAGTGACCCTACACAGCCATTTCCTGCTGCATTCCAGAGAAAGAAAATGGCAACTGGTGGTGCAGACCACGAGGGAAATTGTCAGTGCTTCAATCGTTGCTAAAGCCACCACTGCCTGCAGAGACATGGCAAAAAAGAGTTTAAAAATGTTTAAAAATCACTCACTGGAGCATCAGTTCCAGATCCCCAGGCAAGGGCTTGATGCCAACTCTGCATCTAAACCTGTAGTCCTATGCACACTTGCACAGTAAATTCCATTGAATATAGCAGGGCTTACTTCTGAGTACTTTCCCCTGGGGACTGGGGATAAGAATAGGCCCTCAGTTTGGCTGTACTTGTCGTAAGAGGCGACTAAACAGCCACCGGGTAGATGGGACTTGTCAGCCTGGGAAGGCAGCTCATCTGAGAGAAGGAAAACTCTGATCCCAAACCTCCACTGCCTTGTGGCTACATCCAGTTATGGAAAAGGCTTCAGGAGTCAACCTCGAGGCAAAATCCGGAGCCGGAGTCCCTGAGGCAGTTCATGGCTGAACACAGTCACGTTCTGGCAACTCCTGCGACGCCGCTGGAACCAACCGTATTGGCCTCTGCCTTTCCATTGGACCATTTCAGCGACATGGAGAGGGAGGATTTGCTGCATGGGAAACAGTTTATCCTCCATATCTACTCTACCCAGGCTTCGTGCACTGGAGAGGACACTGTTCCAGAACCACCACTCAGAGCGCGATACCATAGTCTTCCGAGACTGAAGGATGCCAACAACAGCTTCTGAGTAAACATGCATAGGTTTATGCTGTAAGCTGCCCTCCTGTGTTCATTTGCACATACTTCCCTCTGTCCTTAAGCCTTTTCTGCCCAAGATTGCCTATACGCAACAGGGACCAAATGGGTCGGCTGGGCAGAAATGGGTTAAAGAGAGCTATCAGGCCTGAGATCCTGTAGACAGAGTTAGGGTGCAATCCTAACCAACTTTCCAGCGCTAGCATAGCAGTGCTAGTGGGGCATGTGCAGCATCCTGCAGTTAGGAGGCAGTCACACAGGCCTCCTTAAGGTAAGGCAATGTTCGTTCCCCTACCTCAGAGCTGCATGACTCTTACCTCGGTGCTGAAAATTTGGTTAGGATCATGCCCTTAGTTTACTAGCTGATGCCCCAGCCTTGGATCATAAGTTTCCTGGTTCATTTATACCCCCTTTCTACTTCTCTATTTGGGGTTTCAGTTTCACGTATTCTCTCTCCTTCCCTTCTAGTGCTGCCACCTGGGACTTGCAGCCGGAAAAACTTGACTTCACACAGTTTCACAGAAAGCTCCGCAATCCCCCCAAGCACCCACTCCCACACATAGACAGAGAAGGGTAAGTAACTCAGCTTGTATGTGCCTGTTGAAGCTTTGTATGTTTGGATTGTGAGGGAGATGTTCACTGGCCCTCTGAATGCAGGGTGGGAAACCACGGGCAACTGGCTGCCTAGAGAGTTTGTAAGAAGCGGGGCCCCTCAGCAAAATGTTTTCGTGCCTCCCCATCCGCTCAAGGAAGTGCTGTTCTTCAGGGTTCCAACCAGCCTGGAACAAGAAGCATGTTGTGCAGTTTGGGGCTTGCAAAGGAGGTTTCAGGAGGGAGCAGTGGTGTAGCTAGAAGGGGTGCAAAGCACTAAGTTTTGCAGCTGTCTCACTGCACCATGCAAGCGACCCCTCCTCTTTGGAGCCATTCTGGGCTGCTAGAGCAAAACAGAGCTGTTCACCTGGCTCTGAAGGGAAGAGGGAAGGGCCACTTGAACAGCATTTTGAGGCACCTGCAAAACTTAGTGCTTTGCACCCCCTCTAGCTATGCCACTAGGAGAGAGGAAAGGAAAAGGCCTCTCTACATTTCTGCAGAGTTGCAGCATGTGTACACAGCCTTTCATGAGGTATCCCGTTTGCTCAACTAAAATGTATTTGAGGGTGTGGTAGCTTAGCGAGCCATTGTGACAAGTAAGCAGTGCAGTGCTGAGTTTTAGCATCAAAAACACTGGGTCAATGAGTGTTAATTCTGCTGGAAAATTCCCAAAGAAGCAGTATTTAAAGCTGTTTCTGCTGCTGCTTTAAAAGAAACCCAGGTGTATTGTAAGGTCTTGTCTTTTCTGGATTGTAGTATTGTAGTTGCTCCTTAGAATCTCACAGTAATGTTTTATAATAATGAATATTTAGAGAGTGTACCTTTCCAGAAAGATGCAATCTGCCTTCATTAAGCCCCTGACTGTCTTCCCTTTGTCAGGTCATGTTGTTAAAGAGATTGTATTTAGCTTCTCTGAACTTTTGAACTGACTAGAAATGGCTATGTCTGTTTCATTGGGCATATCTGTAGCCTAGGCTTAGCTTAAGCTCATTTAATAGGAATTTTATTTCCCCCCCCCCTTGCAAGGAACCCTGGAAATTCCTTGGTAATTCCTTGGTAGGGAATTCCTTGGTAGGGAATTATATGTGGACAGGAGTACAAGGATCTTCTTACAAGAATTCTCATCACCCTCCACAAATTACCATTTCCAGGATTTTTAGGGGTCACAGTTAAACTAGAATAAAATGGATGTAAGTATGCAGCATAGTTATGTCCTATGTGAACTTACTGTTATTTTAATAGAACCATCTGTGCACATGATGCTTTATACTGATGGGGGGGGGGGGTTCAGTGTAATGTCCCTGTCCTGAAGGCTCACAGTCTAGAAGATACTCAAGGGAGACAAGAGAGGATTGGAAAGGAAGTGGATAGCAGCGAAGACTGGGGAAGGAAATAAGCAGTTATTTCTTGTACACTTACAGTGCACGCCTATGCATGTCTGCTCAGAAGTAAGTCTCATTCTGTTCAATGTTCTGGCTTACTCTCAGGAAAGGGGAGAAAAGAAGATCTGGAAAATTACAGATCCGTCAATCTGACTTCAATACAGGGGAAGATATCAGAACAAATAATAAAGCACACAGTCTGCACACATCTAGACAACAACTCAGTGATTAATAGAACCCAGCATGAATTTGTCAAAATTATATCTTGCCAGACAAATCTAATTTCCTTTTTTGATCAGGTTACTAGCTTTTACTGGTTGGTGGGAATGCCATAGATGTATTTATCTCAACTTCAGCAAAGCATTTGATAAGGTTCCAAATGTCATCTTAATCAGCAAGTTGGTAAAATATGGGCTGGATGATACAATTATTAGGTGGATTCACAACTGATTGGATGGCTGTACGCAAAGAGTGTTCATCAATGGCTTTGTGTCATCCTGGGGGACAGTTTCGAGTACGTTGCCCCAGGGCTCTGTCTTGGGCCCTGTTCTCATCTTCATCTTCATCATTGACTTGGATGAAGGCATACAAGGGGGCCTCATCAAATTTATGGATGACGCCAAGCTGGGAGGAGTTGCAAACACAATAGAAGACAGTAGAAGCCTTCAGGTAGACCTAGACAAAATGGAATACTGGACTGAAATGAGTAAGATGAAATTCAACAGGGACAAATGCAAGGTTCTGCATTTAGGCAAAAGAATCAAAGACACAGGTATGGAATGGGAGATATTTGGCTTGGCAGCACAACATGTGAGAGGGAGTTGCTGTGGATCTCAGGATGAACATGAGTCAGCAGTGTGATGTGGCTGCAAAGAAGGCAAATGCAATTTTAGCCTGCATTAGTAGAACCGTAGCTTTCAGGTTGAGATAAGTCATGATTCCACTTTTACATGGTCAAACCTCACCTGGAGTATTGTATCCAATTTTGGACACCTCACTTTAAGAAAGGTCTGGCCAAACTAGAGTGGGTTCAGAGGAGAGAGCCAAGGGTGATCAGAGGGCTGGAGAACAAACCCTACGAGAAAAGGTTGAGGGGATATGATAGTGCTCTTCAAATACCTGAATGACTATCGTATGGAAGAAGGGACAAATTCTGCAGAGTAGAATTAGCCCTAATGGGTACAAACTGCAAAAGAAAAGATTCTGGTTGAACCTCAGCAAAAAAATTCCTGACGGTAAGGGCGGTTTGGAGCAGATTGCCAAAGGAGCTGGTGGACTCTCCCTCACTGGAGATCTTCAAGCAGAGGCTCGAAAAGCACCTGTTGGAGATGTTCTAAGAGGATTTCCTGCTACATGCAGGAGGTTGGACTAGGTGACCTTGTAGGCCCCTCCTGTCTATGATTCTGTAGGACTGCAGCCTTACTTAAGTTTAGTTACAGTGTGGTATGAATACTAGGTTAGTGGTTCCCAAATATACCAGTGACACCACACCCCTGTAACCTCTCCATCTCAGCTCAGCCAGGCGTTGCCATCTTGGATTGTGATGTGTGTTAAGTCTGGAAGCGTGTGGATGATGCAAACCCACTTTCATAAATGACTAATACCTTTTCTTTATCTGTTTCTGACTCAGAATTGGGAAAGGAAAATGTGAGGACGGCGAAGGAATCAACTTGAACGACATAGGGAAAGTTCTCCCAGCCTGGCAGGTAAGCTTCCAGTTGCTGTTTGTAAGCCTGGCATAACATGTGCACACTCTAACAATGGACTGAAATCTGGAATGGAGAACTGCTCGGTCTTCTGAGCAAGAGGGTTCCAGTCCAAGACTTTGATGCTTTTCAGATGTTCAGCTCCTACGCAGGAATCTTTGCTGCAAGAGGTCTTCAGGCCTCATGTGGAACACTTGCTAGAGACATGTGAACTACTGGAATGGGGGGGGGAGGGGTTGAGCCTCCTTCAACCTATTTCATCACCTGCAAAGGCAAGCAGGCAAAATGACCCCGGGGTGGGGGGTATGGGGGAAAGTGGAAATTATTTTGCTGTGTTGTCTCAGACCCTCAGCTTTTAAGGGTGAAACTACATGTTACAGGAAGTGCTTGCATACTGCTTCCACGTTCTAATTTTTTCCATTAACCATAAGCTGGATGGGGTCTTTCGTGGGTCAGGGCTACAATGTGGAGAGCTTGTCCCTGTACCTGCTATGGCCCTGACCAGGTTTCCCCCCTCCAATACCTCCTATTTGTGAAGGAGAAAAATCTCCTGTTGGTGCCTGTGGAAGCTTTTCCCCTCTGACAAATGGCAGTGAGGGACAATGACAGGGGACTGGGTTGGGACCACGGTGGGGATTTAAGGTTATAACCCCTCCTCCTACCATGGTCCTGATTTATGGGCACCCAGTCCAGCTGCTATTTGCCATTTCCCCCCAAAAAAACAATTAATGGAGGCACTAAGGACCTGCTTAGTTTTACCTGAAGACCTTTAGCTGAATTTTTTTTTCTTTTCCTCATCCAGCTCCACAAACAATTTTGATAGGTGATGTCAGAGCCCCACACCACAGTCAAGATATGACTTGAGATCCCATTCCTCCCAATTGCTGCAGTTGCACATTGTTCCGCAGAGTTCAAAACTATGAATGAGATGAAACGAAGGAAGGAGTGGGAGAACCCTTTCTCTTTGCCCTGCTAGGGATTAATAAGTAGTGTCCAAATGTTTTGAGAGTCAAAGAACATATTTCACTACAAACCTGTATCGCTTTTGCACATTTAGCTCTCACAACTTCCCTCAAAGGTTCATGGGAATTATAGTTCGAAGAGGATGCTTGGTTTCTCCATGAGTGATCGCTATGCTCTCTTACTGAACTGCAGTTCCCAGTTCCCAGAGGGAATGACTATTAAAGCTTCCTGGTTTCTATGCTTGCAACACCTCTTCTACTATATAATTTGACACAGTGCTTCCCAAACTTACTGGACCTGCAATGCGCTGCTTCTGCTGCCACTGGTTGTGGAACCCAGAAGTAAGTGCCAATGACACACGATGCAATGAAGTCACTTACTTCCAGGTCATGCCTGGAAAAACAACCTAAAAGTCAGTGTAAAACTGCTCAGGCAGCATGGGTGTACCCACACCACATTGCATTCTTCCTTCCCTGAGTGGAGCAGAGTTTCTGCTCTTCGATTTCCTGCACTTGTGCTGTTGAGTGGCTTGGCTGGTGCGCAGCCCACAATATCCCTGGAGAGCCGTCATGACACCTAGTGTGGGAGCCTCTGGTTTTACAGGTAACTCAGAGTGGAATGGTCATTTCAGAGTTGACCTTGTGCCATCTGGTGGCCACTTGTATAAAAACACCCTTTTGTAGCAGAGTTGTCTGTTAATAATAATAATAATTAATAATAAAACTTTATTTTTATCCCGCCCTTCTCCCTAACGGGACCCAGGGCGACTAACAACATATTAAAAAAAAAACAAAAACAGATTTTAAAAACATTAATACATAGCAGATAAAAACATTTAAAAACATGCTACAGAGGCCATAAAAACAGTAGTCAGATTAAAAGACAGAGTAAAAGAGCAGATCACTGAGGAATCAAGCCTGTAAGACTAAAAGATGTATAAAAAAGTTAAGAAGGCCAGAAATCAGAAGGCTTGCTTAAACAACAGTGTTTTCAGGCCTCGCCAAAAATTCTCAAGAGAGGGAGCCATTCTCAGGTCAAGGGGAAGGGAGTTCCATAATGTTGGTGCCACTACCGAGAAGGCCCTATTTCTTGCAGCCGCCCCCCGGACCTCCTTGGGTGGCGGCACTTGCAAAAATGCCTTCTCTGATGACCTGAGAGGGCGAGCCGGATTGTACGGGAGTAGGTCTCTAAGATATCCTGTTCAGAATGATAAGACCATACATGGAAGCTAATGACTTTGGTAGGCTATCTTCTACTGGACCAAGGGTGTCCAAACTTTTTGGCAGGAGAGACACATCATCTCTCTGACACTGTGTCAGAGGCCGGGGGGGGGGGGAAAGAATTAGTTTACATTTCAAATTTGAATAAATTTACATAAATGAATGTATTCGAGATGGAACTTGTATGAACGAATGAAGGTCTTGCAATAGCTCAAGGCCTATAAAAGGCCTTGCACAAAGCAAGGCCAGCCTTTCCCTTGCTGCCGCTGCTGCATCACAGATGTGAAACAGCAAGCAGTGGTGGGAGCCCTCGTCCCACAGCTCATGTGAGTGGTCAAATAGTTGTCTGTAACGCTGAGAGCAGTTGCATCAGGCCAGCGTGGGCTCCAGCAAGTCTTCAGAGGTCCAGAGACTCATTGGAGACTGGGGCCTTCCTGAGGGCCAGACTGGGAGTCCTTGACTGCCACAAGTGGCCCCGGGGCCGGGGTTTGGGCACCCCTATGCTAGCCAAAGGGGATGCCGATTCATGGCACTTGGGTTCTCTGATGTACCCATTAAGGGGCCACACTGTGCCTATTTGCTAATTCTGCAAAGGAAATGAATTCAATGAGTATTGGACGTTTGTTCATTACTCTGTTGATGGACTTGGGTGCCATTTTATGGTGGTTCTTTTCTGGTTTAGGGCTTTTTTATTTATATAGCAAACCAGGAATGCTTAGGCAGGTTGTGCAGCATTAGCTAGTCAATAAATGGTGTGGCAGGGGAGGGAGATGGGTGCTGGCAAAGTGTGAGCTCCTCTAGGAAGGTCATGGATTCCAATGGGCCTTTAACCCATTGTCCTCCCCCTCCACCCAGAATAAGGAATTATAGAGGTGTTATACAGTACCTGCTACTGGACACGCTAGTTGCTTTAACATGCAGCAATCTTTTGAGTTCTTTCAGGTTTGTTTCTTTGTTTTAATATATTTCTATCATGCTCTTCATTCATAGTGCATGCAGAGTGAAAAAACAAGTGCTTTATACAAAGTCACTGTAGTTTTCTCTGGGTCTGGGTGGAAGAAAATAAATGAAGGGAAATAAACGTTTTTATCTGGGCTGAGACAAGGCACTTTGGTCCAGTTCTCACTGACATGCTAAATGTTTGCCTGTGTACCGTGCCCAATTGCTCACGTGATGGAATGTGCCTCCTTTAAAATAAAATACTTAAAACTTAAGTATGTAGAAAATTAGCATGTGAAGGAGTAGGTTCTATTCTGGCAGACAGAGAGAGGGAGGCTCAGACTTTCTAAGGGAAGAAGACTCTGTCCCATGTGCTTGTCAACCAAATTTCACAAGGATGTTGGCTTGCAAAACCTCCTCTCCCCTTAAAATAACTTGATTGTAAAGGCTTTTAATGGGGTGGCTGGATTGCCACTTTGCAGGATAGATGAGATTGCAAAATAGCATGAAATAATGACGAGTGCCATTCTCCACTGCCTTACCAAATTTTCAGATGTGACACCCTCAGGGCAACCCAGAGAGAAGGTTGTTGTGCCAGCAAACTGGAAGATCACCTTGCATGTTCCACCTTCAGGCCCATGAATAAGGAGTGGGGTGTAGGAGTGATAGACCTGGTGTAGTGCAGTGACTAAGAGAATGATTATGAACTCGGTTCCCCAGTTCAAATTTCACCTCCACTCAGTAGGTGGCTTTGGCCAAGCTACCCCTTCTGGGAGTGATCTTCCCCTGGTCTTCCCTGTCTGCATTTTGAGGGGAATAATAGTACTTACCTTAAAGGGCTCTTGTAAGGAGTACATCGAGCTGACATGTAAAGCACTTTGCACATTCAAAAAGCACTATACAAATGTTTATTATTATTTCGCCCCACACTGTTAGAACTACTGTTTGATATTGAGGGTTCCTGAGCAGATCTTTGGTGGGCCTCCTTAACCAGCAAGAGGCAGAGAGAGAAAAGAGAGCAGCCCTGTCTCTTAGGAAATTTCCCAATTCTCCAGGCAGAGGAGCTCAGGAAACAACCCTATGCTAGCTCAGTATTGTCTCTACACTTTTGGGCAGCAGCTCTCCAGGGTTTCAGGCAGGGTCTTTTCTTGGTGTCTTCAGATAAAGTTGGGCTTGAACTGAAGTCTTCTGCAGGCAGAGCATGCGCTTTTCCATGGGGCAGCACCCCCATTCTCTCCCCCACTCCCCATGGAGTAGCTAAAGATCAGCTTTTCCATTCATTTTGCACACTGACCAGGATCGGTATTTGTCCCCCCCTCCCTCTGCCAGCAAAACTCTAGGGCTGTTCACATAAGCTCATGCCTCTTTCTCTGCGTTAATCCAGAATACCACTCTGGCTCCATATTCACAATTGTTAATGAAGATTAGGATCTCCAATTCACCCATATGTAGACTTCAAAGTGCGTGTTATCCAAATGATTTCAGTGGCACCTCGTGTAACTTTGCAGCCCGTCGCTAATGTGGTGCTCTTCAATTATATTCATTTTTGTTATTTTTTGTGCTTATCTTTGTCTTACGGAAGCGACGCACACATCCTCTGAATCCGAACTGAACTGAGCGAGTCCACTGTTGCCATTTTGTTACCCACACTCAATGTTTATGTAGTGGCAGGCTTTGGAAGGATTGACAACCATTTTGAGAGACGTTCTACAGTAGGCAAAGTACTATCAAATGATATAGCATGTTACAGAGCAGCATTTTCAACCAGTGCACCACAGCACGTTGGTGTGCCACAGAAAGTTTGCAAGCATGCAGGTTCTATGGCTCTGTTTCTAGCGCAACTGTCTATATTGTAATGAATTGTCTTCCTCTGCCGGCTCTGGACAATTTGTTTCTATGGACAGTTGCCCTGGAAGCACAGCCACAGAACCCAGAATCATCTCCCAAAAGTCAGAAGTGATATCACAGGAGGTGAGGATCATAGAGAAGACCATAGAGGTCAGTGTGCTGTTATAGTGAAATGCTTTGCAAAAGGAAGCGTCAATCAGGCAAACTTCATTGTTGTCTTATTTTAAGAATACGCCACAGGCACCCCAGCCTTCACCAGCAAGTAGTCCTAACCTTCAACAGTCATGTCTTGTGGCTGCAAAAATGGCCATTCTCACTGTACTACTCATGCCTAACCGGATCAGACTTTATATGCAGTAGCAAGTGGGGAAAAAAATGTGATTCCCTTTATGGGGATATTGGCTTTTCTGCTGTGGTCTGGAACCTAGCCTACTGTATTAGCAAGATATCCCTGGGTCCCTTCAGGGAGAAGGGTGGGATATAAATAAAGTTTATTATTATATGCCTGTGGTTCTATCCAAGTCCTTTGGATTTTAAGAATTTATTTCCTGTTGGTAGCCAGCGGGGGCAGCAGATACCTTTGTGTGCTAACTAAACAGCCTGTAAGTCAAGGATGTGTTTAGTTCCCTAAAACATGCAGCATGACACAATGTGAATCTCTTTTGTTTTATCTTAATGGAGAAGATAGTGCAGCAAAGACCCTTGTTAGAATGCTTTAAGTTAAATAAATGCAGCTTAGGGCACAATCCTAACCAGGTCTACTCAGAAGCAAGTCCTATTTTGTTCAGTGGGGCTTACTCTCAGGAAAGTGTGGTTAGGATTGCAGCCTTAGATGCAGCCTGCAGAGTACTTTAGCAAGCAGTATTTCTTAATGTTATGTCCTTCCATGCTGGGATTTCAGGCAGCAAGTTAGGGCCACGCATTTGGTGTGGCTTTCAGTAGCCACTGTTTGCCATTCTGTCTGCACTGGGGAAACTACAGGACTGTGATGAGAGGGAGGAAATTGGAAGGGGGGGGCAGAGGGGTAGCTGTAGTCCCAAGCTGTAGTCCCAAGCAGCCTGCCTAAGTGTGGCAGCAACATTTGAACTAGGCCTGTAGATTGAATTGGAATCTGGGCAACCTTGGTTCAAATTCTGGCCCTTCCAAGTGCTTCCTGGGTAATGCCATCCTCAGTCTACACCTGCAAAGTCGGAAACTGACCCACATCAATGTTCTACTTTTTAAGTCTGCCCTTCCTCAAGGCGGCAAACCCAGCTCCCCACTTTATCCTTATAACAACCTGTGGGGTAGGTTAGATGAGAAGAGATGGGAGCCCAGGACTTCCCGATCCAAGTCCTCCACTCCACCTCAGTGGCTCCCGTTTTGTTAATGGAGAGGGGCTTGTACTTGCCTCAGCTACTTCTCAGTCACTCAAGTTGCAGCTGTGTATGAGGGTTCCCCAGAGCATTCAGAGGCTGTGTGGTGTCTGCTTCATGGCAGCATGGCTGTTGCAGCACAATGTGCCTCTTCCCTTCTGTTTTGGAAAGAACCAGGCTGCAATCCTATCCGCACTTACTTGGGAGTAAGCCCCATTAACTGCAGGCCTACAAAAACAACATTTTTTTTAGTTGCCAAAGATGTTTGAACAAATTCAGGATATTTTGGGGGTGCCTTATGTGAAGCTGATGCAGTGGTTTTCTCACAAGGAAGATGCTTGAATCGGCATATAAGGTGGTTGTGCCATACCCCCAAAACTAGAGCCAACTGGGCAAAACCGATGCCATTTTTGGATTCAGCACCCCAAAAAACCCAAGAATGGGCCTAACTTTTAAGACAGCAAAATGTGTGTAGGCCTGTGTAATGGGACTTACTTCTGAGTAGTACTTCTGATCATGCATAGGATCAGGCTCCCAGTTTCCCTTTGAAACAGAAGCCATCTGACAGCGGCTTCTCCTGGGGGGGGGCAAGATTTGCTGCTGCCCCTCCCTCAGCCTGCACTAGAGGGCGCTGTGACACTGCCAGCTGGCAGTAGCCCTCTGCAGTTGGCACAAAGTCGGATAGCTAAACAGGACTCCGTGGAGAGGAAGCTGCTAGTGTCACTTTTTCCAAATAGTAAAACAGAGCGTGTGTGGTAGCAGCAGCCCTTCTCGACACATCCTGAACAAGAGTCAGAGCGTGCTCTCTTCCCATTGAAGTCATCACCGCTGACCTCAGGCTACCTAGCGAGGATCCTGGCTCCAGGGAACGGCGTCTGGCCTCAGCATCCTCCAATTATGCTGCTCTCAGAAAGGGAGTGGAAAAATAGGAGATGTGGTGTATTTAAGGATATGCTTCAGTAGCCTGAGCCCAGGGCGGGGGGGGGAGGGTATGGAGCAGGAAGAGAACTCCAGATCTGGTGCCAGCTCTGCACGTGCAGGAGAGTGAGGTGAAAATTAAATGATGGAGTTCTGACTTGGTGGCCGAATGGAGCTCAGCCAGTCGGCGGAGAATCACACATTCCCATTTGCAAGGTGTGGTAATGGCCAATAGCGTAGCTACAGGGGGGCAGTGCCACAATGCAGTCACTGCCAGAATGGCTCTGACAGTGAGTGGGAGGGGCCGCTTACATGGCATGTTTTGGTGCCTGCAATAATTACCATGCTGCTTCCCCCCTGTAGCTATGCTACTGGTGATGGCTGTTGGACCTGTATGGCTTTGGAAGTGAATTTCTCTAGCAGTGGCTGTTTAAACCTAAATGAAGAATCCAGGTTAGAGACGGGTGAAAGGGTCCTCCACGTTTAGAGACTGTACGTTACTGAATAGCAGCCACTGGGGGACAGCAGGATGAGCCCCCTGTGTGCCTTGCTTGTGGGCATCCCAAGGGCAACTGGTTTGCCACTGCTCTGAGGCACTGAACTAGATGGCTTTGGGGCTTTAACCCAGCAGGGCTTCCCTTGCATCTTTAGAAGGAAGTTGCAGCTCCTCAGGCCCTCATGACGTCACTTCTGGGTTCTCCCTGGAGGACGGGGCACTTGATATGGCACCCCGTTCCTTCCCCACAGGGAGAAGGAACGGGGTGCATGAAGCCACCAGCACCTTCTTCATAACTTGGACTGAACCTGAGGTAGTCATGCACCCCTGATTGGCAGAGCACCCAAAGCGAGTGCCCTAGTTACGGCTCTCCTCTGAGCCAGGGGAGTGGGACTGGTCAGTTGGAATCTGCTTGGCTTCTGACAGAGTCAAATTTCTCTTGCCAAGGATGAGAGCAGGAAATTCTATGTGGATAATCCTGGCTCCATGTGGAAACCACTTTTGTTTCTGTTCCCGATACAAGCCTGTCATTCTCCAAGGTGGGGTCTGGGGTGGAATGAAGGGCTGAGGCCACGTCCCAGTCTCAAGTCCAGCCAACAGGACAGAGAGAACTGACTTCATGGGAAGGCTTGACTCTGTCAGAGGCATAGCAAATTCCTGCTGCCTGCACCCTTTTCCCTGCCCTGGCAGGACTTAGTAGGAGCTGCGGATGGTCATTATTCTTTTCCCCAGAAGCTCCTGTCAGGACAATGCTGTCATCCTGCAGTATTGCACTGGTATAGCAGAGAAAGGGGGTAGTGGCCTTTGCGCTTGTTGCAGGTAAAATGGCCTGGATGGCTCACCTGTACATGTCTAGCTGATCCTCTCTTGAGTTCAGCATCTGGAATTGTTCATTTACTATCTGTTGGGAGCAGCCAGGGCTTGAGCTGGGAGTTTTGCTGTCTGCATTCTGCTTCCCCTTGTGGAAACTCATTTGCAGCTGCACAGAGAAAGAGCATAGAGAGTTGTACTGTCTCCCCCAACACCAGCAGGACATTATCTGTATTGGTTCCCCCGGCCTAGTCTGGCTATAGATACTTCTGATTCAGACCATGCAGACTTTGCCTATAACTTGTGTGTAAGGCTATGCACACATTGTCTGGGCTTCTTCTCTACCCATTACTACTGTCTTCTTGGCTTTACAGCTCTCTCTGGGCCCTTCCGGGACCTGCCCAGCATCTCCCTTTGACCTCCAGCCTCAGTCTGCTGGGGCTTGTAGCTTCAGCACCTTGTGATCCCAGCTGCTTGCAGCCTAGTGCTGCCAGGCTGATAAAACAGCAGGAGTTGTATTGGTGTAAGGGCTCTTGTGCCTGCTTCGGTCCCTTTTTGTCCTTGCATAGCAGACCTGAATTCAACACCATTGTAAGACTGAATGGGCTCTGAGATGATCACCATTAAGGAGCATTTCGGAGCAGCCTATGCTGGCACCAAGCTGCTGTTGGTCCTGGGACACAACCCTGCAATGGGCCCTTGGGGAGAACCTTGTACACCACCCTGAGATTCTTGGAGGAAGGGTGAAGTGGTAATGAAGGGCATATAATGGCTCTGTGGTCTTTGTTTGTCCTTGTGCCATCCCAGTGAGAGCAGTCTCCAGGATTCCCACTGTATGGAAGGAAAAATAGAGTCCACCAAAAACTTGCCCAAACTGCACATTGACCGTGTGACTGAAAGTTACCACATAATCTGGACAAGGTAATCATTGTGGCAACGTTTGGCGCCTATGTGGCTCTTGTTCAGGTGTTCAAAATGATTTGCTCGCATGCCTTATTTCCATCTCTCAGTCATGCGACAGTCGTGCAGGGTAGACCAGTGCCTTATGCAAACAGGCAGAAGTGAATAAGGACGGGCCACTTAGTGGGTTCATGGCAGAGACAGGATTTGGACTTAGGATGCCTAGGCTTGCTGCTGCACTGTACCATCTTTCGTTATTATTATGGGATGGCCATCCATATATTATTAAGTTACAGAAGCTATCTCCCATACTTCAGCTAGTGAGGAGGCCGCCAGAACGGACCCCGGACCGTCTAGACAAAATAGATCGCTGACCAGAGCTACACCAAGGGGAGAAGAACAGTTGAAGTCTGCCGAGGGCCTTTTAACTGGAAAGTGGAGGCACAAAAACCAGCCCGTTCGTGTGTGAAGAACAGCCTTCCTCACAATCGCATTGTCGCTTTTTTCAATGTTGTTTTTTAACGGTTGGTTTAGCAATTAAAAGGCACTCTGGGTTTTCCAGTCGGCTGCATTGGGTGACCCTTGCGGCTCTCCGTTTAAAAACATCGTTACACAATGGCGGCAAGTATTTTTTGAAAACCTCCGCTACTCCTTTGGTAACAAATACGGATTTATTTATTTTTGCTTTGTCCCCCCGGTTGTTAGTAGACCTCTGTCTCCTTTCACGCTCACATATCTACCCTCTGCATGCAAACCTGGGAGAGCCAAGTCAGAGCGTTTGGCACTTTCTTCCTCCTTTAATTTTTGCGAGGAAGGAAACAAAAAGGTAGTTTTGAGTTTGCTTGGATTTTGGCTCCTTTCCTGACTGTGTGGGGGGGGGGAAGAGTACGTGATATCTGGCAGGTATTTGTGAATGGACTTCAACCCTGTGACTCCCTGTGGCTCAGCCAAATGGGGGAGGGGGAGGCAGCACGGGAGGAATCAGAAAGTGACTCTATATGGCTTGACTGGGCTGGAAAATATTTTCAGTGTGGCCGTTCAGAAGCCAGGAGGAAGCTTTCTTCTGGCCCAAGAACAATAAAGGGGTCAGCAGCTTGATCCTCCCTCCTACACCCTCTTCCTTCCATTGTGAGAAATATCCCAGGCTACCTTTTGGGGCCTAAAAGTGTTGCGCTTTTAGACACTTGACACAACAGGGATGTCTGGACTGGCCCGCGGTGGTTTTTGACGGCGGCGAACAAAGCCCACATTCTCTTGAATCTTCCGTATCGCCTCTGTGTTCGTGCATTGGTGCACGGTTCGCACTTCTCCTCTGGAGCAGGTTTTGCAAAGCACCCAGCTTGGAAGGGGAGCACTCTGGTGGCACCCAGGGAAAGGGGGCACATTTATTTCAATCTTGTGGGCTGGGGCTGAACTAGCAGCAGACCACAGAAGATCGTCTGAGTCTCTTACTTTGTCCTGGAGAATAAGTTCCTGTGTTCCAAGGAACCATGTGGTAGATGATTATCTAGAACCCTGCTTGAAATTGAGTGGTGACAAGGTATCTGGTGGCTGCTTCAAAGCCTAGACCCAAAAGGACTGGGTCTACCGCTAAGTCAGTAGTTGTCCTAAGTTCAGGACAGTTGTTTGGATGAATTCTGGCTGTCACTCAGTGGAAGAATGTGTGCTTGTTGTGCAAGAAACCCTGGGTTCAATTCTTCGCATTTCTACTTTGAAAGATCTCAGGTGGCTTGGCCAGGAAAAATCCTAACTGCAAGTCTGGTTCATATGTGACGGATTTGGGACCTTATTTTAAACCTCCCTGGACAGTGGGAGGAAGTGTGTTGCCCTGTGACTGTGTTGAGCACATTAGTAACTGTCCCTGCCATTCTTCACTGTGGGCAGCAGCACCCAAGTGCAGCCTGTAGAAAACCAGGTTCAATCCTTTCTTCTGTGTGAACTCACTAGGCACCGAAGGCAAATGACTTGCTCTCAGTCTCTGTCCTTCCCCACCCCATCATTTAGAACATGGGGGTGACAACACTGTCCTACCTTACAAGGTCAGTGTAAGAATTCTGGAAAGAAAGCACTTGAAACATGCTGAAGCACCCTGTAAGTGCAAACAATGTGCTGCATTGACTTTCTGCTGTTCCCGATCGGAGGGCAGAGAGTTGCTGCCTTACATATGAAACTGTTGCACTGACTCAGACCTTTGGAAACCTCCACTAGTCCATGATGCAGCTGCTGGGTTTGTCTAGGGCTAGGCTCATCACATCAGATGATATGGTGCCACTCCCCTAGGAACATCACAGCACTGGCATGTGAAAGGTTCCAGGCTGAATAGAGAGAGATCTAGCCTGGCCTCAAGATGGGCTGCCGGCTCAAGACAGGAACCAAACCCAGATCCCAATCCAATACTTACCCAGCTCTGTACGAAGCCTTGTGCAACATTCCTGGGCTCTCCGAAGCCTTCTGAGGCCTCTGGAGTGCTATTAAACAGTACCTCTGATTTTCCAACAGAAAATCAGAGAACCTGCAGTTGTGCAACATGGGGCTTCACGGGGCTTCATGTGTCAGCATGGGGCTTCATCTGCCCCTGGAACGGCTCTGGAGGGTGGGCAGAGGTGGCAGCGGTGGGGAGAGGTTCTGCTGCATGCAAGGTGATGTTGCCCCCGCAGGGCGCACAGGTGTAGCTCCTGGGGCTTCCCCCCCAACCTTCCCCAGGACTACAGAGAGGGGCTAGGCAAGCCTTGTCCGTGACCAGTTTGTTTTCTCTGTGCAAGGTGACCTCCCATCTCCCTTTCCCTGAGGAGGGTACACAAATATGCCATGCCTCACTGGAGTGGCCCTGGGCAGGAAGAGCCACCCCCTAGGACTCTGCTGCGTGTGTTCCCATTAGGAAGCAAAAGCCGCTCAGCTGACTGAAGCAGAGAGAACTGGTAGGGAAGACAGAGTATTGGATTGGGACCTGGGTTTAGTTCCCATCCTGGGCTGGCTGCCTGATCTGTCTCTAGCCTCCTTTTCACATGCCAGTGCTGCAAAGTTCATAAAGGAGCGGCATCATGTCATCTGATGTGATCAACCTAGCCCTAGACGGCCATACAGTCAGTCTTTAAGTGTGTGCAATGTCTAGCAGTGTGTTGCGGAGGGGGGAGGGGCGGCATGTTGTGGTCCTGTGCCCCCCTGGGGTGGCACAGGGGCCAGGCCTGCAACTGGCTCCTCTGTCCTTGAGATGTTAGTTTGTACCGTTGCAAGTCCTTTGTGGATCTCTTCCAACTCTATATATAAGAACATAAAAACAGCCCTACTGGATCAAGCCATAGGCCCATCCAGTCCAGCTTCCTGTATCTCACAGCGGCCCACCAAATGCCCCAGGGAGCACACCAGATAACAAGAGACCTCATCCTGGTGCCCTCCTTTGCAGTCCCTCCTAGACTATGATTCTATTGGATCCAGTGGGCAGAAACCGCGAGAAAGGAGATTCTGGTTGGATGTCAGGAAGAAATTCTTGATGTCAAGGGTGTTTCAGCAGTGGAGCAGATTGCCAATGGAGGTGGCGGATTCTCCCTCACTGGAGATCTTCAAGCAGTTGTACGATCTGCTGGAGATGCTCTTTCTAAGGCATAATCACATCTCCATAAGTGCTCTAGGAAGATTTCCTGCTGCAGATGGGGTTGGACTAGATTTCCTCAAGGGCTCCTTCCAACTCTATAATTCTGTTAGTCCTCTATCCATTACCAAGGATTGATTACCAAGGATACCGTTACCCTAAACACCAGATTTCCCACAGCCTATCTCATGTGAACTGCTATGCTTTATTTCACCCACTTGTCTTGGCCCAACAAAAGGCATTGCCTCACCCAGTTTGTGTGGCACCCTGACGCCATGCAAGTAGAAGGCTATTTACTCTGGGCTTCCCCCCCCCAGCAGCGGCACACACTTTGCACGTCAACCCATCCATGTTGGGTGCTTCATGTGAACGGACAAAGGCGGCACTGAGCCAACGTCAACCTTTGGAAAGCGTATCATATAAATGGCTCCCATAATGTGTCGATAACACCTTTTTGGGTTGTCGGGGCCAAGGATTTCCTCAGAGCTGAGTGGGTTTCCTGGAGCCAGGCTCTGTCGCGAGCAGAGGAAGTTGTTGTGAGACACAGGCGAGTTTTGCAGAAAGCCATACAGTCAGCCTTTAAGTACGTGCGACCTGACACAATCTGTAGGGAACCGCAGGGTGTGTGTGAGTGTGTGCCACTGTCCCCTCCCACCGCTCTGGTGCCGGCGTGTGTGCTGCCTGTGGGAAATCCTGCCTAGGCAGAGAGAATCTATTGTATAGCACAGGATATGCAAGGTAAACTCCACCTTGGTCTGCTGCGTTCCTTGAAAGCCCGCACCTTCCCGCTCCCCTCAGGATGGAGGTTAGCCCCACAGACCTGGCCTCTAATGAGGACTTTGGGAACCTTTCTTGGCTGGCACTGTGCGCACTTGCCTCACACTGCAGTGCAAACAGGGGCAGTCTCAGTCGGCTCTGATAGAATTCATTTCCAGGTATAGACATCCGTAAGAACAGCCCCACTGGAGTAGGCCATAGGCCCATCTAGTCCAGCTTCCTGTATCTCAAATGCCCCAGGGAGCACACAAGACAGCAAGAGATCTTCACCCTGGTACGTCCAGTTAAGTCGTCACCGCAGCCGTCTCAGAGAATAAGAAAATGCCATGTAGGAATGATGGCGCATTCTTTTGGGCCAGTTTCTGTTCATATTACAACTACAGCATTCATTTTCAAAACTTCCATCCCTTAGGCTGGGCTGTATGGAGTAGCAAGCGATGGATAGAATTACTGAAACGCCCCAGGATTTGAATCAGCCTTAAGCGGAGTCCAAGTATCCAGACCAGCCTGCGCTGTGAGCCCGTGGCTCACCAAGTTTCAGGCAGGAAGAGATGTTTCCCAACACTGCTGCTTTCCCTTCAGACGCCATGGGTTATGGAAAGCATGTGTTCGACCTGTGGTGGCAGAATTATGTGTGGGGGTGGTGAGGCAGTGGAAAACCAGTGAGCAATGGCATAGCAATGGCGGGGGGGGCACCCAAAAAATCTTAACACCCTCCTTGTCAAATTTAACACCTCCAGGTGCTCAAACACCCCACCCCCCAAGCATCCTGGAGGTGTTCTGAGGCCCAGGGAGGCTACACATGAAAACCAGAGGTGCCTGGCTTGGGGAGAGAGTGCAGCCTCCCATGACCTGAGAAGGTCTATCGGAGGCCTTAGAAAGGTGCTACTAGTTTTTTTGAAAACTGGTAGTGCCTTTCTAAGGCCTACAGGAGGCCTTCTGAGGCTTGGGGAGACCATGTGCGGTCTACCCGGACCTCAGTAGGCCTACTAGAGCCTTAGAAAGGCAACTTTTTCACCTTGAGTCCACCATCGGGGGTGCAATACATTAGGTGAAAAGGGTACACCTTAAGGCGTGGCACCCAGGGCAGTGAACCCCTCGCCCCCTAGCTATGCCACTGCCAGCAAGGAGTAAGAGCTGGTTCAGCTTGAGTGGAAAGAAGTTGGATAATGCTGATTGGCTAGTGTCATTCTCATCATAAGCACGCCTAGACAGCAGCACCACAAAGGATGTACTGTGCCTTTGTGAAAGTGCTGATGTGGACACTTGTAAGTTGGGCGTTTGTAACTTGGGGAGCCAGTGTTCAACTTTCTGATATGTGGTAACTCCTCTTTGGCATTATCATTATCTCTAGTTGTTTATCTGATTTGTGTACAGGTTTTAATCAGAATACTCAGTTAATTAAGCAGCTAAAGCTTTACTTGATGGAAGCTAGTTTTAATCTATGGAGCTGTAAGTTAAGGACAACCTTGTTTATTTTCTGAGGCTATTTTGGTTTTGGTTACTACAGTTGGGATTGGAAAAGAACACACTGTGCAAACAATAGCATTTCCTTTTGCTTGCAATGGCTTTAAAAAAAATTGAATTGCAAGTTTATCTCACCTGTTGTTCAACATCCCAGAAATATGTCCATATTGAGGTTTTGATGATAATAATTACATCTATTTAAATGTAACTGGCTAAGCTGCAGGTGATTTATCAACAATCCAATCAGTTAGCTAAAAACTTCAGAGATGCCCACCTTATGTGCAGCTTTCCAGGGGAGCACTCAGTAACACTTGTTTCTGAGTAAACACACACTGGATTGAGACTGTTTATTTAGAGGAGCCTTTGCACTGCCAGAGCTAGTGTTCTGATAGCACAGCGTCCTTTATGGTGGTGCCAAAGGCAGGCCACAATTGCACGCTTTCAGGCTGCTGCCTAAACTACACAGCAACAGCTCAAGAGGCCTCCATTGGCATGGCTAAGTTGTTAGTATTTGCATGTCCTGAGTGGGGAGGGTTTTTTGGGGGCGTATTGGAGAGCGGGCAGGAGGTGGGAGTGGATCCTTCTGACACCAGTGTGTGCCAGATCTTTTCCCCTCTTTTTGAAGCCTCTTTCCTCTCCTTGGATATATGCCAGTAAAATGGCTGGTGTCAGTGACATAGCTACAGAGGGGGTTGTGGCAATTACTGCAGGCGCCGCAGTACGCTGTGTAAGCGGCCCCTCCCACTCGCTGTAGGAGCCATTTTGTGGCAACTAACAGCACAATCCTATCCATACTTTCCTGGGAGTAAGCCCCATTGACTCTAATGGGACTTACTTCTGAGTAGACATGCATAGGATTGGGTTGTATGGCAGCAATGGCAGCATGCCAGCACTGCCCCTCCTGAGCTACGCCACAGAAAGTAACCACATATTTTCACGTAATACCAACTGTTCTGTTGCTATGGCCATTGGGTCTGAATAAATCATTAATTCATTATGAATCTTGAGGAAGCTTCCATGTTAGGAAACTAGGTGTTCCTCCTGGAATTCCTTTCATTAATCATCCCTGGCAGGAACCCATGTTCAGTTAAAAAGAGAGAGAGAGAGAGAAGACTCATTAACCAGTGCAATATGGCTCTTTTTTTTCAGTGAGCTAGAATAGTTTTTCCTCCTGGGAAGCCTCAGGCATTTCCTTCACTTCCTCTCCTCAGGCTTTGTTTGGGTGGGGATTTCAGGAAGGTGGTTCATAAGGCAGGGCCAGCCTGATGACAAAGCATCCCTTGGAGCGCCAGAGAAGGTGTGTGTTGGGGCATTCCTCAATCTCTTGCAATGCTTCAGTGACCATATTTGTTTATTAAGAGACTTCTGTTCTGCCTTTCTGCCCGCCAAAGGCCCTGGGGTGGCTTCCAAAATACTGCAGTGCGCACATTTGATCAGAAATCAATAAATAAAACCAATCAAATGTTTGAAACAGATACTGAGAGATAGCAAGGAACAAAAACTCATTAAGGGCAAAGACAAATGAATGGCCAAATAAGAGATAGCAAAAAGTCAACAATGGGGGGCAGACCGATCAAACTAGCCTTTGGGACAGGGAGTTGTATAGGGTAGGGGCTGTGACTGAAAAAGCCCTGGCTTCTGTCCCCCACCCATCCCTGCTGTTCTGGAGGAGGAGGAACACAGAGCTAGACCTCTGATGGGCAGGTTATACAGGTAGAAACAGCCCTTTAAATAGCCTGGTTCGAAACATTCAAGGCAGCGATTTTTAACATTTTTCTTTGCATGGCACCCTGATCTCTATGGTCTTCGCCTCTTGTGATGTCACTTCTGGCTTCCGGGAGACTCTTCTAAATTCTACAGCTCTGTTTCTAGCGCAAGTTGTGTGTATTTGAAATGAATGTATGTTCTTCTCCTGTTTATCTCCCTGGTCCCATTTTCCTAGGCTGTGTCTAGGTTTCATTTTGTAAATAATAAGCCCCTTGGCATGGGGGCCTGTCCCCTTGTTCTGTACAAAGCATTATGTAAGTAGAGGCAATTATTTAAATAATACAAGGTAGTTGTGATTATCACATTGGGTAACTTGGAGCATTGCTCTGAGCTTCTTGGAGCCTCCACAGAATGCAAACATTATGCATTTCAGAATAAATTACATGGCAGCTTAATGGCTTTGAATTAAATACAGAGTTTTGGAGGGTTTTTTTTCTGGAAGATGAGTGAAATAATTTTGCCATCATTCTTTGGGTAAAATGAAGTTGCAGCTGAGTGTAATGACAAATTCCTGAAGCTGGAATAGCACAGGACATAAAGCCTTCCTAATTTCCCATAGCCTTGCTGAGATTTATTTTATCCCCTTCTCATCCTGCAAACCCTTCCGTCCCTTCTCCATGATGTCCTCCTGCTTGCTCTGGTTTCTGCAGCAGAGTGCATATGTGGTTGTTTTTATCTCTCGCTCTGCCCCCCCATGAAAGGATGAGATTAAAGTTATTTGTTCCGGCCTTGTGTAAATGAAAATGAAAAGTTAAGCATGGAGAACAAAATCCTTCTCTGGGAAATGCCACTTCAAGAGGCAGAGGGAAATGTTCATCTGGAACAAATATAACCCTCGCCGAACTTCCTCAATAACTCAGCCCATGAAGCTCGCTGTTGCCAGACAAAGGGAATGCGGTTTGCCATCGAGGCTTTGAATGGGACTCCGTTTCCCCCGCCTCCCCCACAGGATTTATATTAACCTCCAGCTTTCTGTAGCTAGTGGGAGATCTTCCTTTGCTTTACTGACAGCGTGGGTGGGGGGAAGGGAGTGCGGGCACACAGTCACAGCTCAGGCACCGGAGACCCAGCGGAAACGGCAGCAGGGCTTGTCCTCCCCCGTACTGGTGACACTTTGGTAGTTAAGTGAAAAGACTCCATAAAACACACCAGTGAGCAGAAATCAATGACATGGCTCTTCGGAAGCATGAGAAGAGTTGTCATCTCCACGGTTGATGGTTTATATGCAGACCCACACATGTGCAGGGCATTTTAAATAGTAATTCTCAGGATAAATGTTTTCTTGCAGGATACAAGATGCAGCATTCTATTAATTGTTTGAGTGCTTGATTAGATTTATACCCACCAGCCTAACTATGAAGGGGTGGTAAGTACTGCAGTGCAACAAGCTTTGTAACCAGCCCCTCCCACTCGTTGTCCGAGACATTTCAGGCAGCAGTGGCAATGCGCAGGCATGTTGCCATCACAACCTGGGATGATTCTGACAGTGAGTACTCAGGACGGCCTGAGATAGTATGTAGAAGGAGGTGGTTCGTCAGATAACCTGCTCTTAATCCATAAAGGGCTTTAAAGGCCAATTTCGACAGATATATATATTTGATCCTTATTACATATACGCATAAAGTACTACTATACTACAATACTACAGGTATTTATATACCGCCTTTCTAGGTCCTCAGATTTCTCCTCAGACTTTATTCAAGGCGGTTTACATAGGCAGGCTAATTTAAATCCCCATAGGGATTTTTACAATTGAAAGAAAGCTCTATCTTTCAAGAGCCACAACAATTCAGATGTTTCGTTCTGATCTGGCCTCCATCCTGGCCTCCATCCTCCCACGCTCTGAGCAGATGGAATAGCTCGGCTTCAGCTTGTCAGCTGCTTCAAGTTCGCACGGTGCCGGTGGCCTCGAACTGGCGACCTGCAGATGTTATCTTCAGGCAAACGGAGGCTCTACCCTCTAGACCAGACCTCCTGCCCAGTATAGCTGACCTTCTTATGTAAATTAGAATATCATTTATTTTTTCGATTTGTAATCCGCCTTTCTCCCCAAAGGGCACCCAAGGCGGCTAACAATAATACATAAAATACAAAAAGCAGTAAAATGCAGATAAAAACTATAAAATAGACAATGAAAACAGGCAGATAAAAATAAAGTAGCCAGCAATAAAAAGCATCAATAAGAAACATTAACTATAGTCATCATAAAGACACATCTCCCTGTCAGTTTTAGATCCTAACTTGCCACCCTCAGCTTGTTTTTTCTATAAGCTGTTTCAGTGCTTCCCAAACTCACCATGCCCTCTGGACCCGGAAGTAAGTGGCAATACTGCGACAATGCACTGATGTGATGACGCCAGTGCCACTTTCCTTCCAGGCTGTGCTGAAAAAAAGCCTTCAAAAATAGTGTTAATGGGTGCAGGGACGGCAGGGTGGGCGCTTTTGCAGCTTTGCAGAAAGCCCAGCCCATCATTCAAGGCTTCCACGTGGCGATCCTGCAGTTGGGGTTAGCATCTGGTCGATCGCCAAGGGTTCACACTCATTGGAAGACCCCCCTGGCTGGTGCCACCCATTGCTCCAGCAAAGGGAGGACGGGGACACCATGGTTGTCGGACTTTGCCCCAGGGATTCCCAGTGACTTGGCATTGCTACTGAGGTCAATGAAGAACTGATTACCAAGTGCTGGAAAACCTGTGTAGTCCCTCATGCCAAGCTTCGGAACTATACAAGTCATTGCCCTCATACCTTCATGCTTATTGTAGCTGCCATAAGAGTTAGGTTTAATTTTTTTTTAATGGAAAAAATAATGAAGTTCTGAAATGTTGAATTCTGTATGTGTTTGTGCATTTGGATCGTGTCTGGACATACTACAGCCCCTGGGACAAAGTACCACTATTTTTAAAAGTGCTACTTAGGTACTGATGCTACACTGATCAACTGTAATGTAGACATGCTGTCAGAGTTCCTGTTCTTAATGCTGGTGCTTTTGGTCCTTTCCCAAACCATCTGCCTCGATGGCTCTACGTGTTTCGATTTACTTGGTATTTTGCCGGCTACTTGGGCAGGTACCCTAATGCTGTGTAGTCTTTTTAAGCATGACCCCTGGGAGAGGAAATGCATACCAATAAGCTGCAAACCCAAACAAACTAAAATAACAGCAGTTAAAACAATTACAGTCACATCCACTCGTGAGGTATTGTTCCATTTTGAGCTGCAACATGGGAAAAGGACTCTGGATTTCCTTGATCAGATTGTCACTGATTTCACATTGACAGACCGATTCTTTTAACAAAAGGGTTTTTTTTTCTTTTGTGAGTTATTTTTATACCTTTCCCAAAGTATATTATTATGCAACCTTTGCACTTGGAGTACAACAGAGCAACCAGTTCCTGACCATGCATTTTGGATGAGTAAAGCAGAGGGCCCTTTCATGTATGAGCCTTTGAACCACAGAGTCAAAACTCAGCATTTGTTGGCACGGATTGACAGCAGCTCTCTGGAGTTGCAGTCACTTTTCTCTGCCCTACCTGAAGATTCCGCCAGGAATTGAGCCCGGGCCCTTCTGCATGCAGAGCAGATTCTCTTCCATGGAGCAGTGGCCACTTTGCTTCTGACTCATGGTTAAAGTGCATACAGGATAATGATCCTGGCTACCAGAGCAATACAGGTGTGCGCCACTTTGCAACATTCCAGCTTATGCCAGAATTGCATAACCTACAACCACATGTGGTCATGTAGTCACTGCGGGCACACACCGAACCCTCTGAAAGCGAGGAGAGCTCCTCTCCCCTCCGGAGGGTTGTCTGAGCTTCCCAGAGGCAGTGCACATCTGCGCGCTGCCTCTGCAAGGCTTAGACTGAGGAAGAATTGTGTCTCACACGATTTCCGGTTTCCTCTGTGAAACTGGAAGTCGCGTGAGAGACGCCATTTCCCTCAGTCTGAGCTCCGCAGAGGCAAGGAGTGATGTGTGCTGCCTCTGGGAAGCTCAGAAGTGCCTCCAGAGGGGAAGGGAGCGAAGTATCCCCTTCCCTGCGGAGGGACTGGATTGTGTCAAGTGCTGCTTGACAACAGAGATTGCGGTCCTGATCCCTGTCGTTAACTGGCGCTTGACTGTATTTTCCTCTTTCACGTTCAGTGGTCCATGTGATGTGCACCCTAACTTTGTAACACATGAAGCGTTCCTAAAAGGGTGGCTGCACTGGCAGCCCATTCATTTCAGGGCCCAATTCAAGGTGCTGGTTTTGACCTTTGAAGCTCTATATGGCTTGGGGCCAGGATGTTTGAGAGACCATCTTCTTCCATTTCATCTGGCTCGCCTCTCCGATCTTTGGAGAGAGCCTTTTATGGGTGCTACCTGCTATGAAAGTGGGAGGGCAGCGGTAAGGAGCAGGGCCTTCTCTGTGGTGGCACCAACACTGTGGAATTCCCTCCCTCTCAGTTTACAGAACGCTCCCTCCTTAGAGGCTTTCTGGCAGGGCTTAAAGACATTTCTTTTTACTCTCACCTTCTGCATTTCAAACTTTTTAATACAGATATTTAAGGCTTTTATGCATTGTGATCTTTTTAGTATTTGCTGCTTGTTTTCTGCTCTTTGCTCCTGGTTTTTAATGAGATTTTCAGATTGTATACTGTTTTTAGGGACTGTTAATGTTTATATTTTATATTAAATTTTATGATGTTTTAACTGACTTTTTGCAAGCTGCTTTGAATGCCCACTTCAAGTGGGATGTAAATTGGTAAATAAAGAAATAATGGACGATTCCCATAGGAATATGATCATAAGAAATGATCTGGTGCAGGGTCTTCTGGTTCAGGGTCTTTGGAGAACTTTCACTCTCTCCATTTACCTTTATCTTAACAGTTTTTGCACATGGTTGGTATAGCCAAGTGGGCCCTCTTGGATGATCAGGAAGACAGCTGTTTTCTGTGATTTCACACCTTTACCGCCAGCCAGCCCATCTGCAGCTCCCTTTGCCAGGTCCGAAGAGTCCAGATTCTGGACCATATCTTTTTGTGGATTCTGGACCAAGCTATCTTTTTGTGAATTTTCATTGCAAACCATTCTGGGACCTAGTCCGGACAGAAAAGCAATATATAAATATAATAAGTGGGAGTCCTTTGGGTAATTGAAGCATTCAGTTATGTGCACAGAGAATTTGTGAGTCCAGCTTTAGTCATTAGCCTCAGCAGACTCCCTCCCCCCCCCCCAGCTTATCTGAGCTAGCCAAGTTTTGTTGACCTGTTCAGAGCAGACAGTAGTGACTGGGCAAGAGCTTGGCCTGTCAATGCTCCTGACAGCTGCATTCCAGCCCAAGAGTGGTAGTAAAAATAACTTCATTCCTGGCTCCCACTCCCCACTTCATCACGCCTCCTGCTGTCTAGTAACCAGGGAAACCTGGGCACTCAGATACCCTTTCAGTGTTCTTCCAAGCAGTCAGCCCACAGGCTCAGCCCCTGCCCCCATGGCTGGATCACTTGAGGCAGCTCTGCTCACCAACACAAGACTTCCCTCTCTGCCAGGACAGCGCCTGAGTGCCCAAGGATGTTGATGATGGAGGTGACGGGCAGCTCCCCGTCTGCTGCAGAACAACAGAACAATTAGTTCTTGAAAGCTAATCTTTTCTTCTAGCTGTTGGCATTGCTTTTTTTCCTTCTCCCGCAAAGCAAGAAGGTGCTGCTGCAGTCAGATTTCTGGATTCTTTTAAGCCCATAATATATATGCTGATTCCAAGGTATTCAGTACAGACACCTTGTCAAGGATTGGCAAAATACATGTCATTATATACATTATGCACACATTGTGAATGTGTGTGTGGTTATTTCTTCATCTTCACCATCATCACCACCACCCCAACCACCACCTTGAGGTGGTGAAGCACCTCAACATTCTTGGCCCTGACCAAATCACACCAGCTCAGCTCCAGAAATCAACATTGCTTGGAACAGCAAGAATCCTACACTGATACCTCTGCTATTCCCAGGATCTTGGCTGGATCCCGAATTGCAGATTATAACCAGCCTGGCATAGTCTGTGATGAAGTAATAGAATTTGTAGGGAGGGCTTGTGTATTGCAAGGACCCTACAGGGAGAGTGTAGCGTGTCCATGACTCAGTTCCAATGATTTATCATATATGTTGTCCATATACATAACAAAGTCAGTGTACAAAGGATAAAAGAGCACATCTCTACCAAAAAAAGGATTACAATCTAGATAGCAACATGGGGGTCACAACAGAGGGAGGGAAGGAAGGAAAGTGCAGGCAGAGGTACAAAAGGGAAGAATATCTCCTTAGCAGGACATGATAATCAGATGGGTGGAATTAGTGGACTGGGGAACCTCCCTCACAATGAAAGGCTACAGTGTTTGGAATTCTTCAGTCTAGAACAGAGGTGCCCAAACCCCGGCCCTGAGGCCACTTGCGGCCCTCAAAGACTCCCAATCTGGCCCTCAGGGAGCCCCCAGTCTCCAATGAGCCTCTGGCCCTCCAGAGACTTGCTGGAGCCCATGCTGGTCTGCTACAACTGCTCTCAGTGTGACAGCCAACTATTCAACCTCTCGTGTGAGTTGTAGGACAAGGGCTCACTCCATTACTTGCTGTTTCACATCTGTGATGCAGCAGCAGCAGCAAAGAAAAGGCTGCCTTGCTTTGTGCAAGGCCTTTTAGAGGCTTTGAGCTACTGCAAGACCCTCATTCATTCATATAAGTTCCATCTCTAATATATTCATTTATGTAAATTTATTCAAATTTGAAATGTAGATTAATTCTTTTTTTTGCCGGCCCCCCGCACAGTGTCAGAGTGATAATGTGGCCCTCCTGCTAAAAAGTTTGGACACCCCTGGTCTAGAATAAAGGCTCCTGAAAGGGGACATTGAGACATATATAATTATGCATGGGGGGGGGGATAGAGAGAAGTTCTTATCCCTTTTGCACAACACCAGAACCAGTCTTTACTGGAACATCCAGTAAAATTGAGTGGCAAGAGAGTTAGAATCTGGCAAAAGGAAAGTTATTTACCTAGCATGCAATTAATCTGTGGAACTCTTTGCCACAGGATGTGGTGATGGCATCTGACCTAGATGCCTTTAAAAGGGGATTAGGCAGATTTCTGGAGGAAAAATCCATCACAGATAATGACCAAATGCAACCTTGGCATTTTAGAGGTAGGCTATCTCTGTATGCCAGATGCAAGGGAGTGGCAACAGGATGTGGGTATTTTGTCCTGAGTACTCCTTGAGGCATCTGGTGGGCCACTGTGAGAGACAGGAAGCTGGACTAGATGAACCCTTGGCCTGACCCAGCAAGGCTTTTCTTAAATGGAGAGGGCATGCTGAAGACTGGGGGGGGGGGAGTTGCCAAGGTACCCCTTCCATATTGGTTGGCAACCTTCAGTCTCGAAAGACTATGGTATAAGCCTACAGCACCCGGTATTCCCAGGTGGTCTCCCATCCAAGTTCTAACCAGGCCTGACCCTGCTTAGCTTCCAAGATCAGACAATATCGGGCATGTGCAGAGTAACAGTTGCTGCCACCAGAATACACCTCTTCCAGTAGCCCAGCTCATGATACTGTTCAAACTGTCCTAGGCATGAGCCCCCAAATAACACAACAGCTGCAGCACTGCTCTTCTCTCTCCCCCCCCCCCATTGAAGGACTTTGAGCTAGATGTTCCAGTGGTCTGAATCAAGGCATGGCAGTTTCCTCTGCTGCTCCAACTCTTGGTGTGCTTCTGCTTTTACTTGGCTCTGACTTCTGGTTTAACTTCCTGGCTTAGTCTCCTCTTGGTGGCAGCCTATGGCTCACCCCTGACATAGCAAGGATCTGTCAGTGCACCTGCAAGCTACAGTGCTTTCAGGAGGGCCACCATCTGAGGAAAAGCTCCTTTTTGTGAGCAAAATAAGTTCTGTCATGAGCCCAGCAACAGAGGTGGCTCCTGTATGTCATGCGCAAGCTCAGAATGCACAAGTTCAGACTCACTCTGGGGTCCTGACCAAGCAGAACCTGTCCTGTTTTGAGGGATAACTTTGTGTCAGGCTTCCTATGACAGTGGCGTCACTTAGGGGTGTGCAGACTGCACCAGGTGACGCATTGGGGGGGTGACACTATACTGGTCTGCATTGTGAATTTTTAATGTTTTTGAATAATACCATCATGTTATATATCATTTGATGCGGAATGTAATGCTGAATGCAAATATCTGTATTCTATCAAAAGTTATGGCCAAATTACCAGAAATGGAAAACATAACTGCCTTATGTAACAAAAAGTGGATTTCTTTGACTCAATACTGCTCAATGAGACTGACTGTTCTAAGAGCCAATGAGGTGTTGTTATAACCCAGCAGGGAACCAATAAGGTGTTAGTATAACTCAGCTCTTATTTCCATGCATCAGAGCCAATACTAGAACTCTTACTCAGTTGTGTGAGTGACATCAAGTTGGCCACCGGTGTTTTGTTCATTATTGATTTGTTCTATATTTAAGTAAATAAAGTTAATGGGGATGGTACTAACCCTAGTGATGCCACTGCATTTAGTTTGGGCATATGATGTTGTAATGTATTATTCTGTATGGCCCTGTATGGGAGGAGGTCCATCATGGAGGTAATGCAGTGAGCTCTCTCATTGGGTGACACAGATCCTACTGACGCCTATGCCCAGGGGGAATCTGAATGTGCAGGTTGTTTTCTAGCTTATAGAAAAGCACAGGGTGTCTGTCACACCCTACAGATGCTACATGTACCACCAGAGTTAAGTCTGTGAGGGTTTTAAAAAAAATCAAATATCAGGATAGCTGCACATTTTGGTGGAGTGTGTATTATCCAATTTAAGTAGAGGGTAAAATAAATGCTTTACTATCCATTTCCCGAGAATGGGACATTCCTGACGTGACTGCCTGATTTCTAAACCATTTTTAGTGATCTGGAACGTTCTGTGAACTCTCACACTTCACCCACTTGGGACTTGGAGGTTCCTTCGCCTTCTCTTCTATGGGGACAGAATCAGGCCAGCTGTGGTTGGCACAAACCGGGAATTGCCCCTCACACTGAGATTTGAAACCCCCATCAGGGTATAAATGGCTTACCTCCAGCAGTGATTTGCTAGCCTGGTGGCTAGAGAGGCTCCCCTGGGGATGCGGAGAATGAATTGTTATGAATATCTGAAGAGTGGTTTTTTACAGAGCTTCTTTTATGGCCAGTCTGCAGAGAACTGCTGCATAAATAAAAGACTTTTACTGCCTATGGTGGTTGGGACAGCTTTGTAGTTCTAAGAAAATAAATAATACTTTGCAATTATTAGTGCGCTTCTCCTCTTCCAAGAACCACAGAGCTATTTACACAAACTAATGAGGCCCCCAAACATCTCTGAGAGGACTAGACATTCCATAACACCCATTCCCTAAGGCTCAAATAGGGCTGTGCACACGGGGAAAGAGAGAGAGAGAGAGAGAGAGAGAGAGAGGAATTCCAGTGAGGACAAATGGCGACAGCGCTAAACTGGGCAGCTGTAGACCAAGTCCATATTCAAGGAACCTGGAATCCCAACCAAAACCTCTACATTCTGTGATGGGAATGAAACTTTCCTATTAAGGAAGTTGGCACACTTTGTTGTACAGTAGTGTGTGTATGTGCATATTTTACCTTGGGATGGGGTTGGCACGGATTGTTGGAAGTAACGGGAACTTTTCAGGGTCAGGAGGCCAGGTCTGGAAAGCTTAGGGAAAGGCTTGGAGATGTGTTATAGAAAAGCAGCCAACACCTTGAAGAGTCACGTACACCACCACTGGAGCCACGGCACTATTGGCAGCCCTCACCAAGTATCAATGGAGCCATTCACTGTCTGCAGACTGCATTTTGCCTTCCGGTGTTCTTCTTGGGGTACAGTGTTGAAGGACACGATCACAGTGCTGGTGTCTGCTGCATTGTTCTGAATTCTGTGTTTAAAAAGGGCTGCTTACATATCTACAGCAGTGGTTCCCCAACTGGGTCGGGACCCACTGATGGGTTGTGACCTGATTTTTGATAGGTCGACAAATGGTGATGAAAAGATCAGATAACTAATTGCCTCAAGCCCTGAGGCTATTGAAAATCCGGTAGTATAGCTCCTAATTACCCTGCAAAGAGCTCACTACTGCAATTTGCAAGCATGTGTATATAGAGAGAGTTAATGTTTGAGGGTCTTTTTCTGGTCATTATTTCTTATAAATAAATAAAAAAAATTCTTTTTAGATATCCTTTTTTTAAAGTCTGGTAAACATAGGTGGGTCCCAAAAGAGTGGGTCCTGGTGCTATAAAGTTTGGGAATCACTGATCTACAGGGTTATGTGGGAGTGAGCCCCCTTTGAACGAGACGGCCCTACACCTCATTGCCATCCCCCTGGCTTCAGATGGCAGAGGTACCCTAATAAGGGCCCTTATGAACACAGGGTACATGCAGGAATATATGGGGTAAGGCAGTCCTTGAGGTATCCTGGTCCTATGCCGTATAGGGCTTTAAAGGTCATCACCAGCACCTTGAATTGGGCTAAAAAAGAATGGGCAGCCAGGGTAGCTGCCGGAGCAACAGCATAGTGGATTCCGCACACCGAGCCCCAGTGACCAAGCAAGCTGCCGCATTCTGCACGAACTGCAACTTCCAAACCATTTTCAGGGGCTGCCCCGCCATTGCCAGATCCAATTGACACAGGTACAGCTGCAGCCAGCGCACCAGCCGAAGCTGGGCAAAAGCCCCCATAGCCATAGATGTCACCTGAGCATCCAGGGACAGCTGCATATCCAGGAAGACTTCCAGGCAGTGAACCTGCTCTTTCAGAGGGAGAGTTACCCCGTCCAGAGCAAGTTGTGGGTATAATAACTGCATAGTCACCTTCTGGATCAGGAAGACTGTCTTGTCTGGATTTAATTTCAGTTTATTAACTTTCATCCAGGCCCGACTGCTTCCGTACAGCACCCCAGAACTTCAACAACCCCCTTGGAACTTGGTGGAAAAGAGAGATAGAGCTGGGTGTCATCTGCATGTTACCTGCCCTTGCTGTAAGCGTTAAGTGTCATGGGTTCCTTCTTCTGCATTAATGTCTTCTTCCCCCCCTCCTTTTTATGCCAGGGTTATCATCCGTTGCCACATGAAGCTGAAATTGCACACACCAAAAAATTATTCAGGAGGAGGAGGAACGACCGGAGGTAGGGACCAAAATTTTTTTACTCAACAGGTCCTTTTTCTGTCTTTATTATCTGCATTAAGCATGGAATTGAAATAGAAACTGTTTGTATCAATATTGCACATGTAGTCTATGGAAATAGAAGTGGTCGGTAGGCAGGAATGTGGACGTTGAAGTCTAGGGAGCTGAGGAGCTGACATTTGAGATTGTGAGCCCTCTGAGGGTCCAGTCCTATCCAATTTTTCAGTGCCGGTGCATCCATGCCAGTGAGGTGTGGGCTGCATCCTGTGGTGGGGAGGAAGTCACAGAGGGCTCCTTAAGGTAAGGGAACATTTTTCCCCTTTCCTTGGGACTGCATTGTGGCTGCACCAGGGCTGTAAAGTTGGATAGGATTGGGCCCTGAACCATCTTTTGTGGTTTTGTGAATTTCTTTTGTTGAAAAGCAGTATAAAATATTTAATAATAATAAAAATAACTGCAAAGAGTTTTCAGAAGTTTCTTGCTCTGGAAACTGACTGCATGGGAGGCCGCCTGAGAACTACATTCATGGTGCTCTGCAACCCTTGGAGGGAGGGGGGAAGATTGTAACTGAAATATAGCAGTAAATGCTGCAGGCATTGCTGAGAAAATTTGGGATTCCCAAGCTGGGAACCCTTCCTTCGCTACCAGAATGTAAAACTTAAAGGATGCGGGATACGTATAGTGGGCCTTCTACAGTATATCCGCAGGGGATCCAATCAAAGCAAGCCTCATCTGGTCATGTATGGGAGATCCACTGAAGCCCTCCAGCTGTGGGCCTGGCATCCATGGATGCTCAAGCTCATGGATAAGGAGGGTCCACTATATTGCCTCTGTTCGTTGACTTGTGCCATACTGGTTATATTTTGTATATTTTCTGTTTTTCAATTGTTCAGTGATAAGATACGAATTTAAAAAAAAAATGTCCTGTATTTGTGAGCTGAACCCAGACAGGAAACAAGCAGTAGGGAGGTAATCTATTGTGTTCTTTCTTTTTCAGTGTTCAAAACAGCCCTGAGCAACATTCATTTTGTTAATTAACAGGATTACAGGCATGTCCCTAACTTCCCTGTCCCACTGCACCCTTAGCCAGGTGGAACTCCTACTGTTAACTTGGCTTTACACTTAAATGAGCAAGTGCAACTAGAAGTTGTTGCCTTAAAAAAAAATCAGAAATGAAGTTCCATCTTGAGAAAACATCACTTTCTACCCAAACTCATGGAATAGTTACTGACAAGCATGTTATGGTGTTTTTTGTTTTTTAAAATACAAGGGTTGTGTAACCTGCTAGTGACCCACTTTGTTCATTTCCATGTTTGATAACATGGTTGCCTGAAGTTATTAGAAAAGGATAATAGATGTGGCTTGCTTCCTGCTTATGTGATTTAGAGCCCGATCCTGTAGTCCACGCCGTGCCTCCGCGCCGCGGACCAATTGCAAACGTGTCGTAAGGCACATTTGCGGGGCTTACTGCTGGGCTCCCACCAGAGCTGGCTCAACTCTGGCTGGCGCTGAGCCAGTGTGCAGCGGGCACCCGGGTTCTGCAGCTCGGCGGTCTCTGACCGCTGGGCTGTGGAACAGGAGATGGGGGAGTAGTCAGGGGCGTGGGGGGGAGGTGTTCCGTAGAGGGGGGAGGCGTGGCCGGGGGTGTGGGGGAGGCGTGTCGGGGCAGGGGAGAGGCGAATCCGAGGAGCCGAGCTCCACAGGATCCAAGGTGCTCGGGCAGGGCTTCTCGCCTTACGCAAGCGCCGTCACTTTAGCGACGAGCAAACAGTCGCCGCTAAAGTGAGTAGCCCCATTGCGGAGCTGCTTCCTTTACTCAGGGGAAGGGGACGAACATCCCCTTCTCCCAAGGAGGCTTCTGCGGTAGCACGGGAGGCGCTGGATCCAGTGGGAGCCCTCTGTGGAGCCCCCAGGTCCCGCTGCTCTAGGCAGCTCAGGATTGGGCTGTTAGGCTGCAATCCTAACCATACTTTCCTGAGAGTCAGCCCCATTGAACAAAATAGGACTTACTTCTGAGTAGACCTGGCTAGGATTGTGCCCTTTGGCCCTGAAACAGCAATTTTCAATATTTTAATTCTCACAGCGCACTAATCTCTGTGGTCTTCTCTATAGTCTTCACCTCTTGTGATGTTACTTCTGGCTTCTGAGAGTCTTCTGGGTTCTGCAGCTGTTTCTAGGGCAATTGTCTTTAGTTTATTTATTTATTTTATTTACTTTAAAAATTATTTATTTACTTAGGCTGCAATCCTAACCACACTTTCCTGAGAGTAAGCCCCATTGAACAAAATAGGTCTTACTTCTGAGTAGACCTGGTTAGGATTGTGTCCTTACTTACTTACTTACTTACTTACTGCCTTTCCTATTGGGCACAGAAGCAGTTAAAACACTCTACTTTCAGCCGGAGTTTTAGGTGCAGCGTTTCAATTGAGCATTGACACTGATACGGGAACGGGTGTGCCTTTATCTTATGACTGCAGCTATTTCTTTGCATTCTACTATTATACAGACTGAAAATTCGGTGTGTTGGAAAATCTGCATCATTTGTCCTGTGAGTGTGAATTTTGCTACAGAGAGATATCAAGTTTATCCTGGTCAAATGTCTGAAAAATCAAATGTAAAATGCTTCCATTGGAACCGTCCAAAACTCTTCTCATTGAAGAGGGTCTTGTACCAGTGTACGTGACCAGATCTCCCCCCTCTCTCCCAATAGCACACCCTTTCCTTTTTATTTTCATGTATTGCCCTGCAGCTTAAGTCATGGCTTAACTCCTGTGCTTTTTAAGCAATAAAGATGGTTTACAATGTCACCAGCAGGTTGTGGTCAGGTAAATGAGAGGAAAAACCTAGGTGGTAAAACATGAAGCTCAAGTATAGGTGCATGTAGGGAACATTTATCTTACAAACAATACTGGAGATTACACAACTGCAATGTTTACATAGCACGTAACTTGTTCCATACCTCCTATTCCAATTCCTATGTGTTTTAAAACCCAAGTGAATTTGTAACAGCTGTGCAGAACAATCCTATGCATGTCTAACCCAAAATAAATCCTACTCTGCTCAGTGAGATTTACTCCGAGTCAAGTGTCTATAGGATTGGAGTCTTAGTAGAATCTTAAAGCAAAGATTTTTTTTAATTCTATGCAGTTCAACTCTTTTAGGGCCAAAGTGCACATTAGGTTAAAAATGTGTTGTTAAAAGGTGTGCTTAGCTTTAGTTTATTTAACCAAAGACAGCCAGAGAGACCCCGATAATGATCAAGTCAACTCTTTCTCCCCGTGTCATTGTTTGACTGACAATTTCCACCAAAAAGTGCTTCAGGACTGAAAGCAGATTAAGAAATATTTCATTCCTGGAGTTGGAGGGCAAAACACTAAATTTCTTCAGCCGCCTGGCTGCTGATGCTAAGTGGCTAAGCTTTTGCCGGCGCAACTGACTATGAAGGCAAGGAGGAGGGGTTGCTTTACACCAGCGGCCAGGCTCCTGAAGAAACTCAGTGTTTTGTTCCCCCTCCAGGAATGCCACTGTGAGGCACTGACAGTTTTCAGCAGGAAATACAAGAGTTGACCTCCTGCTCACTGCTTGCTGTGGTTCCAGTTGCATGGGGGAGGGGGGGCGAGGTAAGGTGGTTATTTTCTTTTAAGTTCTCCTAGAAGCATGCCTCTTAATAGCACCTTACACCAGCAGTGTAGCCAGAGGGGATGGCAGCACTGTTAGTATTGCAGGCACCCCAATGTGCCGTGTAAGCAGCCTCTCCCACTCACTGTCAGAACAAGATACCTCCAAAGAAGAAGTGCCAGGGGCTGCTTACATGTCTCGTTGCATGACCTGCAGTAGTTCCCCCCCCCCATGCTACTGCCTTACACATGGGTCTGATTTGGCCTCAAATGAAGGGGCAACAATAAAGCCTTCCAAGTCATTGTACACCAACAGCAGTTTCGAATGCCTACAGTCATCCTTCACTGTTGGCAAACTGACTGAGAGTTCTCTAAATGGTTTTTTTCCCCCCATTGTAGTTGGTTTTACAGTCCCACAAGGACTTTAAACCACCTGCTCTGATTAGCTCCTGTAATTGAACTGCCTTTCCTCTTGTGGTCGTATCTCTTTGTGAAGTCTTTTCAATAGGCATGCCACGAGTGACATTGTTCCTGATAGTTTCCTTGCCAAAATGCTGGGGAAAGGGCATTTTATCTTGTTTGCTTTACCTTTAAGCAAATAGTACCGGAAGCTGCAGTGACACCGTCATCCTATAGAGGCCATATCTTTATCATTCGATAGCCAGAGGAATTGGAGGTCGCAGATATCACAATGTGCAAGGAGATCCGAGCTAATTTGTGTGTGGATATATTTACATATTAACTTACTGCATTTATATATATAGCCCTTCTGCCAAAGCATGCAAGGTGATTTACATTTTGAAATAAAGGATTACAGTCTTCATACAAAAGGAAAAAGGAATGGGAACAGGTAGATAAGCATAATCAGGTACCACTTCCTGCACACTGCTATGTAACTCAAACATCAAAAAGCCTTTGCTTCAGTGGTGTAGCTAGAGGGGGTGCAAAGCACTAAGTTTTGCAGGGAGGCTCACTCAGGGGTTCAAGTGGCTCCTCCCCCTCTCCTTTGGAGCCATTCCAGGTGGGGGGGCAAAGGAGGCATATGCCTCTGTTTTGCTCTCCATGCCCAGAATGACTCCATAGGAGAGGGGCCGCTTGCACGTCACGGTGAGGCTCCCTGCAAAACTTAGCGCTTTGCATGACATTAAGGTGCTTTCCCATTTTCATTTGTGCTTCTGGCAGTCATCTTAAATTCTTCACCAAGTAAGCAGTAAAGACTTTGTACAGGGAAAGGGCTCTAGGTCGGTGAAAGAGCACCAGCTTTGCACGCAGACGGTAACAAGTTCACTCTTTAGCAGCATTTCCAGGTAGGGCTAAGAAAGACTCCTGTCAAAAACCTCCAAGAGAACATAAGAGCCTTGTTTTTAACAGGCCAAAGGCCCATCTAGTCCAATTTCCTGTATCTCACAGTGGCCCACTAGATGCTTCAGGGAGCACACAAGACAAAAAGAAACCTGCATCCTGGTGCCACTTCCTTGCACCTGGCCTTCTGAGGTACACTACTTCTATAACCACGAGGTTGCACAAACCTATCATGGCTTGTAACCTGTGATGGAGTTTTCTTCCAGAAATTTGTCTGATCACCTTTTAAAGGCATCTAGGCCAGATGCCATCACTAAGCCCTGGGGCAAAGAGTTCCAAGGCTAATTACATTCTGGGGAAAGAGCTGCTTCCAGTCAGTATCAACAATACTGAAGTAGACGGGCAAAGGGTTTGACTTAGTATAAGGTGGCTTCCTATGTTATAGCTGTGTATATGATGCTGGGTTTACACATTAAGCTTTACACATATCCATATTTGCCTTGAATTTTCTTCACACCACATGCAAACAGGCCATGCCCAGATACCACAGCACGCCACAACATACCACTTGCAAATTGTGGCACGATGCACCATATTCAAACAGGTGCCTCCACACAAACATGCCAAAAAAATGTCACATATATACTACAACACTCTGCATGCCTCAAATATAGCACGTCACACCATGCACAAACTTGCACTGCAGCATACTACACACAAATGTGTATCACCTGCACCTGCATTCTTCAACACACTACATGGGCACTGCAGCAGACCACATGCAAGCAGATGTTACAGTGTGCCACATGAATACAAAAACACGCAATGTGAGGGCGACAGCTTGCTTCGTGCTACACACATGCTGCAACACGTATGCCAGAACATTGCTGGAATGCCAGCGTGCAAGGGCACATCACCTACAAACTCATAAGCCAAATATACATAAGAGCGTAAGAAGAACCCTGCTGGATCAGCCAAGGGCCCACCCAGTCCAGGTTCATGTATCTCTTAGTGGGCCTCCACATGTCTCAGAGAACACTCAAGACAAAGATACCTGCACCCTGTTGCTACTTCCTTGCATCTGGCATTCAGGGATAGGCTACCTCTAAAACCCAGAGGTTTCATTTAGTCATCATGGCTTGTACCCTGTGATGGACTTTTCCTCCAGAAATCTGCCCAATCCCCTTTTAAAGGCATCTGGGCCAATTACCATCACAATATCCTGTGGCACGAAGTTTCACAGATTAATTACTCACTGGGCAAAGAAATATTTTCTTTTATTTGTCCTAAGTCTCCCACCACTCAATTTTAGTGGATGTCTCTGATTCTGGTATTGTGTGAGAGGGAAAAGAACATCCCTCTATCCACTCTATCCATCCCATGCATAAGTTTATATGTTTCAATCATGTCCCCCCCTCAAGCGCCTTCTTTCTAGACTGAATAGCCCTAAAAGTGCCTTTCCTCATAAAGAAAGTGCCCCAGCCCAGCATTAATTTTGGGTGCTCTCTTCTGCACCTTTTCCAGTTCCATTATAGCCTTTTTGAGGGATGGCAAGCACAACTGGACACAATACTCCAGATATGAACCTACCGTCAATTTGTACAATGGCACAATAATATTGGCTGTTCATTCTCAATCCCTTTTTTAATGATCTCAGGTGCGGAATTGGCCTTCCCCCCCACACACTGAGACCTGTCATTGAGCACAATTCACAGTGCTCATGATTGCTTGTAAAGCCCTACGTGGCTTTGGACCTGGGTACCTATCTTCCCCATGTTCTTATCCATGCACTGAGATCATGATTAGAGATCATCCTCTGGGTACTCACAGGTAGACCACAGCTGCAATACAAGGACATCTGCAAGAGGGATCTGAAGGCCTTAGGAGTGGACCTCAACAAGTGGGAAACCTGGCCTCTGAGCGGCCCGCTTAGAGGCAGGCTGTGCAGCATGGCCTTTCCCAGTTTGAAGAGACACTTGGCCAACAGACTGAGGCAAAGAGGCAAAGAAGGAAGGCGCATAGCCAGGGAGACAGACCAGGGACAGACTGCACTTGCTCCCAGTGTGGAAGGGATTGTCACTCCCGAATCGACCTTTTCAGCCACACTAGATGCTGTTGCAGAACCACCATTCAGAGCGTGATACCATAGCCTTTTGAGACTGAAGGTTGCCAACAGTCTGGGTACTCATTGCACTGGAAATGAGAGGGGGGCAAATGGCAAGGTAATTGTCTGTGCTAGCCCAGTTATGGCATTCTCCTTTCCAGAGAGGCTTGCCTGGCACCTATTTTGTGGTCCTTTTGGTACGATGTGAAGAGCTTATTTTCTCAGGCTTTTAATCTATGATGGAAAGTTTACTCTGCTAGGTTTTGATTCATGTTTTAAAAATTTTACATTGTTGTTTATTGTGTTTGTATTTTATTGGATTTTTAAAAACCGTGTGAGCTTTAATGAGAATATTTTTATTGAAGGCCGGCATATAATCACATTAAATTTAAAATATAAAATCAGTTTGAGAATCAATGACATATTGCATTTCAGTTACCCTGCAGATGCCTGATTTTGTCAGATCTCAGAAGCTAAGCAGGGTCAGGCCTGGTTAGTACTTGGAGGGGAGACCACCTGGGAATACCACGTGCTGCGGGCTTATACCATAGTCTTTCGAGACTGAAGGTTGCCAACCATTTTTTTTTTTTTTTTGCATTTCAGGTGTTCACGCAAGTCCCTTCTATTTTAGAGGGAGGTCAACAGTGTTCCCCCTCTCAGATCTGTCCAAACGCTTGTGGATATCTGATCCTCTTAGGGTTCCATGAATGTGATCATCCCTCCTTTCTTTCCCCCAATGCTGCCTAAAGTCTGATTGCTCAGTAGTAATTCGACTCCAGTATTGGTAGGTAAGAGATGCCTGCACTTTTGGGTCCCATACCTGATCGAGAGCACATGCTTTACATTAAGGAAGATGAGGAGAAGGAGGAGGCTATTAAGGAAATCTAATCCTTTGTGGATTGTGTAAAGAAATCTTGTTTCAGTGAGTTAACACGGGAATGTTGAGAACCACCCTCATTGCACACTGACAAACCTTTCAAAGCTCTGTCTGCAGAATGTGTCTGGGAATCTCACCAGGAACAGATTTTCTTGCAACACTTGGACATTATCTGTTTCTGGTGCTCATCAGTACCAGTGACTTCAAAGAACGGCGGGAAAAGATGAATTGAGGAAAGCTGGCAAACCTCAGGAAGAATCTTGGCAGGGCTGAACGGCGATACTTTCAAAGCAGCAATCCTGTTTTTCTTGTCTCCTCATACCTGAACTCCGCGAGTCAAATCCAACTTAGAAGATGTTATGGTTGGCAATTAGTGTTCATTTGGCCATGTTGCCGGTGTTCTTAGCTTGGCATGCGCAGGATCCACTTCTCTATGTGCAGTTGCATGGGCTGGGTACTTCTGGTGGGCCTGAGGGGCACAGCCCACCCTTATCTATATTCTGATTAATTGCATTTTGCTGACAAAGCATCCAAATTGTCTTTTTCTTTAGTCAAAATGAGGGTATTCCGGACTAGCTTTGGAGTGCAATGAACGAGATTTTTTGCAGCATTTGCAGTAACAACAAGCAGTAAGCTTCATGATGTTCCAAATACAGAGTGTTTCAAAAACACGTACAGTGATGCCTTGCAAGACGAATGCCTCGCGCAATGAAAAACTCGCAAGACGAAAGCGTTTTGTGATTTTTTTGGTGACTCGCAAGACGAATTTTTCTATGGCCATGCTTCGCAAGACAAATTTTTTTGCATTTTGTTTGTTTGTTTTGGTTGGTTTGCAGTTTGCAGTGATGCCTCGCAAGACGAAATTTTCGCAATATGAAACGACTCGCGGAACGAATTAATTTCGTCTTGCGAGGCATCACTGTACATACTTTTTGAGCTCTAATTCATTCATACTTCATTATGGAATACCTGCAACACATCTAAGGGAAGCGATTGAAGAGATGTGTTGGAAGCATCCCAACACACACAAGTTGGTAGATGCCTTCAGATCCCTTACAGTGCAATCCAATCTCATACTTCCACTGGCAGGCCAGGAGGCCTGCGCTGTATCCAGCGCAAGATTGGGGCCTGAAGTGGCTCAGATGGAGGTAAGGGGAAACTCTTCTCCTTACCCCTGGATAAGCCACAACAGCTCCATTTGGTCTCCAAAGATACAGCCACTGTGGACTCGCATGTGTCTCTGTGCCAGCCCAGCCGACTCCTGAGGAGGCGCAAACATGCTTTACAGCACGTTTACGAACCTCCTGGGCCAGTCCAAGAGACCTGTGCCAGTCTAACCAACAGTTAGGATTGTACCCTTAGTCAATTATGTCAGCGGTATATAGATGCCAGTGGGCAACATTTTGAGCATTATCTAATCCATTAACTAATTAATTGGGTCAAGCAATGCTTCTGTGTACACCATATGCAGTATATGTATGAATCATAGTATTATAATAAAAGCGTCCCCATACCTGCAGGGGATCCATTCCAAGCAGGAAGTTAACTGCTTCCTGTTAACGTTTGATTAGTCTCTTCAGTCGTTCAGGCTGCCTGCCTGCACATCCTGCCATCAGCTTGCATGCTTATAGCATTCAGTAAATGCAAGAAATGTATTCTCTTGGCACCAGTGGTAAGAAACAAAGTTAATGGGCGTGGTGGGGAGGCAGAGAACCACAGAGAAACAGATCAGCAGGTACCAGATCCACGGATATAGATGGATGCTGTGGAATTATACAGATGGATCCTGTGTGAATTATAGCATAATAAATTTGACACTATACATGTTTGAACATTTTCTTGAGACAACCTGTGCTTGAGTGACTTACAAGGCCTTGTGGTGGGGTCCAGAAGCCCTATCACAGGATACCATGTCAATTCTTCCATTGGGCAATGAAGAGGGAGAGAGAAGGAGCTGATTTATTCAGATCTAGCTAGTGGATCCTCTAACAGTACAGTTGATGTCACTCTAGAGCAGTGTTACTCAAACTGTGGGACCGGACCCACTAGGTGGGTCGCGAGCCAATTTCAAGTGGGTCACCATTCATTTTAGCATTTTAGTTTTAATATATTAGACTTGGTGTGATGTGATGATATGCAACTGCATTTGGGGAAATGTCACAGATTTGTACTTTTAAGAGGCTACTATGAAGATGCTTTAAACAATGATAGTAAGTGGGACTTACTCCTGGGTAAGTGTGGGAAGGATTACAGTCTAGGATTGTTAAAAATTTTCCTGCTTGATGATGTCACTTCCAGTCATGACTTCTGGTGGGTCCTGACAGATTCTCATTCTAAAAAGTGGGTCCCGGAGGAGTGAGAACCACTGCTGTAGGGCAATGGTTCTCAAACTGGTGGGTCATGACCAGTTCATGTAAAACTTCCCTGTCCCTTTAAGGGGCAGGGGAAAGGGGGAGGCAGCGAAGCAATCCCTAGGATTGTGTCACTGAGGAGGGTGAGGGGAGTGCTTTTACTCACTTAGGGCCGCAGCAGACTCCTGGAAGAGCAAGGAGTCCAATGCACTCTCCACAGGGCTTCCCGAGGCTTAGAATGTTGGAAATCGAGCACAAGCCACCTCCCAATTGTGACGTGAAACTGGAAGTGGTTTGTGCATGCTGTTTCTCAACATTCCAAGCCTTGGGGAACCTTGCGAAGGGCTGAGTGGGGCTCCCCACACCTCCTACAGTTTGCCCAAACCCAAAGTAAGTAAAAGCACCCCTGCTTCACCCTCCCTTAGCGATGCAATCCTGGGGATCGCGTCACTGCCCTTGCCCCCTTCCCTGCAAAGACTTACCTTGGTAGTAAACTTCCCAAAAAATTTGAGAACCACTGCTCTAGGGAGTTTCAAGCAGCATCAGAACTTTCGGACTGGACTCAAACAAGTATGCAGGGATGCGCTGTCCAAGAGCTCTGTCTGTGTCTGAGCAATAAATCCTTCAGACTGAGAAGCCAGGCCGGAGCTAGCTTTATATGGCTCACTAGAATCCGATCAGTTCCTTGAGATGGCCCTTGCTGTGTTGCAAAGTGCAATATTGCAACCTGCTGTATGCAGTGGTGGCACTGAAGTGCAGCAGACAGCAGGACAACAACTTCTTTGTTTTCTGAAAACTGAAGATTGAAAGATTTCAAAGATTGAAAACTGAAAACTGCAGATTGCAACCCACACATTTGACTCTCTGAACTGCAATCTGCAGTTTTCAGTTTGAGACCCAGGCCCCTTCCATAAAGGTGTTTTCCAGTGCCTTACACTGAAGTTTTCTTCAATGCCACCACTGTGGATGATCAGCTACTAGCTCAGCATGGTCTGAGGATTGGACACAGGGGACCAGTCAGAATGTTTTAACTGGAAAGATGCCAGGGACTGAACCTGGGATCTTGTACATGCAGTTTCATAAAGCATGCATTCTGCTGGTGGGTTATGAGCTTGCTCTCAAACTAAAGCTCTCATTTGTCTATCGAGTCAGGCATGAAAATGCATGTAAGGTTTGAGTGCAGTAGAAGAAGAGAACCTGACAATAGTGGAACAATGGTAGGTTGCAAAGCTTTCCATGGAAATGGGATATGGATGAAGTCAGAAGACGGGCACTGAAATCCCATCACAAAGGAATCGCAAAGTTGAAAAGTTGTATCCATTCCAATAACCAACATTAAGACAGAAAATTGTATGTTCAGCTGCAAAGACACCAAAGATTCAATAATCCAGTTATGGGGGAGGGGGAATACATGGTGTACCTCCATGTGTAAATTGACTATTTACAAGCTGGATGTGTCGACCAGAGATGTGGGATGGGTGAGGAGGCAGGTGAGGCAGAGCCTCTCCACTGGAGTCCATGGGTTGTGAGTGCTTGGGTGCCTCACATGGTGATGGCACTTTTCGAAGGACTCCGGTGGGGAGGCTCTGCCTCACCTGCCTACCCTGGTGTGGACTGAGGCCACTGAAAGGCCGTGTGTCTGAGGGGATTTTATTTATGGAGTTTAGTGGTTGTCTTCAGATAAAATAAAGCATGTTATGATTTAGAAAACAAAGAAATACCCTATTAAACCTAAAAGCATCTAACAGAAGTGGAAAACACATTCTTTCTCTGCTTGCCCCCAGCTCCATTTCCATTCCATTCCTTTGTTTTCTCCCAGTGATGAATTTTAGATGGTACTTTCCTTAAGGTCAGGTGCGTGTTCTTATACTTTGTAAAGTGCAATGCATTTTCATGGAATGATGATGATGATGTCAGTCTCCTACTCCAGAGAAACAACATCACTGACTCACAGCCCAATCCTATCCTTCTCCTCTCCTCCCTACGCTGGTGCAGCCATACCAAAAAGGTGCACGCTGTATCCACCAGGGGGTAGTGGTGGTGGAGCTGAAGGATACACAGCTGTATCTCACAGCAGCCCACCAAATGCCCCCAGGAGCACACCAGATAACCTCATTCTGGCACCCTCCCTTGCATCTGGCTGGTTTTCCTGCTCCAACGGGTGGTCAGTCATCTGAGAATACATGCAGGAAGGCTCTGGCCCTCTACATGCTGCCGGAGCTCACTTTACGGCTGCTTTTCAGCAGCCAGTGCTGATGTAACGCTCTGTGAATGGCAAGATAAACAAGCTCAGAGGAGCAGCACCACTATGAGAAACAGATACTGTGCTCTAGGATGCATGTGTGAAATGTGGCTTGTCTCATTCGGGTTGAGGAACGAACTTGTGCCCAAATCTGGGGATAGGAGAACAACATCAGCAAAGGTTGTTCTCCCATCTCCAGCAGCAAAGGTGTTGGCTGAAGTGATCTAACAGCAAATAGTTGTTGGTCTTATTTTGACTGTCTGTAGAACTATCTACCGTGATGGGCTGAAAAGCTCCTTCACAGGCCTGTTATTCTTGTCCTCAATCAATTCTCTGCTCTTGCAGTCCCAAGGGTGCAACGTTGGTTCAAGGTTTATTCAGTGAAGACTATGACCCACATAAAGTAACTAAATCATTGGGGGGGGGGTGAGGTTGAGAGAGAGAGAGAGAGAGAGAGAGAGAGAGAGAGAGAGAGAATGAACAAATGCATAAAATACTCCTAGTAAAAAGCTGGATTTTCCAGCTTCAACATTTGATTGAAAATTAACCAGTCTGTGCAGTGAGCAGGTTCACATGAACTCTTTGCCTGGTAAGAGCAGCCACCCCAAAGAATGATTTAAGGCAAACTCTTTGTGAGCCCCTCGCCTTCTGGTTAGGCTACCACAAAGACGTTGCAAGCCTGTATCAAGCAAAACATTGTTGTCATCACTCACTGATGGACTTCCATTGAAATTCATGCATAATATATTTATACAAGTGGAGACCCTAAACAAAACGTTGCAATCTGTCTATGGCATCTGCCAGGAGTGCTCCAGATCAGGGCTCCAGCAATCCTGGAATAAAAGCTGTAGCACTGTTCAGGGATTGCAGTGGACTCATCAGGAGGGGGGTAAGGAAAACATGCACCTTGTCTTCTTTCCCATCCTCCTAAATCCTTCCCCTGCTGTGCTGTGAAGCATTTAAGGCTCAGATTTGGAGCAGGCGGTCAGTCCCAAACTTGAGCACTTTATTGATACATTTGGGGGGAGGGGATATTCACAGAGTATATGGAAAGTATTCTTTTTTCCTTTCTTCTCTCCTGAAACTTCCCTGTGTAAAGGGTATGGATTTGTTATCCTCATAGCTTGTGTACCTCCAACCTTAACACCAATCTCCAGGTTACTAGAGGCTGTCAGCATTTGAACAGACCTATTCTCTCTCTTCCTCCATTGAGCACAGGTCTTTGTCAGACCAGTTGGAGTTCTTCATTCCTTTTGTTTGTAAATCAAAAGAAAATTTTTCTCTCTGCATACCTGGGAAGTTCCCTGGGCCTGCAGAAGGAACTGCCTTGTCTGTGCATGGCCTCAATGACATTTTGCTGCCCAGCTGCTTGGTGACACTGGACTACCAAGTTCAGAGATAACAAATGTGGATGGAACCTAAAATGCTAATTTCTGCTCCAGGAGACCATAACCTAGCAGGGTCTCAAGGAGGCTAAGCCTGTCCTCCTCTAGGTTTAATTCCTTTTGTAACTGACAGTTTCAGCATTCTGTGGCACATGGATGCCTTTGAGCTTAGTTCTCATCAAGCTGTTCTGTTTCGTTTACTCTTTATTTGGGGCTGGGGCACCTTCCTTACGAGGAAAGGCTACGGCATTTGGGCCTCTTCAGCCTAGAAAAGAGATGCCTGAGGGGGGACATGATTGAGACATACAAAATTATGCAGGGGATGGACAGAGTGGATAGGGAGATGCTCTTTACACTCTCACATAACACCAGAACCAGGGGACATCCACTAAAATTGAGTGTTGGGAGAGTTAGAACAGACAAGAGAAAATATTTCTTTACATAGCATGTGGTTGATCTGTGGAACTCCTTGCCACAGGATGTGGTGACGGCATCTGGCCTGGTTGCCTTTAAAAAGGGATTGGACAAGTTTCTGGAGGAAAAATCCATTACGGGGTACAAGCCATGATGTGTATGTGCAACCTCCTGATTTTAGAAATGGGTTATGTCAGAATGCCAGATGCAAGTGAGGGCACCAGGATGAGGTCTCTTGTTATCTGGTGTGCTCCCTGGGGCATTTGGTGGGCCGCTGTGAGATACAGGAAGCTGGACAAGATGGGCCTATGGCCTGATCCAGTGGGGCTGTTCTTATGTTCTTATGTTAAATAATTCTGCATATCTAGAGAGCCCTCCCCACAATAAGCAGTATGTGACATAAAAATAATCACTACCTTATTTTGGGGTGGCCCTATTTTGCCTGGGAAAAAGCACCGTTGACTAAAATGGGACTTACTTCTGAGTAGACATGCATAGGATTGGGCTGTCAGTTTGAAATTAGTGTATACAGTAGTGATGATCGTATTGCTAAGAACTGCTGTGAGTCGTCTCCCCAGCAATTGGTTGAGCTGCTGTGATGTCATGAAATGTTCATAAAAACACAGGAAGTGTCCTGCTGGATCAAGTCATAGGCCTGTCTAGTCCAGTATCTTGTTATTCCCCCAGTGGTCCACCACTTCCCTCTGGGAACCCCACAAGCAGATTAAGGAATCACACCCTTGTCCCACGGTTGGTCTGGGCATCAGTAGTGTTGCTAGGAAGGTACGGGGGGGTGCGGGCTGCACCAGGTGTTGCTCACGGGGACGGGGCGGGACATGCACTAGTGGCTAAAATTGCTGAAATTGTGGTTTTTATTATTATTATTATTATTATTATTATTATTATTATTATTATTATTATTATTAACAGTATTTATATACCGCTTTTCAACTAAAAGTTCACAAAGCGGTTTACAGAGAAAAATCAAATAACTAAATGGCTCCCTGTCCCAAAAGGGCTCACAATCTAAAAAGATGCAAATGAATACCAGCAGACAGCCACTAGAACAGACAGTGCTGGGGTGAGGTGGGCCAGTTACTCTCCCCCTGCTAAAAAAAGGAGCACCCACTTGAAAAAGAGCCTCTTACCCAATTAGAAGGGGTTTATAGGATTAATACCATCATGTTCTATACCATTCAATGCGTAATTTACCTCAGAATGCAGTGGAAAAAAACCGGAGTAAAATATCTCCAGTCTATCAAAAGTTATGGCCAAAAAAATAAGAAAACAAAAATGCAACTATCTAATGTAACAAAAAAGTACATGTCCTTAATTTAAAAAAAACAAAACTAATGAGACTGATTTTTCAGAGAGCCAGTGATATGTTGTTATGACACAGCATGGAACCAATAAGGTGTTAGTAAGGTGACACAGGGTGGGGTGACACCACTAGTTACCAAAATTACTAAAATGGTGATTTGTAGGAATAATACCACCATGTTATATACCATTGGATGTGTAATTTATAGCAGAATGTAATGGAAGTAACCACATTGGAATATCTGTGTTATATCAAAAGGTATAGCCAAAAAAACCAGCAGGATGGGACAATGGTACATCACCACACCCACTACCTGGGTTATTGTCCTGCCCACTGTGTGGGAGGAGGTTCATCATGGGGGTGACATGCTGGCCTCCTGCTCTGGGTGATGCAGACTAGTGACGCCGCTGCCCTGCATGAAATAGTAAGAGCAGGGTTAGGCACAGAGCAATGTGAATGATCAATGCAACTACTATGAAGGAAGCAGACAGCTAGTTTAGCTTGAAGGAAAAACTTTTCACAGGTGCCTAGATGCAAGGGAAGCTGTTGATTATAGCAGGGCTGTGGAGGCTATGAGAACTGACCTTCACAGCAATTCAGAATAACTGGACAAATCTCTGGCTTCAGCCCTCTAGTTATAGATACACGCGGGATAACTAATTACAATGAGCTCATAGATAACGTGGTTGCATGCTGCTGTCCTTGATGTGTATCTTAGAAAACCGCAAGTCGGAAGTAACCCTATGCCATGGAAAATGGGGATTAGCTGGTCCTTCTTGACAGCCCCTGAAGGAGCTTCCTGCAGCTAATGCTGGAGCAGCTATTGTTTGTTGACCCCACTACAGAATATTTTATGGGGAATCAAAAAGGCTTCAGAGGGATGGCTCATTGCCCTGGGTCAAAGATTCATGGAGATGTAAATAAAAAACAGCTGTAACAAAAAGCGGGGAGGGCAGGGAAATAGTTTGAATGCATGCACTATTTCGAACTGCACAGGGTTAGGGGAGTGGAAGGAGACCGGTTTGTGACGGTGCAGTTGCTCCAGCCAGGATTATGTGAGTAGGTGGGTGGGAGTTGCAGATGGATGGGTTGGCATCATTTTAAAATAAATTTAGCTGGTGCCTTGTTATTTGATCCTGAAGGAGTTGATGAGTCTGTTTGTGAATTTCCAAATAATTGTCAAGGGGACCCAGAACTTGGGATGAGCCAAGCGCTAGAAAGTACAAAATAATAATATCATCATTTTGTATATAATTAATCTTGGTGACACAAGTATATACATAATCCTAAAGCTATTACTACAGAAATACTGTTACCCTGCACATGCCTGATCTCATCTGATCTCAGAAGCTAAGCAGGGTCAGGCCTGGTTAGTACTTGGATGGGAGACCGCCTGGGAATACCGGGTGCTGTAGGCTTATACCATGATCTCGGAAGCTAAGCAGGGTCAGTCCTGGTTAGTACTTGGATGGGAGACCGCCTGGGAGTACCGGGTGCTGTACCATGATCTCAGAAGCTAAGCAGGGTCAGGCCTGGTTAGTACTTGGATGGGAGACCGCCTGGGAATACCGGGTGATGTAGGCTTATACCATAGTCTTTCAAGACTGAAGTTTGCCACCGCCACCACTTAGTCACAGGTATTACCTTTCGAATTTTCTCCTTTGCTGTGTTCTTTCCCCCCCAGATTCTGAACTGAGAGTGCAATTACGTATATGCACAGTGGGACTTACTTCCAAGTAAACATGCATAGGCTTGCACTGTGAACGATGCATGGGAAACCAGGCACAGGCTTTTATAGTATTTCAGAGCAGATTTTGCTGCACAATTATAAAGCTGCCTTATAGAGAGTCTTTTGATCCATCTAGGTCAGCATTTCTCAACATTTGTCCCCTGCCGTCCACTTTGCATGGTTCGCCTATTGGAAGTACCACCAGATGTAGCTGGCAATGTTGTCATTACCAGTTACTTCCAAATTGGTAGGCCAGACACAACGCAGGAAACATCAGTAAGAGGCTCAGAGCAGATGGGAGGGCTTTTTTGAGCATGCAAAGCCAAGCCTCCTACTGCTGCTTGTCAAGTTGCATTGCTGGTCTTGCTGCTAGGGGGTTCGGGGGCAGGGAATCCTGTGCATACCACTGGACCACTTGCAGTGCAAGTACCACTGGTTGCGAAATACTGGTCTAGGTCAATGCGGTCTACGACACTGACTGGCAGCAACCAGTTCCAAGCAGGTCTTTCTCAACCCTATCTAGAAATTCCAGAATTGAACCTGGAACCTCCTGCACAAAAAGCATGTGCTTGACCATTGAGCTGCAGCTCCTCCAGTTACATGGCACTCCTTTATCTGCACTCTCTGGGCGCATGCAACATGTGAGCCATAGGGTCACTCATGCTAGCCATACCAGTCTCCATGATCTTGGATACACTGGCCACAGATGCCATAGTGACGTTGTAAATACCTAATTCACACTTTATGACGGTCCTGTGACTGTAGACATGGGAGCAACACTTGCCGGTGCTAAATCTGTTCCAGCTTAACATGAGATCCTGCTGTTAGGTTAAGTATCAAACAGAGGAATGTTCCCTCACTTGCTTTTCCAAGGCCTTTTCTGTAGGAATATTCAACTTCTCGCTGGCCATTTTTAAACCTAAGCATGAATTCCTTCCACTACCACAGAGAACACATCGGCTTTTCCTCCATTAGGCAAACACAAGGGCTCAGTCTTGACAGTTAAGAGCCAGTTGGCCACAGGCAGGAGGTTTGACTTCCTCCAAGTGCCAAGGAATACAGTTTTGATGGACAAGATTGGCTTTCCAAACAACCCTGGGGGACAGTTTTAGCCACTGACCAGCGAAGGGTAATGGCCACTTCCTCCAGTCAAGCACATTTTAAGCAGGTCAGCGCAAATTTGTTCAATGCAAAGTAAAATAAATCTCGGTGCAAAAAAAAAAAATGTTTAAAATAACACAATATTTCTCCAGAGGGGAACGATTTTGAGATCAGGGTGGGGATCGTTGCAGTCAAACTTCAGAGAGATGATTGTTTATTCTTCTAGCTGGTATAAAGTCAGTATTGCACTGAACTAAATTTCGTGTACAGCTGTGGTAGCACTTTCCTTTATAACTGTAGTGGCTATTATCCCTGACCTGCAGGAACAAAAAAATGAGAGCGGGCCTTCTTCCTCATATGATCAGCAGTAACAGAGCAGAATGATGCGCATGTCAGATTAGGCTACATGACAAAGTCAAATCCAAGTGAGCTCGGGAAGCATTGCCCTCACTCCAAACAGGCTTCTTGGGCACATCATGAAGCCATTCAGAGTTTACATCAGAAAGCCAAAACAGAGTGACAACAGTGCTCACTCTGATTTGCATTACATAGTTTTTTTGTCCTGTTTCATGGGATCTCCCAAGTAATTAAAATGAGCGAAGAACAGGGTGTGTTTCACAAGAGAAACTTATTTTGCCAAAATGCAGAGCCCTATACAGACACACGCCATTTTGCCTCAGTCCAAAAATATATATCGGTTTTTAGGGTTCTGTTACCCCCCCTCCCCAACCCCAGCACATGGCCAAGAAATTGACCCCAAAATGGAGTTATGCACATAAAGTAGCAGGGTAAAAGGAGCAGGCTTGACTCTCAATGACATCTGTGTTCTCCCATAGATGTGAATATTGCCATTTATAGGTTAACTTCACTTAGTGTCGTTCTGCTCAATGACTGATCACATATGCAGTCTGCCATTGGTCTGGCAGAACAGCGCTAAGCTTCTCCCCTTTACATTGGTAGTGCCAGTGGTGCTCATTACGAGGGCCCAGAGGCCTCTGCCTAGGGCACAGACCCACTCTGTCGGCCACTGTGGGCCTTAGAATGGCCCTTGGAAACCTGCACAAGCCACTTCTGGTTTTCAGAAGCCACTTCCTCTTTGCTTCCAAAAACTGAACGTGGCTTACGGAGGCTTCTCAGGGTCATTCTAAGGCCCACAGAGGTCAATAGAGTGGGTCTGTGGTCCGGCAGAGGCCTGCAGGGCCCCCTGACCACTGGCACCACCAACACAAAGGTGTGGAGCTTGTTTGCTTTACAACCCGTTCGGAGAACGTATCCTTGACATTAAGCAACTCACACCTGTATTTTTCTCCAAATGGGTGTATAGAAGAGAAAAGGCATTGCATTTGGAGACACTATTGAGCTGAGAGCAGAACGTGCCTTCTGTTCCAACAGTGGAATAGTCACTGCCTGTCTGTAAAGCTGGTGTAGTGTGGTGGTGAAGAGACTGAGCTGTGAATTGGGACATTTCATGTCAATAGGTGGCCTTAGGCAAGCCACTGCCTCTCAGCCTTTGCTTGTGACTGCAATATGGGGATAATAATTCTTCCTTAACTTCTTGGGTTGTTGCAATGACATCATCAAAAATAATATATGTGAAGCACTTTGCACCCTCAGAAATGCTAAGTATTATTATTGTAATTAACCAAGAGGGTGGAGCATCGAGGCAGAGGCATAGGTAGAAGGGGTACAAAGCATTAAGTTTTGCAGGGAGCCCCATTGCAGCATTCAAGCAGCCCCTCGCCTTCCCCTTTGGAGCCATTCTGGGTGGTGGGAGCAAAATGGAGCTGAACACCTGGCTCTGAAGGGGAGGAGCCACTTGCACACTTAGTGCTTTGCACCCTCTCTAGCTATGCCACTGTATCAAAGCTAGGAAACATCCAGTGTTGGATTTGTTTGCTGTGCTATAAAATCTATGGATGTGGATCATGGCATGTTGCCATTGACTGCATTATGTAGAAACAATCTGACAAGGAACAAGTTATCCTAGTGGGAGGAGGGTGCAGAGCAAAACTTCAACTATGGGACAGACCCCCTCCCCAATCCTGTGTACAACTGCAGTTGCTGGTGATGGTGGTGGGATTTGAAGAAATTGTACTCTTAAAGGGTGGTACTACTACTACTACTACTACTACTACTACTACTACTAATAATAATAAACTTTATTTATACCCTGCCCTTCTCCCCAAAGGGACCCAGGGCGGCTTACAACATGTTAAGAACAGATTAAAACATAATTTAACAAACAGATAAAAACATATTAAAACACATTAACAGATACCATAAAAACACTCGTCAGATAAAAAGTCAGATAAAAAGAGCATAAAGCAGCAGATCATAGAGGACTCAGGCCTGTAAAAAATACTAAAAGATGTAAAAAGATGTTAAAAAGGCCATGAACTCAGAAGGCTTGTTTAAACAAAAAGGTCTTCAGGCCTCGCCAGAAAGTCTCAAGAGAGGGAGCCATTCTCAAGTCAAGGGGAAGGGCGTTCCATAACGTTGGTGCCACTACTGAGAAGACCCTATTTCTTGCCTGTTGTTGTACTAACAGCACTTGTTGTACTAACAGCAACAACAACAACAAAACTTAGAGCACAGGGCTGGAATGTGGACTGGGGACACCAAAGAGCCAGTGGTGAGCTAACTCATTTTAATCTAGGGGAACATCTTCATTCAAGCAAAGACAGGGGTTACCCTTGCTGGCAGCCGGTTTGGCTATCCCTGGAGATGAACCAGGAAAGTTCATCTGAGTATCTTTCTAGGTAGGGCCATGCCTCGTTAGTCATGCTAGGTTTTTATTGCTTTCTTTTGTTGTAGCTCACTGTCTTGTGTTTTATTCAATTGTACATGCCAGTTTTTGCTTGTTTTTTTTTTTTTTTACAATTTTCATTTTTCCTGCTTCTAATAAACTCTCATTATTTTTACTACTTGCTTGCTGAGTCTCTCTGTCCAGAGCAAAGAGCCTAATCCTATTGCCCCTGAAGTCCTTTCAGGGCTTCTGCTTCCCAGGGGAAGAGTAGGGCTAAGGGGCTGGGGAGGGCAAGGTCAGTTGACATCCTCATCCGTCCCATGGTCAGTCAGTGGCATAACTAGGGTTTGGTGGGGGGGGAAGCCAGTGTGTCACCCCCATGATGGACCTCCTCCCATCAGGTGGTTGGGGCAAAGGCCTGGGTGGTGGACATAGTAATGTACCTTTGCTCTTCCCCTGCTGGTTTTTTGGCTATAACTTTTGTTAGAATAGAATGAGGTTTGTTTCCTTGCTTTCTGCATGAAATTATGCATTGAATGATATATAACATGATGGTGTCGTTCAAAAGATTTAAAAAATTTTTATCTTTCAAGATTTTAAAAATTTTGGTCAGTAAGTGTTGCCCCCCCCCAGCGATATTTCTGGGCTGAGGAACATCCGTAGTCTCACTACTTTCAGAAGCGATTGTCATGCTTGAGGATACACATCGTGCTGGCAACTATGTGACAAAACTGTCTGGTTGACTTTCTGATTTTTCTGGAAACAGGAAAAGGTTATGTGGGATAGGGACTGTGGCTCACAGTGTATGTGTGTACACTGCACCACGTCTGGCAAAGGGCGTTGTTGCCACCACAGAAACATTAACACGTTGTGCTGGGCCAACACAATGTCCTGGTTTAGCGTTCTTTGTTATCCTCTGCTTGGTCAGTGCATTTTACTCATTGTATTTATATATGTGCTTTTAATGTTTAATAATTGCTTTGATTGTATTTTTTTTAATTAAATTTGATTGAGAGCTGCCTTGTATATTCTATATTCTTTGAATGGACAGGTGGGGTACAAATATTAATAATAAATATATTTTACCATCAAAATCAAGCCTAGCATCAGCACATGGGCAGCAGCCAGGACCCCATTGCTTCTGTACCACCCACCATTGCTACCTGCTTCCCGTCACCTCATCCTGCAAAAGATTGCACTGGGCTATCATTTTGCCATAGAAGGTGCTATTCTCCCCCACAGTGCTTGATAGAGCATTACTATGGGGGAGGGGGAATGGTAGCCACCAGTGGGTATCACCATCCCCCACCACAATGCCCTTGTCATGTCATTCTGGGGCAATATGGGGAAAAATAGAGGCTTTGACCTGCTGTGAATTTTTTGGTATAAACTTTAAAGGACCTAATAGAGGATGCCCTGTACAGCAGGGATGACATCAGGAATCAGCCAGACTGGGCACTGACCGGAGGGCCCACTCGCATCAGAAAGTCCACCTGACCAGGCTGACCCTGAATGCTCAGTACCACTGGTAGCCAGCAGGGGCCACCAGTGAGCCATCAGGGGACAGGCAGAGAGTGCCATGGGAGTACCCAGGGTTCTCAGCAACTGGCACCGGCCCTAGTGCCCAGGACCCCCTCAAACCTAGCGCTCACCTTAATCAAACCCATGCCCTACTTATCAGTACAATGCGTGATAGGCTCCAAGTAAATACCATCCAGGATTGTGAGTGAGAGTGCAACCATTGCCTGAGAGACCATGAGTCCTCCGAATTGTACCACTGAAGAAGTTGCACCACTGGTGCTCTCAACACAGGTGTTGTTGTATAAAGATGTTGACTCCTTTGCTTGACTTTGCAGGAGACAGAGGGCTCCTGGGGGGAACAAGTCTCAGCAGCACACAGAGCATCAGCAAGGCACCACCAAACACAACAGGGAACACCAGAAAGCCTCCCAGGGAGGCCAAGCGCCACACTCCTCAGGGCGGCCCGGCCACCACGGCTACAGTCAAAACCGGCGGTGGCACCACAACCAGAAGCACTCGTCCAGTGACAAAGAGATGCACAGAAATGCCAAAGAGACTGAGAACCTGAAAATAGAGGATGCCTCTGTCTGCACAGTCCACATCCCCCTTGAGATGCACCGCAGCAGCGAAACCACAGACAGGCAGTCCCCACAGTACATTCAGGACCCAGAAAGCAAGCGGAAGGACAGCATTCATGAACGGATAAGCGAGAGGCCCAAAGTCAACTTGCTTCAGTCTTCCAAAGACAGACTACGCAGGAGACTAAAAGAGAAGGTATCTCCTTTTCCTGCTCACTCCTTAACTGTAGCATCATTATATACATGTAGAACTGTATGCTGTAACTTTTCTGGAAAAAGACAAGTGATACAACAAAAGTGTGTACCTGGGCTTGTTTTTACATCCATTTCAGGTGAAGCTTCCTACTTACAAAACCCAAAGCTTTTCAAAGGCACAAGTCTTTGGGATTCCAGAACTGGGGAAATGGAGGGAAGGGGTGCTGAACTGTATGAGATCTTGGGACAATACCTGTTCAGCAGATGGGGGAAAGGACAAGGAGCTAGACACTGTGCAATGTTCCTTTGTCATGTTGTCTCTGGAACCCTCAACAAGACCCTTGCTGATTTCCCCCTTTATTAAACAGGAATGAAGTTGCATTATGCCAATGCAATGGACCAATGACCTTTATAACCCTGGGCAGTTCCTGGGCTGGCAGTGGTTTTTCAGGGTCAAATACAGATAAATGTATTTCTTGTCACCGACTGCATTCATTAGAAATTCCTTTTGCTTGCAGACAGATGCTTTTGCACTGTACACAATCTACACCTGAGCCACAACCCCTCCTTTATAGAGATAGCTAGTGCATTTTCCAAATCTTATCCTGTAACTCTGAGTGCTAGAAATGTTAAAGAAGTCATCTTTGCTGTTTTCAACCTTCCTGCACAACTAGCGCAAAGGGGAAGACCGGCACTTTGAGCCAGGTGTTGCAAGAAGAGTGAGAGAGGCTGATGCTTCTCCTGATTTCTTCAAGGCCCAGTGCAAACTTGAGAGACAGGTCAGACCATGCCCCTCCTCCAAGTTCTCTGTACATGCTCAGAGAGGGTCAGTGGTGACTGAAAATAATGTCTGGCTACCAAATTCAGACATTGGTATGTGGATCCCTGGCTATACAGTATAAATTTTTATCATTATTCTCATAAGTATTATTTACTAGATGGGCTCAGTACAGTGGGAGTTTAGTAACTTCATTTTTCTCCAAAGAGATGTTAGGAAAAAGAGGGAGGGTGGGTAAGGAGCAGTAGTATAATGGGGGGGGGCAGTGCAGTAAGGATAACAGTTGCTGCAATGTGCTGTACAAGCAGCCCCTCCTGCTTGCCATCAGAGCTTTTGGGGCAGTGGTGCCAATGCACAGGTGCTTTCTCATCACTGCCCCAATGGCTCTGATGTCTAGTGGGAAGGGCTGCTTACACAACCGTGATGCAATGCATGCTGTCTTTATTGCCCTGCTCCCCCTTCTAGCTACACTACTGGCAAGGAAGATAATCCCATCCACCCTTCCCTAAGATTTAGCTTCATTATCCTGGCAGGACCTGTGAGAAACTGGGTCCTTCCTTTCAGCCACAGTGCTGTTCTCTCCTGCAGCATGAGGGATGTGTGATGCTGGTGTGGAGAGGAGCTGTAGCCTGGGTTCTCACATGTGGTGAGGGGTTCTCACAGTGTCGCAGAAATGGGTCTGCCATGCCACCAACATGCTGTAAGAAGGAGGCCACTGTGGAGAAAGGAAGTGAACTTGGGCAGCCAAGGAGGACTCAGAGTCTCAAAGGTGCTGCAGTGCACCACCAGCAATATGAGCCCAAACTGCCCCTGAATTACATAAAGGAACCTGCAGCAAAGACATTCCTGAATGTTGCCGAATGTTCCAAGCCTCAGTATAAGATGCCCATTTTAATAGACCCCAGCTGCACCCCATCAGGGCTCATTTACGTTTTGCTCTCATCAAACGTTTCTTGTTTTTTGTCCCAGAGCGGTACTCGCAAAGTCTTGATTGTTTTGAATCTGGGTGGCAGGGGGTGGCGGCAAGGGGGGGATTATCTTAGCACTTTTGAATCTGTCTTTTTTTGCTGTGAGCTTTCTATTACCGAGTCAATCTTCTCTGTCTACCTTATGAATGTCTGTTTTCTGTATATTGCATTCGTGATTTGGAGCCACAGAATCAGAGAGGTTTGTCTTTTCTCTACCGCTGATAATTTGTAAGGGCTGTAGGGGAGATTCTCTTTTGCCCTCTGGCATTGGAAGTCTGTTGTCACTATGTGTCATTATTTGTAGCTTGTCTACTACCTCAATGGGCTAATGCAGTGTTCTTTAATGCCATGTAATGCCACATGAAGTTGCTCCATGGTGTTTGTTGCTTAAGAACTAATGCTACTTTGCTGTTTCTGACCCAAACACATATCACCTATATTTCCATAACCAGGGAGGACATCTTTAAGAGCAAAAACCCAGAAGTCTGCTCAGTACTGGCCAGTGGCCTAGCTAGAAGGGGTGCAAAGCACTACGTTTTGCAGGGAGCCTCACCATGGCGTGCAAGCAGCCCCTCCCCTTTGGAGCCATTCCTGGTGCTGGGAGCAAAACAGAGGTGAGGCTCCCTGTAAAACTTAGTGCTTTGTACCACTGGCACTGCTGTTCCTGGAGGGGGGGACAAAGCACTAAATTTCTTCAGGTGCCTGGCCACCAGTGTAAAGCGACCTCTCCCCCTCACCTTCAGAGCCAGTCACAGTCAGTGCTGCTCAGTAACCTTGGTGGATCAACTGCTGAAAGATAGCCACAGATATTTATTGTGTCAACATACAGCCCAATCCTATGCAGGTCTACTCAGAAGTAAGTACCATTGTGTTCAATGGAACCTACTCCCAGGAAAGTGTGCATAGGGTTGTAGCCTATTTGTATTTCCAAAGCATCGGGAAAATGTCAGGCAGAAATTCAGCCAACTAGATTTTCAACAATATGTTGGTGTACTGTTGAAAAAAATGTACCCCTTTAATTTCTGCCAGGCACATGACTGTTGGAAGCACTGAGCCTCTGTACAGAGTAAAAAGTGGTCAGATTGCCTTAAAAGGCTCATACCTAGCCAGTTTTTACTTTCAGACAAGTCTGTCTTTAGTTGCTGGTTTTTCCCAGAAAATGTCATCTAAGGTGGTTCCTTCTCTGAAGCTAAGCAGGTCTAAACCTGGCCACTGTCTGGATGGGAGAACCCCATGTGAACTCTTTGGCAAAAGGTGGGTGCAAATGTAACACAGTACATAAAAATGAATGTGGGAAAAAATTAAATGAGTAGTATTCCCCAAAGACAGTGTATATCACTGGTAAACTGTGTAAAGTTTTCTTTTGAAAACTGACCTTGCAGAACCTACTCTGAACTTTCCACCTCTCAAAAAAAGAAGTTACACATCAGCACATCTATGCTACCCATTCAGTTATGATCCACTCTGAGTGTCACGGCTTCCTTCAAGTAGCCTCAGAGCTGTAGTTTGGTGAAAGCTGTGGGGAGGGGTATCCTTTGTTAGAAATCCTCTGACCCTTTGTAGCACTCCAGTTCTCAGAGTTCCTTGATAAGGGAACGATGACTGTTAAACAAGTTTAAGGCCCAAATCCTAACCAACTTTCCAGCACTGACATAGCTGTGCCAATGGGGCATGTGCTGCATCCTGCAGTTGGGGGGCAGTCACTGAGACCTCCTCTAGGTAAGGCAATGTTTATTCCCTTACCTCGGAGCTGCATTGCCTTTACCTCGGTGCTGGAAAGTTGGTTAGGACTGTGCCCTAAATGTGTAGTGTAAACATGCCCCAAGTCTGCAAGCCTACACATGCTTACTTGATAGTAGGTCCCGTTGAACTCAATGGGACCTACTTCTTAGTAGACATGGACATGTGTCAAGGGGAAAGGGTGACTCATTAGAGAGGGACTCCATGTCAGGGCAGCAATTAGGAACTCCTAGCTGTTGGTTCAGTTTTTTACAGCATGCTTTGTTAAATTGTATGGCATAGGTCTTGTTTTACACCTCCTAACCTAACAGTGTTGCCTGGTGCAAGGTGCTGATTTCTGTTTTCTTTTCTTTCCCCTTCCATGTTTCCTTGCATAACAGATGCCTTGTCTTTCCCTTTTCACGGATCAGGACGAAGTGGCAGTGGAGTCTACCAACCCCCAAAAGAACAAAATGGACAAATTAATTGAAATTCTCAACAGTATGCGGAACAACAGCAGTGGGGTAGACTCCAAGCTCACCAATTTCATGGAGGAGGCCCAGAACTCCACCAACTCCGAGGAGATGCTCGGGGAGATTGTCAAAACCATTTACCAGAAGGCTGTGACAGACCGCAGCTTTGCCTCCACGGCAGCCAAGCTCTGTGATAAGATGGCGCTCTTCATGGTGGAAGGCACCAAGTTCCGAAGTCTCCTTCTCAACATGCTCCAGGTAATCAGATAAATCAGTGCTTCAGCTAGCATCTCATGGCTTCCAGCGCAAGATGTTTGTAAGTTCTAACCATGCTGTAAGTTCTAACCATGCCTGAGCTGCCTCCCACATTCCATTCTCACCCAATTAATTTTAGAAAAATAAAAGCATCAGTGGGGAGGAGGGAGATGTCTGAGTTGTATGTTTATTTGTTTACATGTGTGTCTCATGGTTACAGTGCGCCAATATAATTTTATAGGCACTGACCATCTAATAGCAATCTACCTTTCTATTTTAGATGCCCACTTTAGCAAGTGCTTGGTTTTCCCAAAGCACAGTTCATCTGACTGTTTGCCCAGAAGGATCTATAAATGTATTGGAGCTTGAGGGTCTCTGTGTGGTCTCCAAGCAGGCAAGGCAGACTAGGAAAATTCTCTGCCTTGAAAACCTACTATGAGCACAAATGCCCTAGCAGGCAGATTTCATGTATGGTTTGCAAAAATTTGCATAAATATTTGTGAGTTTGATGGCATGAGGAGGCAGAGGGAGATGGAGGGAAACAACACAAAGTCCCTAGGACAGGGGTGTCCAAACTTTTGGGCAGGAGGGCCACATCATCTCTCTGACACTGTGTCAGGGGCCGGGGGGGGGGGGAAAGAATTAATTTGCATTAAAATTTGAATAAATTTACATATATGAATTTATTAGAGATGGGACTTATATGAATGAATGAAGGTCTTGCAGTAGCTCAAGGCCTATAAAAGGCCTTGCACTAAGCAAGGCCAGCCTTTCCTTTGCTGCCACTGCTGCATCACAGACCTGAAACAGCAAATAGTGGAGGGAGCCCTCGTCCCACAGCTCAGGCGAGAGTCGAACAATTGCCCTCATACTGAGAGCAGTTGCATTGGGCCAGCATGGGCTCCAGCAAGTCTCCGGGGGGCCAGAGACTCATTGGAGACTGGGGGCTCCCTGAGGGCCTGATTAGGAGCTCCCGAGGGCCGCAAGTGGCCCCCGGGCCAGGGTTTGGGCACCCCTGCCCTAGGATAAGAGGGGCTGTGAGATGTCAGTGGGAAGGAATGTTGAGAACCCGTGTAACATATTGATTCAAAACAACCATCCTGATCTCTGCCTGTAGGTCAAATGTGTTTTGTATCAAATTGCACACAAATTTGTGTGAACATGGCTGTTGGTGCAGTCTCTGGAAGTGTGGCAGGTGAAAGACTTGTGTACATCCCTGGGTTGGTGGTGTGTATTGACTGTACAGCTTTTCTACGCCATTTAGAAGGATCAGACACAGGAACATCGCTGTGGTGTAGCTAAATCTGCTCTTTATTCTGATGATGTCCCCAGTGTTCAGGGTGAGGAACATGTTTTGTCCTCTTTCAACCTGGGTTGCAGCTACTTTACCGTGTCCCATAGAATTCAGTGGAAACCACCAAGAATTGAGTCACCTCTATTTACACAGCCCAACCCCTTCATCTGCATCTCCTTTCTCAAGGCTCTGTTTTTGATGAGTTTCTGGAATATGATGGGATTCTAGAGCATAGGATTCTAGAGCATAGGTAGAGCATGAGTTTCTAGAATATGATGGGATTCTAGAGCATAGGGTGGGGGGAGACTGTCAAGCAATGAACTGTCTCTGTATGTGGATAGGAATACTGTTTGCAAATAAAGCTTACAGATGTGATTGTCTTCCCTGTGGGCTGCAAGCAGAATCTACAATGGGTTGATGATGGTGTGATAGACCATGGCTCCGTGGATGTGCACATGCAGAAAGTTATAGGTGTGATCCTTGGTCTTGCGACTGAAAAGGGTTTTCAGATAGCAAAGCTGGGGACAGATTTCTTCTGGATTTCTGTTGCTAGTGAGAGCTGGCCAAGCAAAGCTCCACATCCCAGTGGACCGGCTCAGGATAAGGCAGCTTCCTGTTCTTCCACTTGGGTGTTCTGTGCCTGCCTCTCTCCTGTCTTGGAGCTGTGAAGGCACAACTCCCTTGCAGTATACAACCTACTGAAGAACAAGAGACTTATCATCGCAGGGAACTCTGTGCAATGGAATGTCTCTCTGACTCCTGTCAAGACTCTTCTTCTCCCCCCCCCCATCCCTCTGTCTCTTAGCACCACCAGGAGGAGAGAGCTGCAATTTTTTACCCATTGGGTTAGCTTCCTTGCATGTGTTTACTGCGTTACTACAACAGATGGCTGTAGTAACACAATGGGAGAGAGAACATTGCATAGCCCAGTGGGTGAAGCAGCATGATTCAGACATCGCATCCAACCTTTCCTTCTGGTGGCTGCAGTGAGCATGAGGTGGATTCTTTATCTCCTGGCCTGGGGTATATTTGTGTCTCTTTTTACTGCTGGACTAAGTAGACCAGAATCTATTCTGGTATTGACTATGCACTAACTTGTTCCCTTCTGTTCTATGTCTGTGCAAATTCCTTTGGGCTAATTAAGACCTAGTAGAGATCAGCAACCAGGCCAAATCTAGCCCCCTGGGGGTTGATGTCAAGCCCCTCCCCACCAGTTTCCAACACTGGAGTGTGAAAAGAGCAGCAGCTGCAGCAAGAAAGGCCACTTTTCTCAGCTTGAACCTCCAGCAAAACTAGTTGCTGACCAGGGAACGAAAGGACTTCACACACCAGAGAGATGCATGCAATGAAAGAGATATTCATTGAGAGATCTTGGGATGGTGGTGGACAGGTCGATGAAAGTGTCGATTCAATGTGCGGCGGCAGTAAAGAAGGCCAATTCTATGCTTGGTATCATTAGAAAAGGTATTGAGAACAAAACGGCTAATATTATAATGCCGTTGTACAAACTGATGGTAAGGCCACACCTGCAGTATTGTGTCCAGTTCTGGTCGCTGCATCTGAAAAAGGATATAGTAGAAATGGAAAAGGTGCAAAAGAGAGCGACTAAGATGATTACGGGGCTGGGACACCTTCCTTATGAGGAAAGGCTACGACGTTTGGGCCTCTTCAGCCTAGAAAAGAGACGCCTGAGGGGGGACATGTATGAGACATACAAAATTATGCAGGGGATGGACAGAGTGGATAGGGAGATGCTCTTTACACTCTCACATAACACCAGATCCAGGGGACATCCACTAAAATTGAGTGTTGGGAGAGTTAGAACAGACAAAAGAAAATATTTCTTTACTCAGCGTGTGGTCAGTCTGTGGAACTCCTTGCCACAGGATGTGTTGATGGCATCTGGCCTGGATGCCTTTTAAAGGGGATTGGACAAGTTTCTGGAGGAAAAATCCATTATAGGTTACAAGCCATGATGTGTATGTGCAACCTCCTGATTTTAGAAATGGGCTCTGTCAGAATACCAGATGCAAGGGAGCACACCAGGATGAGATCTCTTGTTATCTGGTGTGCTCCCTGGGGCATTTGGTGGGCCGCTGTGAGATACAGGAAGCTGGACTAGTTGGGCCTATGGCCTGATCCAGTGGGGCTGTTCTTATGTTCTTAACTACAATTCCCAGGAAGCCTTGCAGGTCTCTTGTTATCAGGTGTGCTCCCTGGGGCATTTGGTGGGCCGCTGTGAGATACAGGAAGCTGGACTAGATGGGCCTATGGCCTGATCCAGTGGGGCTGTTCTTATGTTCTTATATCTGCAGTGACACCAGGCAGTTGCCAAACAGTTTTGCTAGGTCCCGTGGGCTGACAATTATCTAGAATAGAACATGGGGCCATAGCACATATAGAGTTCCAAGATGCTCTCAGACCTGCCAAGTGGGGACAGATCCAGCCCCATGAACAGCCCCTTGTCTGGGTCAGGCTAACACCCTAGGAATCTAGCTACTGTTCAGTTCCTCAGACCACTCACTGCAATGATGATGCATAGGTGCTGAAGGGTTTTCCACTGCCATTTGCAGTTTCCATGTCTCAAAATTATTTTTTAAAAGATTTTGAGAACAGCAGCTGTCAGTTTTATGTAAAGAAATGGCAAATCACCTATTTGTCGCTAAGGATCAAGTCCAAAATCTCTACTCTTAGCTTGCCTTTCTGCTTGCCTCTGCAGTCATGAGATCTAGGGGCTTTTCTTAACAATAGCTAAAATTATCAGGATGCTTGTTAAGAGCATATTGTCCATCAGAGCAGAGTAATGGTAAGGTTTCCAGTAGCTGTCTCCTGCCCACTCCTACATTACTGGGCCCTCTGGTAACTTGAAGGCAGTGGCATAGCTGGGGGTGGTGCAAAGCACTAAGTTTTGCAGGGAGACTCCTCAGGTGGGCAATCGGCGAACGCCTCCATTTTGCACCCACCCACCAGAATGGCTCCAAAGAGGAGGGGCTGCTTGCATGTCGCAGTGCGGCTCTCTGCAAAATTTAGTGATTAGCACCCCTCTGGTTACGCCACTGTTTGAAGGCAGTTCCTCAAGGGCTCACTTCTGTTTAGGATTAGCACATTAATATGGCATACACCAGCTTAATATAGGAGACAAAATCCACCCTCCCCCCAAATTCACTTTGATCTTTCAGTGCCCCCCCATTTTTTTCTGGTGCCACCATTGTTGTTTGTAGTATCTGCATATACATTATATAAGTTGTTGCATGCTTGACTTGGTTTATAGTTATTTCAGCATGCACTCTTTGCCTACAGACACCCCTATGGGGGGAGGGGAAATCCTCCTTTGAGTTCCTACCAAATTGCAGGGCTTCCCCCTTAACCTTCAACAACTTTCTGTGGCATATGCATACAGGAGCAGGAACTCCCTGAAGTGTGCTTGGCCCAGGCTCTTTAGGTCTTTATGAGTCAGGAACAGGACCATAAATGGAGCTGAGGAGCAAACTGCCAACTGATGAAAGCCAACAGGATGTTGCAATTCTGTGCTCTTGATAATCACTCATGGCCAAGAGGAGGGTAGCTGCATTCTACACTGATGGAAGCATTGACATCTGTATTGATCCATGACATTGCAGAGAATATATATGGAGGGGGGTTGTATTCATACACCTTTTGCTCTGCACTACTCATTCAGCACCATATGGTAGACCACAGTTTCTCAGTGTGCTCCTATGAGCTGTGGGGCTCCTTGAAACCCCTTCAGGGGCTCCATGAGCACATTTGTGACTGCGCTCTGCCCCCCTGCCCAGTATGCGCTGAAGGTCCCCAAGACTCCATGCCCATACTGGCAGGGTTCCCTAGACTCCTTTTTATGAGCATAAAGGAGATTGAAAGGTTCGAAGACCACTGTGGTAGATGGTTACTATTTATTTTTTATTTTTCATATTTTTTTACCACCCTCCGTCCAAGGAGCTCAGGGTGGTGGACATTTTTTCTCCCCTCCTTTTGCCCTGCCAATAACCCTGTGAGGTGGGTGAGGCTGAGAGAGAGTGACTGGCCCAAGGTCACCCAGGAAGCTTCATAGCTAAGTGGGGATTTGTATCTGGCTCTTCCAGATCTGAGTGCCCAATCCTATCCAGCTTTCCAACCCTGACGCAGCTGCAATGCAGCCACAAGTGTTCCCTTACCTTGTGGAGGCCTCCATAACTATTCTCCCACCACAGAATGCAGCACAAACCCCACTGGCATGGCTGCACCAGGGCTGGAAAGCTGGATAAGATTTGACCCTGAGTCCAACTCCTGAAGTACTACACCATCCTGGCTCTCACCTGCCAACCAAAGTATTTGCTGATGTATTAATCTGGGCCAAAGTTTAAGTCTGCCAGTGACATCTGTACCTCCTGGAGGAGGAATGAAGAGGCCATTCCAATCAGCCTGCATTTTCTCCTGGAGGTTGGAGTTCTCCAGTTCTCCTGGAGGCTGGACGTTTTGTGGTGACTTTTTCGCACTTGACCGCTATATATTGGAGGCGTACTTCTCCTTGTGCAGTGATATTTAATTTCTGCAGTGGGTGGTGCTGAGGGTCATGCCAACCCAGAAGTTGGCAGAGGACGTGCTTTGTGATGGGAGATCCGCGTTTTTCAGTCCCTGGCATCTCCATTTAAAGAGATATCTCATGCCAGTGTTGAGACTCAGCCTGAGGCCACAAGAGACCTCAGGATAGAAAATTTCTTGTCAGGATAGAAAATTCAGAGCTAGGCTCCATCTGAAATGGCTTCTTATGTTAATGTCTGGTTCCTAAGTCGCATCCTGTGACCTGGAAAACCTTTTCTTCCCTTCTCAGAAATATGAGGATGTGCTGTGGTTACTTCGGGTGTGTCTACACTACAAAGTTAAACCAGTTTCAAATATCTTTCATTGTCCTGGCTCCCAGTCTGAGACCTCTGGGAATTTTATCTCTCTGTAGATACTGTGGTTGTCCAATACAAATAATTAATTAATTAACTAGGTATTTATATACCGCCTTTCTGGTCATCAGATTACTCCTCTGACTTTATTCAAGGCGGTTTATATAGGCAGGCGTTTCTAAATCCCTCAAGAAGATTTTTACAATCATAAACAGTTCTCTCTTTCAAGAACCACACAACATTTCAGTTGGATCTTCCTGGTCTGATCTCTCTTCTGGCCTCCAGTGCCTCCCACACAGGCTGACAAGTAGCTCCTTCATCTCTCACATGGAGGGCAGCCAAAGCAGTTAGAATAACTCGGCTCAGCTTGCCAGCTGCTTCAAGGTCTCGCCGTTAAGGGAGCTGCCGGTGTTCTCGAACTGGCGACCTTCTGATGTTATCTTCGGGCGAACAGAGGCTCTACCCTCTAGACCAGACCTCCTGCCTGCCAATAATTCCCATGATTCTTTGAAGGAAAGCATGACTGTTAAGCCAAGCTCTTCAAATTCATTCAAATGCAGTGTTTCCATAGGGTTGAGGTCAGGACATAATGGATATCCCCCCCCCCAAAATGCCCTTTATATGACATTTATTGTAATACTTGTCCTGAAAATAGGTTCTTGAACTTAGCACTATTTTCTTCCTATCTACAGAGCTATAAGAACCATTATGGTAGAACAGGTTGGGTGTTGCCTTGGAGACAGGAGATCCTGGTTTAAATCCCTGCTCATAGAGTGACCTTGAACAAGTCATTATTTCCTTTAGCCCAACCTACCCCACATGTAAGGGCAAAATAAGGGTAGGATTTTCTGTAAAATTGCCGAATCTCAAAAGGGGAAGGGAACAAAGAAACATTTAAAAATACATGACTAATATTGGGGAGGGAACATGGGACTTTGAGGGGTCCCCTTGATCATTAGCATTTGGAGAATGAATATTACAGGGGGGGCCATATTCGCAGATGCAGTTATCAGTGGATTGAGTCCGGGCCCCTCCCCATATGTGCACCCCTACACATGCCCTCTCAGGAGGGCTTCTGAGCTCAGCAGAGGCCAGGGACATATGTCCCTGGCCTCCGCCAGGCTCAGACGGAGCTGTAGAGCTCAAAACACGTGACTTCTGGTTTCACTGAGAAACTGGAAGTGAGGTTTTAAATGCCTGATCAGGCATTAGGAGACCTAGAGGAGGGAGTCACATGTTTTGAGCTCTGCAGATCAAACTTGGGGGGTCACTGAGATACAGGAAGCTGGACTAGGTGGGCCTTTGGCCTGATCCAGTGCGGCTCTTCTTATGTTCTTATGGATATCAAGTCTTTTGAGCTCTACAGCTCCGTCGGAGCCTGGCAGAGACCAGACATCTGCCTTTACTGAGCTCAGAAGCCCCTCTAGAGCCAAGGGAAGCAGAGCTCCCCTCACCTCCAGGTGGGCAGCCCCCTCAGACCGTGGGAAGGGGCATTCATCCATATCCATGGTTTCAGCTATCCATGGGGGGGGGTTCCCAGAACAGAACCCCCCATGGATAAGGGGGCATACTTGTATACTGGAATGCAGTCAGATTGTCACCAACCTGTAGATAAACAGGTCAACACAACCAGACTGTGACAGGGAGGAACCAGTCAACAATGGAGTGTGGGAGGTATCTGTGGAATTCAAGGCAGCAAGAGTTAAATTCACACCTCCTTTGTGAGGCAGGCATTGCCAGGGATTAAGGGACAGAGGCTGAATTCTGGATAAAGCTGCTACCAAGCCCTGAATGTAATATCCCAAAGGGTGAAGGACCTTGTTAGCTTGATATTGCCAGGCTGTACAAGGGTGTGATAAATAGGGATAAACATCCTCCCTCATTACTACAAAAGCCTCTGAATTACCTTCCAGCCACTGAATAGTAACCGTGGACCAGAACCCCTCGCATATGGACCTAACAGATGTTCATGTTTTTAAGAAGGCCCTGCAGGCTTGTTTGGGTGGGTTATTTTTTTTTTCCTCCTTTCTCTCAAGAACAAATGGTTGCAAATTGAAATCCTGTTGGCTTAGGCCAGCTGGCAATAGCCAGTCTCAAACCAAGCTTCAGTATAGGATCTGACAGATTATTAAAGCATGAGCTGACCCTGGTCACTAATCCCTTGCATCTCTGAGCTGTAGCACAGAACTTGTAGCCCATCACATCAGATGCAGCCCACCAGCCACATACCGTGGCCTCCCGACACCCCTGTTACAGCACTCTCAGGAAGGTAAGAAAACCAGAAGCCCCTAGCAGGCATAAATGGCAGTCTGCATTCAACTCGGTACTCTGAATCTGGCTGTCTGGAGTTTCAGGGCCTAAACAAGACCTTACAGGAGATGTGTAGCAGCCACCATAGCATTGCTCTGTGTCTGGAAGAAATGTGTGACATTTTGGCATCGCACTCAGCATATTCCCACTTGCAGGAAAACCCTGAAGTGCAGTGGTGTCACATTGCAAGTGTCGTTCTCCACCATTATGGTGGGAATGCCAGGGCGGTAGAAAAGCATTGATGTCAGCCATGCTACCTCCCCATAATGTCTAGAGATGCCTTTAGGCAGCAGGCCTTGCAGAGTTTGTTATCCCCTAGCTTTTCAGAACGTTGTGGTTTTATTTATTTATTACATTGCACCTTTCCTCCACAGAGCTCAGGACAGTATGCATGGTTCTCCTCTTCCCCTTCTGTCCTCACAACAACTCTGTAAGGGAGGTTAGGCTGAGGGATGGTGGCTGGTCCAAAGTCATGGCTGTGTCAGACTTTGACCTCTGCCTCTGTGGTGCTAGTCTGATACTGCGCTAGTCAACAGCACTTAATCAGTACACCACATTGGCTTTCTGACTCTCCTCCACCCTGCTTTGAACATTTTGTTTGGAATGAGACATAACTGGGACGTAGCTTGATTGCCCTGACTCATTGGCCACAGTTTCCCAGAAACCCCTGCCAAAAGAAACTGAAAGAAACTGCCGGTAGGTAGAGCTACAGTTCTTTCCCCCGAAGCAATCTCATGGCTAGCTCTTTCCCCATTATGGTTGCCAACTGTTTTCTCCCCATTGTGGTTGCCAACTACTTTTCTTCCTCCACTCTGCTGGTGAAGGAAGAGGGACAGACAATCCGTAACTACACACAGTAGCCCTAGAAATTGGAAAGAAAGAAAGAAAGAAAGAAAGAAAGAAAGAAAGAAAGAAAGAAAGAAAGAAAGAAAGAAATTCATGATTATGGAACTTAAAGGATGCATCCTCCAAGAGGCTTCTGGTGGTCATTGTTATAAATACTGGCAGTTTCCGTTGGCCAGACTGTGTTGGGTGAGGGGGAGGTGAGGTTAATTGGCTTGCCAGCAAGCTCTGGGTATGTAACATAAGTTAAAGTATTCCTCTGTTGAAATCTGCATGCTCTTTATAGCTGAGAGGTGTCTGCTTCTGAAGTATACATAGCAAAGTATATTATTAGAGTAGGCATCACTGGGATTGTAATTGAACACTTCTCTCCTTAGCAACCGTTCCTAACAACACATGAAACAGGAGGATGTGCTACCTTTCAGGAAAGTGGGGGGGGGGCACCAAAACCCACAGATCCGTACACATATTTGAAACTTGTTTAAATTTGTGAATGCTTCACAACATCAAAACTCCCTGCAGGTAGAAATCTACCACAGCAGGGAGAAAGATTCTAGCCCAGCCCACCTTCCTGCTAGTTTTCTACTAACATGGGAGCGTTGTTGTTGTTGTTGTTGTTTTTATGTAGGGGTACATTTTAACAAATGTGACCCCCTACGTACAGTCTGAATTGGCACAGGAATATCTCCCATTATGCAGGGCATTCCTGCAAAGCTGTGTGAAACAGCACTATAGGAGACATAGGTAAGTATAAGGCAGGAAGATGGTACTGCTTGGTCCATGCTACCCAGAATGCACTGCTCCCATTGACTGCCATAACTGTCAGTCACAGCTACCCAGGACAAGGAGTACTGTAACAAAACAGCGCTGCAGACAGCAGCATTGGGGGGGGGAGGGTATTGCAGTATATTCCATTGTAGCCCATTAGCCTTCCACCACCTCATTCTGCAGCATATATAAACCTGTCAGGAAAAGGAACTAAAAAAAAACATACATAGAAAAAACCTCCACACAGAAAATAGATGTATTTTAGGAAAATAAGGGTGCAATCCTAACAGGTAGTTAGGTTGGCCCAAGTCCCTTGGGCTGGCCCAGGAAGGTCGCAAACGTGCCATAAGGGTCGCCAAGAGGGTCGCCAACATTTGCGCCTCCTCGGGAGGAAGCTAGACCGGCACTCCAAGAAGCTCCACGCTGGCTTCCTCCCAGCAACTTGCGTCAGCTTGGAGGATGAGCCGAAGCAAGGACAAAAGGTAGGCATGGGGGAGGCGGGGAGGAGGAGGCAGGGAGGCGTTCCTGGGCTTGGGGAGGGCGGGCATTGGGTGGCCCCAGGGGTAGGTGGGGTGCAGGAGGTGGGGTTGGGATCTGGCAGTTATGCCGGAGCCCAACCCCCGTTCCTGGGGAGAATGGAGCGTCTTCAAGCCACTCTGCTCTCCTTGGACCCGTGTCACCTCCACAGGTGGCGCAAGTCCGAGGAGACTAATTTGGAGCCAGCAGCCCTTACCCAGAGGTACGGGGAAAATGTTTCCCCTTACCTCTGGCTAAGCTGCTTATGGCTCCTATCCTGCGCTGGAAACAGTGCAAGCCTCCTGGCTTGCAGGTTCCAGCGCAGGATAGGATTGCACCCTAAATGTTCTGTGCACCTCAGCGTGCTCTCTCTCCCTCCTCTGTGCTTATATGAAATGTGGAGTCACTACTGAAAACAGAGCACAGTGTTGATATGCAAAGCTTATTCCCTAACCTGACGTCATGAAGCAGTTATCCATCTCTACCAGTGCCTCCACTTATGTGGAGTGGGCATAAGAGAGAAAATGCTCTGGAAGACCGGCTGTGGGAAGATGCCAGGTGTCTCCCCCATAGTCACTGAGAGAGCATAACTAGCAGCCACCCATTCATTGAAAGCCTTCATTCAAGCTGGGCATAACTGGCATGAGTCAATTAAGCACAGTCTGGAAAATAGGCAGGGAGCAGGAGGAGAAGGAGTGAGACTAGAGTGCACCAGCAAGAACCAGCTCCGCTGCCTGATGCACTCGGGTCACTGCCTCTCCCACCTTCAAAATGGCACCTAGAAAATCGGGCTAGCTCCTGACTTTAAAAAACTATTTCCCTGCATGGCCATAAAAACTGCCTTGCTGGTTCAGGCCAAGATCACCCGGACAGACACCTGAAAGCTCACAAAGAGGGTCTGAAGAGGGGTGGCTGTTCCCTGCCGTTTATCAGGGAAAGATATCTCTGGCTCAAGTCCGCATTGATGGGTCAGGGGATGGAGGCCAGGAAGGGGTTAGATTTCAGCTTGCACTGCTGCTGCCAAACTTCCTGGTCCCAATCCACCCTCCTCCCTGCCCCCAGTCTCACCCCGTTCCACCCACTGCCACCTCCTTCTCACTCCCTGAACAATCTTGCCAGTGCTGGTGGAAATCTGTTGCTGCTGGTGCGTGAGGCTACTGGCCAGGCCATGAGCTCAGGCATTTGTCATTTTGAGATAGCCGGAAAGCACCTTATGCTGCCGGTCTGCTTATTTTGGTGGCCTAAAGCCTAATAGGATCAGGCCATAAAACAGTGGTGTCCCCACCCTAATAAACTGGGTAACGGGCTTGTTTTAATTAATATAAGTACACATGAAAATGGCAGGTGGCAAATGCCATCTTGAAAGAGACATTCCCTCTTGTGGGAGAGAAAGGGGAACACCTCTGCTAAGATGATATTTGATGCATCTCTCTTTTTTTCACTTGCAAATTTATGAACATCAGCAAACACTCATACAATTAATCCACCAAGGTTTTTTTAAAAATTTTGCTATGTTTTTTAAACAGGGTGATAGAAGTATAATGCCCCTGAATGTAGAAGGTCAGTTGAGCTATCACTGTTAATAGGTCTGCCATCCATGAATTTGTTGAAGCCTGTTTTTCTCATTCAATGGGCTGGGACGCACTAGATGGGTCGTGAGCCAATTTCAGGTGGGTTCCCATTCATTTCAATATTTTATTTTTAATATATTAGACTTGATGCTACCATTATATGTGACTCATTTGGGGAAATGTTACATATCTGTACTTTAAACAGGCTGCTATGTGTATGCTTTTAACAATGATAGCCAATGGGACATACTCCTGGGTAAGTGAGGGTAGGATTGCAGCCTAGGATTGTTAAAAATTTTCCTGCTTGATGACGTCACTTCTGGTCATGACATCACATCCAGTGGGTTCTGACAGATTCTCATTCTAAAAATGGGTCCCGGTCCTAAAAGTTTGAGAACCACTGGTCTAAGCTTCTCTTTAAATGAAGGGCTATAACTGACTGCCCCAATGCATGGGACAGTAATGTTGTGATGTTACTTCTGGGTTCTCCCTGGAAGAGGGGAGTGCTTGTTGCAGCTGCTTTGCACACCTCATTCCTTCTCCTGGACTCTGGGAGCTCCAGAGGAGTGGGATGTGCAAGCACCCAGGGAGAATCCAGCAGTGACTGTCTTGTGCCACAGGGAGATGGAATGGGGGGTCCGAATCTGCTAGCACATCCTCTGTAACTCGGGCAGAGCCTGGGGCAGTCATGCGCCCCACTTGGTGAGGTGCCCAGGGCTGGTGCACCTCAGGCTCTACCCTAGTTACAATTCTGTTTAAATTCAGTTAAGGTAGTGTAGGCTGTTTGGTTTTGGTTTCTGTCTTGGAATCAGACCCTTAAGCTGAATCAGTGGTGTAGCTAGAGGGGGTGCAAAGCACTAAGTTTTGTAGGGAGCCTCAGCAAAACACCCAAAAAGGACCCTCTAGAAAACACCCTCCCTCCAAGCAGACGAATGTTTTGAGCCCTGTGGAAAGCGAATGTAAGCCACACGGTCATGTTTACTCGTGAGTAAGCAAATGTGCCTTGGCTCCTGGTCAAGTCAGACAAAGAGGAATGCAAGGCTAGCTGCATGGTTCCAATCTGATGAAAGTGGAGCTCAACAAATGCTCCAGAAGGCAGCACCCCCCAAAAAAGAATAAAACAGGCTTCAGCTGGTAAGGTCCATTTTATTTTGTTTTTAGACTTGTAAAGCTAGGTGGGTCCTGACAGTGCTATGCTTGAAATAAAAGAATTTACACTGAACTGGTCACTGGGGAGGGCTGAAAATATCACTGATATTTTTGAGTGTGTGTGTGTGGGGGGGGGTGTTCTTGCAGGCAGGCTACAGAGAAAATTCACTTGGTGGAACAGGGCTGGCTTCCCCTTATTTAATTATTTGTTTTTCTTTAATTTAATTATTTATAATAATTTATTTTATTGTGCTTGATGATGTCACTTCCAGCCATGACATCACTTCCAGTGGGTCCTGGACAGATTGTCATTCTAAAAAGTGGGTCCCAGTGTTAAAAGTTTGAGAACCACTGCCTTAACTCAAAACAGGTCAATTAGACATTTTTTTTTGGGGGGGGGGTGACCCTAGTGACCAAAATTCTGGAAATCATTGCTTTTAGGAATAAAACCATCATGTTATATATTATTTGATGCAGAATTTCATCCGTTGTTGTGGGGAAATATTCACTGCATTTATTTTCTGGCCATTATTATTATTCACTTCAAATCCTGAGCTGCTTAGAGAAAGGGTGGTATAAAAATGTGAATGAATGAATTAATAATTAATTAATTATGTCATATGGGGTGACAAAAATTTATGGGGCCGGGTGTAATATGACCTAGCTACGCCGCTGGTTCACCTCCCTGCCTCCCTGAATTCGCCTCTGTTTTGCTCCCCACCTGGAATGGCTCTGAAGGGGAGGGGCTGCTTGCATGCCACACTGAGGCTCCCTGCAAAACTTAGTGCTTTGCCCCCCCCAGCTACACCACTCAGCTGAATGTTCATCAAACACAAAACCTGTGGGGATAAATGTAGTAGAAATGAATTGGCTAGGGAGCAAATGCATTTCAACTTTAGCAGTGGAGGGTTTACAACTTCCTTCTCTTTGAATGATGTCCGTGTTGAGGGCTTTATGGTTTACGGTTTGTGTTCCATAAGGGGAAAAAAGAAGTGTCTCCATCATTTATCAAGGTCTGATGAGTTATTTTGGTGAATGAACAGTTATCCACTATAACAGTGAGAATCTCTCCCCAAAGGATTGTGTGTAGGTGCTTTGGCTTATAGTGGTAGTATTAATAATAATGAAAAGCCAACAATCACAGAATGCTTTTCATCTATACACCTCATGGGAGTTTGCAAAGGGAATATTAGCTTTGTTGCGCCGTTAACTGCATTACATGCTGACAGCCCAGCAAGGGGAATGCAAATGGCTTCTCCACAGCTTCACTCGCTGCTGTTACATAAACTTTGAATTTGAAACAAGGGAATTAGGCTACCTATTTTGCCTGAATGAAAAGCGTTGTATTTCCAGGAGCAGAGTGACTGATCCAGCTCTTTTCAAAGGGTTCCCTACCCTAAGGGGCTTACAGTCTAGGTACTGGCACAAGAGAGCCACCAAGGGGGTAAGATGATAAAAGTTTAACAAACAGGAGAACATGCTACATAAAACACTCCAACAGACCAAAGATGTGTTTGAATCAAAATGAAAGACTGAATTTCATGTTATTTGCAAAAGCTGCATAATCATGGATTACACAGGCCAACACACATTTTGCTTCCTTAAACGTTACACCAATTCCTGGGTATATTTGGGGTGCTGATTCCAAAAATGGCATCCATTTTGCCCTATCACATCTAGTTTTGGAGACATGGCATAGCCTCTTTAGTGAATGGTTCAAGCAGCTTCCTCGTGAGGAAGCCTACACCATGGCTTCCTCATGAAGAAGCTGCTTGAACTAATGAGCTATACTATATCTCCAAAACAAGACGTGATAGGGCAAAACAGATGCTGTTTTGGAATCGGCACCCCAAATTCATATAAAACCACCATAAATTTTGGGAAAAACTTTCTGACCCTCAATTTTGTAGGCCTGTGATTATTAGTGTCTATATCAGGGGTGTCAAACATAAGGCCTGGGGGCCAGATGTGGCCCACAGAAGCTCTTTCTCTGGCCTCTCCCAGCACCACCATCAACTGCTGTCACCTGCTGAGGTGTCACTGCTGAAAGGGCATCCCACATGATATTTGGGCTCTCCCATATCTTGAAAATATGATCAAGATTTGCATATTTTCTCTTCTGACATTTGCAGCTAATGAATTCCTAAGTGAGAAAAACTGCTTATTTCTGGTCCTGAACTGCTTAATGACATCACTTCCAACCCTCAGCAAGCATCATGAATGCTATGTGGCCTGCTGTATGAAATGAGTTTGACACCCCTGGTGTGTACGATGTCCTTGTGACTTAACTGGCCCAGTTGTGAAGGCCTGCAGTCTAGATGCTCCAAACTGAATCAGTGGGCCTCAACATTTCATGGGACCAGTTGTAAGCTATAATTGTCCGCCCAATCCTATGCATGTCTACTCAGAAGTAAGTCCCATTAGTGTCAGTGGGGCTTACTCCCAGGAAAGTGTGGATAGGATTGGGCTGTGTATCATCAAGCTATATCACCAAGCCATAATTCAGTGATAAGGTGTTTTTTTTTCTTTATCTGAACTGGCTTTATATTAATTTACATTAATGCCAGATGAAGTCCCTGGTTCAAATCTGACTATAGTGTATGTATGTAGCATAGGTTATGTATGTGTGTTGTTCTATATGCACAAGAAGGATGCTTCAGGACCAGTGTTAGCCAGAGTCCCTTGGCCTGAGAATCAGGACACAAAAACCCCACCACAAGCCACAGCCATGGACCCCAAATACTGTATGGTCATTTTAGGGTCCAGTCCCATTCACTTTCCAGCTCCGATACAGCCATCGCAAGGGCATGCAGTTCCTGCTCTGGGGAGGGGGGACAGTCACAGAGACCTTCTCAAGTTAAGGGAATATTTGTTCCCTTAACTTGGGACTGCAGTGTGGCTTCATCAATGCTGGAAAGTTGGTTAGGATTGGGCCCTAGCTTGCTTTAGATTTACTTTGCAATTGTGTTACCTGAGCGGCAGTTAGCAGTTCCTTGTCAGGAGGGTAGAATTGTAATCTGAACCAGCCTGGGTCATGTTGGAATTCAACACACTTCAGCAACCAGTTACAGAACAATTCAGAATGTTCTCTTGACTTAGGCTGTATCTGCATCACTAGTAAAACCCGCTACTGCTTGGTGAAGTATCGCATGTCACAAATCATTGCTCAGTGGTCCACATTTTTTTTTTAGAGTCTCAGTTTCCCTGCATGTATAAAGGATATGATTTAAGAGGTTCTTCATGAACTCCTGAGAAGCAGTGATGGCCATTAAAACCATAATGCAGATGGGACTGGATAGGTTTTGTGCATAAGTGTCCAACTGCATCCAAAACTAAATCAGCTGATTCAGCTCAGCTTTCTTTAGGAGTCCCCCCCCCCTTTGGCAAGCAGTGTAGATGACTATGTGGATTAATGTTCTGCTGCTTGGTGCGGCAGGGAGGGGGCATCTTTACGCTTTTGATCATTGCTGGCACAAACTTTGGGTGTACCATTGATTTGGAAGGGGTGTGCAGCAGCATAGCTAGAGGGAGTGCAAAGCATTTATTGCAAGGAGCCTCCCCATGGCGTGCAAACGGCCCTTCCCCCTCCCCTTCTGAGCCGTTCCGGACAGGGGAGCAAAACGGAAACGTCCACCTCTGTTTTGCTCCCCTGCCCAGAATGGCTTGGAAGAGAAAAGGCTGCTTGCATGCTACAGGGAGGCTCCCTGCAAAACATAGTGCTTTGTACTGCCTCCCCTTCTGTATCAAAGGTTGTTTGAGGACAAATCGCTGTATCTCATTGTAGTAATGACAATATATTTATTCTTTTATTATGTTGGTATCCTATCTTTCCTCTGTGGAGCTGGAGGTAGTGGGCATGAAATTAACTCACTTTATTTTTACAGCAGTCTAGTGAGGTAGGTAAGACTAAGGAGATTAACCAACGGAGGTAGATTAGACTGAAGAAAAGGTGCAAAAGAGAGCGACTAAGATGATTACTGGGCTGGGGCACCTTCCTTACGAGGAAAGGCTACGGCGTTTGGGCCTCTTCAGCCTAGAAAAGAGACGCCTGAGGGGGGACATGATTGAGACATACAAAATTATGCAGGGGATGGACAGAGTGGATAGGGAGATGCTCTTTACACTCTCACATAACACCAGATCCAGGGGACATCCACTCAAATTGAGTGTTGGGAGAGTTAGAACAGACAAGAGAAAATATTTCTTTACTTGGCGTGTGGTTGGTCTGTGGAACTCCTTGCCACAGGATGTGGTGACGGCATCTGGCCTGGACGCCTTTAAAAGGGGATTGGACAAGTTTCTGGATGAAAAATCCATTTCGGGTTACAAGCCATGATGTGTATGTGCAACCTCCTGATTTTAGAAATGGGCTAAGTCAGATGCGAGGGAGGGCACCAGGATGAGGTCTTTTGTTATCTGGTGTGCTCCCTGGGGCATTTGGTGGGCCGCTGTGAGATACAGGAAGCTGGACTAGATGGGCCTATGCCTGATCCAGTGGGGCTGTTCTTATGTTCTTATGAGGAGACAGGTGGAATCTCCTGGTAAATCTCAGGGTGACATGCAATAAATCAATAAGGGCTCCAAACAGTTATTTTTGTGTTTATATTCTCTGCCATGGTTGTCCTGGTGCCAGTCACCTATCTCCCAGTCTCTGTTTTCTTCAGCTGTAAAGTGTGAGTATAAATTTGATGGCTTTGACCAGGTACATTGCAGCTCCAAGGGGCAGTCGTACAGTTTTCTGTTAGAATCCTTCTTCTGCAGAAACTTGTCTGGGGATGTATTCGCCTCTGCCTCCTGAACCCCTATTTTGCACCGACCTCCAGCTGCAGGACCTCAGGGCTCTAGCACAAAATAAAGTAGACCCAGCAAGCCTGAAGTTTGCACACCTCTGCTTAGGCCCACTGAGCTTCACCCAGAGCAGGGTTTTGAACCCAAGTCTCATCAAGTGAAATCCAACATCCTATCCCAATTTCCTTCAACAACTTTCTATCCCAATATGTTCTCTGTGGACAGCCCCCATTCATTTCAGCGGACCTTAAACAGAAGAACTGCCCAACGGATCATGCCCTCAGTCATCCAGGGGACCACAACCTGAACTGAGATTAGAGAAAGATCCAGGCTGAAGCTCCTGCTTAGCCAGAATCGCTGTCAATAATGCTGGAAAGCCACCATCCCATACTGACTAGGAAGCCACCATACACCTGTACAAGAATGCCTTACTTCACCGGGATGCTGTGAGATGGGCAGCTCAATCCTAACTTGTCCTGGAACAGGCAGGCCCAGCCACCCCTATGGGCTACCTGGATCTGCACCTGCGAATTTGCTGACGCAAATCTGAGCAGCCCATGTAAGGCTGCATGATCTAAGAGTGGGGGTTAGGATTCTGTCTGAGCTGCTGCAGCAGTCCGGCCCCCTCCCTGGCCTGATCCACCTCCTGGCCCACCCTCTCCCCTGCCCAAAACACCCCATCCCCACCTCCATTATGCCCTTCATCCTCTCCCCCCCCACCCCCCACGCCAGTCTGCCTGGGCCAGCTCAAACTAACCCTGTCCAAGTGGAGATCTGGCATGGGCAGGCTGGCATACGTCCTCATGCCGACCTAGCTGGCTTGAGAGTAGTCACGAATGTGCTTTACAGCACATTCACAACACTCCTGGGCCGGCACAGGGGGCTTGCGCTACCCCAGAGCCACTCCAGGATTGTGCTCTGAATGTGATAAGGATAATCCAGTACTGATTGAAATGATCTGAAATGAAACAACTGAAATGATCATATATGATTCATTATAATTTAAAAAAATGAATAGGAGAACAGTCATGCCGTTACTCAGTCCCTGGACTGAGTCTGATATCAGTACGTTGTCCGTTTACCCTTGAACGTCTCTGGTAATTCTGTAGCTGTGTGTTTATTTCATACACGTCTTGGTAGTCAAGGTGCAAGCATCTGCAATCACCAAAATTCCACTCTTGAGACATGAGATATGGGGTGGCAGGGTAGGGGGAGAGGAGATGAGGAGAAGGGGATCTTGGCAGGCTGCCCAAGCAGGCAGGTGAAAATGAAAGCTTGGAATCAATTAGTGTTAGGCACCTCCGGCCGCGCCACGGCTTTGCTCGGCACTGGGAATGTTCCACCACGGCCCACCAAGTCTGGCCAAGCCGTCGTCTTTGCATATTTTTCTTTCTAATCTCCTGATAGGCTTTCCTTACTGTGTTTTGTTAATGTTACGGGAGCTGCGCTCAGCTGGGTCCCATGCAGATAAAGCAAGCTATCTGAGAAGCCTGTATTAAGTGTCCAGCTGCATGGTTATTAAGTCTTCCTGGTGTGTAAGCGGAGTGGCGGCACCTCTTGGGCTGGACTTGTCTGAGCAGCTAATGTGTATATCCTTTCTGTCACCCCGGGCTGCGGGAGGGGGGCGGGAGGCAGGAGTCTGTGTGGTTGGATTGATTCCTGCCTAGTCAGTCAGACAGACGAGAGAATCCCAACCATGCTAACTAGCAATGTGCTGAATCTCGGCCTAAGACAAGCACGCCTGGCAGGCGCTCTCAGGAACAGGCTGCTTGTACCTGCTGGGTCAGGGTAGGGATTTGAAGAGGAAAAAAATCCTGGTAGCAGCTCAGCATGGAAAATGTGCTTGCCGTGTTATGTAATGCTCCCCCTTGGGTGCCTCTGGGTAAGGTACCATCAGGCAGTCCACAAAGTGGGGCACTCACGCAGGAAAAAAGCTCCAATTCCCAACCAGTAAAGTCCAATAATCCTGAGCATTTGTATAGCACTTTCTGGGCAGGCCAGTACCTTCACAGGTGCAATGTTATTGGCTTTACAACAACCCTGTGAGGTCCATATTACTATACTGGTATCATGGCTGACAGTGAGAGTGCGGCCTATCTATGGCCACCAAGAGAATTTGTGATAGAGATGAGATGCAAACAGGGAAGACCTGACTCATAGCCCAGACTCTTAACCACAACACTGGCTCTCTAAACCAGTTGAGCATAGCTGAAACAGTGTACCTGGAGTTTTATCTTATTGTACAGTTAGGGAGAGACTGTACTGTGATCCACTGGTTTGCAGCACAGCTATTGCCTGGCCTCAGACAAGACACCATCTTTTTTTGTAGGAATGAGTGCATGTGTGTACAATGCATTTTCTCAGGATTTTTTGGGGAGAGGGGGTGCTTGCTTTTGCAAAAGGTGAAGTGTTCTGCCTCTTGTGCAAACTCAGTACAGCAAGGAGGGCATTTCCAGTTGCTGGCAGTTCCAGAGGCAAATAGTGAGTGCAAACGTGTCAATCCCATCACCTGCCAAACTGGGGGCCTAGAAACAAGGCAAGACTGGTCATGTGAGGGACCAGAAGTGAGTCAGTGACTAAAGATGAGCAGAGCCTCTTTGGTGCTCACTCCAGAGAGCAAGACTCACCTGGAAGCTTTTATACAGGATAGGCCTAATTATCTGACCTCCCTGCCCCAATTGCTTCTTGGGGCTGCTTTTGGTGACATGGGTGCCTGACCTGACCTGATATGGGTACTCTGACCTGCAGTAACCGGAGCATTCTTGATGCAGCGATGATGTGGTGGTGGCTCTTGGGCTGAATCTTTGCCCATATCCCTTGGCCACCAGGATCTTCTCCACCCCCGCCCTGTTCACTCCTGACAGAATGTTCCAGAAGATGCAAGTCTTGGACTGCCACTTTCGTGTTACATACCATTCCCAGCATGTTGCTGGTGCCTGTTTGATGTGAAATAGTAGTATGCACAAAACTCAGACTATTTTTCCTGCTGAAACACAACCCCGAGGGTCACCCTCCAGTTGGCCTTTCCTAGGACTGGCGCAGACTGCATTGTCATTCAAAGGGTAAAATCCTACCCCAAGCCAAAAAAGAGCTGCGAACGTTGCCAGCTGAAGGACTCAGCCAGTCTAATGCATTAAGTCTTCAAGGCCATCTGCTCCTGAATAGGCTGTCTTAAATCCAGGTCAGTCCGCTAGAATCTCTTGAACTTTACAAGGTTTTATCGCCAGTGTTAACCGGCTGCAGCACTGGGAAATCCCAGATCCTGGCACCAGACAGCTAATGCCGGAAAGAGCCGGCTATCCTTAGATGGTCCCTTCAGGTTGCATAAATGAAATGTGGAATCATTTCCCCTCTCTAGATTTTGTGGTTCACGTACTTCTCAGCCCGAGAGAACAGGGACTGTTTTATGCTTGCTCCAGTGGTGGGGCACATGGGAGAATGCATACCTGCCTTTGCCAGAGGGTATCTTCCTGTGTTGAATCAGTGCAAGTACCTGTCTTTGAGGGTGGCGGTGGCTCTTGGCCAGCCTTACCCTTTGGGCAGTACAGGTAGCTGCCTACAACTCCAACCTGTTTGGGAAAATCTCTAGGACAGTGTTTTCAACCAGTGGTACTTGTACCACCAGTGGTACTTGAGGTGGTATCCAGTGATACATGTGGGACTCCCAGACCCCTGCCACCTGGCAATGAGACCAGCAATGCAACTTGTCAAGCAGAGCTCCAGTGCGCGCTTTTCATATACTTGAAAAAGCCCTCCTGTCCACCCCGAGCCTCTTATTGGTGTTTGTCACATTGCACTTGGCTCCCCAATCTGGAAGTCACTGGCAATGACATCATCACCAGTTACTTCTGGTGGTGCTTCCAATAAGTGAACCATGTGAAGTGGTACAGTGAGGGGCAAACATTGAGAAACACTGATCCAGAACACAACCCCTCTACCCCAAACTCCTGGAAACAACATGGTCTCAGGTGTTGGGGCAATAATTCTCCCTTCCTATCATGTGTGAGCCATGAGTAGTGGGCAGGGTAGAGCTGGGAACCAGAAACCAGACAACTATTGCACACAAAGTCCCAGCCCAACAGGGACTCTTGTATAGTGCCCAGCCAGGGTGGGCAGTGCTAGTCCAGAACCTGAGGATCATTCACGCCCCATGTAGATGCTCCAGCCTACAGTCCCAGTGGCTTACCAAATGGACAGCCCCATTCAGAGTTTAGGGGTCACTATTCTAGTCCTGGTGGTTCCAGATACCTCCCCTGCCCCAAAATTCCCAGTTGCAACTTTTTTCATTCATAAAACTGAATGGAGCAAAAGTCCTTTCCCCTTCGTTCACTTCTATGGCACAGGGAAAAGAAGTTTCAGCTAGGGAAATCTGCGAAGAGAAAATGCAATCCAATGCAAACAACAAGACTGGGCAAGGAAGGGGAATGAATTTTTGCTCAGGGCAGCAAAATAGCTCACGCCGACCCCGTTCAGGTGGAGAGAATTTGCTGACCATTGCTGTGTCCCTTTCCAGCTACTCCTGCCAGACCCACTCACCTGCAAGGCCCTGCCTGCACGAGCACCATGTCCTAAGTGCTTTTGCTGCACTTTTATAACATCCCAACTCAGGACACTGCATTAGTGCCTTGTACGGAAAGCTACAGGATCAAAAGACAAAATAAGAACTTGCAAAGAACTTCATAAGCGAAAGACACAAGCAACAAAAGTCCAAGATCTGGCCTGTCTGATGACTGGCAAACACATTCTGTCACTTACAGCACAATCTTATGTGTTCAATGGGAATTATCCCCAGGAAAGTGCATACAGATATAGGATTTCTGCCTGAGGTTTTTTTCTCTCTCTCTCTCTTTTCCTAAGCCTGACTGACAGTATGTAAATTGTTGAGCCCCTTTGTGGTTTTCTTTCCTATTAGTTGACATTTCAGTATAGATCAGGGGTGCCCGAACCCCGGCCCAGGGGCCACTTGCAGCCCTCAGGAGCTCTCAATCAGGCCCTCAGAGAGCCCCCAGTCTCCAATGAGTCTCTGGCCCTCTAGAGCCCATGCTGGCCCAATGCAACTGCTGTCAGCAAAAGGACGACTGTTCGACTTCTCACCTGAGCTGTGGGACAAGGGCTTCCTCCACTACTTGCTGTTTCATGTCTGTGATGCAGCAGTGGCAATGAAGGAAAGGCTGGCCTTGCTTTGTGCAAGGCCTTTTATCGGCCTTGAGCTACTGCAAGACCTTCATTCATTCATATAAGTTCCATCTCCAATATATTCATTTATGTAAATTTATTCAAATTTTAAATGGTAAATTAATTCTTTTTTTCCAGGCCCCTGACACAGTGTCAGAGAGATGATGTGGCCCTCCTGCCAAAATGTTTGGACACCCCTGGTATAGATTATTAGCACCCCTAGGTTCATCTCTACTCCAGGCAATACTCATGTTCTCATCCCCTAATAAGAAACCAGAGGTAAATGTGAGGATTCATCCATTGCCAGCTCTTGAGATCTTCTCCTCTGAGAGACCAAAACCATCTCAAGAAGGATATTATTGAACTAGTGGAGAGGGCGGAAAAGGCCTCCTTCTTGCTTCCTTCAGTTCCCTCCTCAAAACCAGCCTTTAACTGTGAGATCTTTGGCTCTGCCTTCTAGCCCAGGGGTAGGTAACCTACAGTCTGTGGGCTGGATGCAGCCCACCACCCAAAGTCATCCAGCCCGTAGTCCCAAAAAGATGTATCCATCCAGCCCATGGTGATCCTAAGAAAAAAATTCAAGTTTCTAATTCTATCTCAGTAAATCTTACCATGTAAACAGACCACGCCTAGTAGCTTCCTTTGAACACCATTCTCTGCATGGGCATGCATCTCTCTGTGCCATTTCCACCTCTTTTTTCTTTGGCTCTGGCCTAATTGGGAGGTTTGAGCATGTGTATCAAGCGCACTTGCATTCTTACTGTTGACAGACCCAGTGCCTAGGCCTTATGCAGAAGAATGTTGCCAACCCCTGTTCTAGTCTCTCTACCTTACTGAAACTAAGTGTACTTGCATACAACAAATGCCTGTTCTTCCCTGACATCATTCCCCTGCCCTTCCTCTGTTGTTTCCCTTGTGTCTTAGATTGTGTGCTCCTCAGGGCAGGGACCTGACTTCTGCTGTGCACATTGATGGTATCATAGAAGTTGCTGTCGCTGCCTGGAATGGCTCCTAAGGCCAATGGGAAGGGCCGCTTACATGGTGTGTTGCGGTGCCTGCTATACTTACCCACCCACCCCCGGCTACGCTCCTGGTTCAAAGAAGGAGAAAAGCAAGGGGGGGTAGAAGCCCAGTGGGGCAGGGGGGCTTACAATGGAGGGAGCAATAAGTGGCGGATCACCTTTGGCTGCCCTGTTTGTGATTTCAGCATTTATCATTGCCATGCCTGCCTGCTCATGTCAGTGGTAACCACTTGGTGGCAACACCCACCTGTTGTGTGGGTCTGAAATACATCCCAAGAAGGTTGTTTTCCTTTACAGACAGAACTATTTTTTGTGTGTGCCTGCAGTCAAAAACACAGTCAGGCTGGAACCTTTGACAGTCTCCATCATTGTTGGTTCATTTGCTTCACTTCCTTTCAGTTGGTTCCATCAACAAAAGAAAGCAGCCGCTGACATTTCCCAGACCGATTTGCAATCGCTCTGTTTTTCAGTTGCTTTCCAATATAAAACAGGAGATAATAGCACAATCCACTTCCCCAGTTGCAAATCCCCCTTCATACAGAGAACAAGCATGGATTTTGAGATAAGCCTGTCGGTTGCCACCTCTGATCAAGAAGGGCTCCTGTCATCACAAGCCGCTTTCCCAGGAAGATACTAGCAGAGCATATTTGAAAGCCATTACTGGAGAAGTGGGAAGGGGGAAGTGTCTCTGGGACACTTAGGAAGACCCCAGGAGGCTCCAGGGGTGAACAAGGGGCTGTCAGTCTCTACCCACAGGTGTGGGTAGCAACTGCTTTCTGGGTGGCATTTTGCTAGTGTTCAGTTGGGGGAAATGTCAGAACTGTGGCCTCAGGGGTTGAGCACATGATTGGCATAGACCCATGCTTCCCCGCCCCTCCCTTTGCACACTGGGGAAGGGACAGGAAGGCTGCCCAAACTAGCTAGAGGCTTCCACTGATGTTACATGTGAGTAGTGTGTCAACATTTGTATATTCACTTTCGAAGCATTTTTCTCCCACGGTTCTGTTTGCCATAACTGAGTGGCTTCCAAGTTTCAGTAAAACAACATCTATAAAACAAACATGTGCAGATAACCGGATGAAAGAGTAGCATGCAAAAGCAACAAATCATGATCTATTCTGCAGCAAAATGCTCGTTGAAATAAGTGTGAAAGCCAGTACTACATGTTGCAATTATTAATGGCGTAATAGTATCTTCTTCCTCTCCTTGCCTCTGCTTCCCCCCTGTTTCTCATTTGTCTTGTCTGCATCACATTTTGAGGCAAGGACTGTAGCTGGTGAGGGCAACAATCATCAACATAATAAATTTACTCTTAACTGCCTGCAGCAAGCAACGAACAGGCAGATTGCCCCTGGGAGGGTATTCCATGATCTGAGTACCACTGCAGAAAAGTTCCAACCCCACAAACTCATCTGCTACCAGTGGTTCACACACATTATTATTATTATTATTATTATTATTATTATTATTATTATTATTATTATTATTATTAATAATAATAATAATAATAATAATAATAATAATAATAATAATAATACAGGTATTTATATACCGCCATGCTTTCTGGGAAAGCACCGGGACCCACTTTCTAGAATGATAATCTAGATAACCCCCAGCTTGGGGGTCCACCTGGACATGCAGCTGTTCCTGGATTCCCAGGTGGCGGCTGTGGCTAGGGGGGCCTTCGCTCAGCTTCGGCTGGTGCGTCAGCTGCGGCCATACTTGGATCGTGCAGACTTGGCCACGGTGATCCATGCCACGGTGACATCGAGGTTAGATTATTGTAACGCGCTCTATGTGGGGTTGCCCTTGAAGATGGTTCGGAAACTGCAACTAGTGCAGAATGTGGCGGCCCGTGTGGTTACTGGAGGTAGGTAGTTTGAGTCTGTCAGTCCGCTTTTCCAGCGGCTGCATTGGCTGCCGATTCGTTTCCGGGCCCAATTCAAGGTGCTGGTTTTGACCTTTAAAGCCCTATACTGCTCTGGGCCAGGTTATCTTAGAGATCGCCTACTCCAGTACAATCCGGCTCGTCGTCTTAGGTCATCAGAGAAGGCCTTTTTACAAGTGCTGCCGCCTAGGGAGGTACGTGGGGCGGCGGCAAGAAATAGGGCCTTCTCAGTAGTGGCACCAATGCTATGGAATTGCCTTCACCTTGACTTAAGAATGGCTCCCTCTCTTGAGACTTTCCGGCGAGGCCTGAAGACCCTTCTGTTTAAACAAGCCTTCTGAGTTCTTGGCCTTTTTAATATCTTTTAATATTTTTTAAATACTTGGTTACAGGCCTGATTCTTTTATGATTTGCTGCTCTGTGCTCTTTCTACCTGACTACTTTTTATCTGACTACTGTTTTTATGATATGTGTTAATATGCTTTTATCCGTTTTTAAATTATGTTTTTAATCTGTTTTAACCTGTTGTAAGCCGTCTTGAGTCCCTTCAGCGAGAAAGGTGGGGTAAAAATAAAGTTATTATTATAATCTGTCAGGGCCCACCAGAAGTGATGTCATGGCCAGAAGTGACATCATCAAGCAGGAAAATTTTTAAATATCCTAGGCTGCTATTCTAATAATAATAATAATAATACAGGTATTTATATACCACCTTTCTTGATCGTCACATTTCTCCTCAGACTTTAATTCAAGGCGGTTTACATAGGCAGGCTGTTCTAAATCCCCATAGGGATTTTTACAATTGAAGAAAGGTTCTGTCTTTCAAGAACTGCACAACATTTCAGATGGGTCTTTTCTGGTCTGGTATCACTTTTGGCCTCCAGTTGCCTCCCTCACAGGCTGACAAGCAGCTCCTTCATCTCTCACTTGAAGGGCGGGTAAGAGGCTTCTTCGCTCACACCGAAGAGCTCGGCTTGTCAGCTGCTTCAAGGTCTCGCCATTCACGGTGCCAGTGGCCTCGAACCGGTGACCTTTGGGTGTTATCTTCAGGCAAATGGAGGCTCCACCCTCTAGACCAGACCTCCTACCCACACTTATCCAGGAGTAAGTCTCATTTACTGTCATTGTTGAAAGGATATACATAGCAGTCTGTTAAAAGTACAGATTTGTAACATTTCCCCAAATGAGTTGCATACAATGGTAGCGTCAAGTCTAATATAGTAAAAATAAAATATTGAAATGAATGGGGACACACCTGAATCTGGCTCATGACCCACCTAGTGGGTCCGGACCCACAGTTTGAGAAACACTATAGACAACTGCTCGAGGTAGGAATGAAGCCATCACCTGCAGAACTTCTTTGTAGAAAGGCAAACTTGAAAACCAAATGCCTCTGTGCATTGTAGTACCTGAGCAAAGAAACCTGGTGTGCATCTTGCAAAGTTAGGTCTCTTCAGGTTGGAAGGCAAAAAAGCTGGGTCTGCACTGCCAGAGTACTGAGTAGATGGTCAGTTCCCCAAATGGGTTTGGAAAAGCTTTGCCTAACATAAGAAGAGCCCTGCTGGATCAGGCCAAAGACCCATGTAGTTCAGCTTCCTGGATCTCACAGTGGCCCACAGGTGCCTCAGGAACACCCAAGACAACAAGAGACCTGCATCCTGGTGCCCTCCCTCACATCCGGCATTCCAAGGTAGCCTAGTTCTAAAACGAGGAGGTTGCATATCATGGCTTGTAACCCATGATGGACTTTTCCTCCAGAAATTTTGTCCAATAATCTTACTTAGATTACTTACTAAGATTACTTAGGCCCCAATGCTATTCCCTGCCAGCTCAGATCTATGCAGTGCCCCTCACCGAGCTCATGTTGCATACTATTGGAGTGGAGACCTGATGGCCTAGGAGAAGTAAAAAAATAACTTTTTAACTTATACTTCCATAGGTCACCTGGTTTCCAGTGGATCACCTTGCACCTACACCAGCTCTTTAGCTAGTATAAGTCTGAGGAGACTTCTGGGAGCAGGTCTGGGCCAGGAAGGGGGATTAGGATCTTGGCATGTATGGCTGCCACTGAGATCCTCCCTCTCCTGCCTCTTTCTGACCAGCCCACGCCCCACCGTGATCCATCCATGAACTGTCCCCAGTTTACCAGTGCTGATGGAATGGAGGGGGTTCAGCAGACCACTGTCACCTAGGCACAGTCTCCAGCCATTTGCCCCAGTGACCATAGCCTGCCAAACAGTGGAGGGGCTTCTTGCCATCATTCCAGGACTTATGCTGACAAATCATGAGATCCATCAGCGTAAGCCCTGGATAGGATTGGACATCCTGGTTTTTTCATATTATACCATATTAATATTTTACTCTTCTGCCAAGAATGGCACAGCAGCAAACTCCCAACAAGTAGGTTCCCCAGAGAGAGGGGGGGTGTATGCTTCAGATCTATTGCATACCTGCTAACTGCATAGCTTGTGGCCATTTGCAAGCACCTGCAGGGGTGGGAAAGGATTTGAATGTAGTTTTTCCCCATCCAAATCTAGCACCAAACTTCGCCATACTGGTCTGCTCTTTTTGAAGGCCATATCCAAGTATCTGCCCGCTGTGGTTCTTTTTTTCGTTTGTGTGTTTGCATTAGCTTTCCCTTCTTGAGCTTGTCCTGCCACGCAAACCAGAATTCCTTTACAGATACCAACTAGGACTGAAATGTGCCCCTGCTAAAACACAGGGTGTTGTTATGCGTGTACTTGGATAATGTGCAGCCTCTTAAGGGTCTGAGCATCCTGTAGGTGGCGCTTTTGTAGCAGGGATTTGCAGTGCTGGAAGAGTCGTTATAGGGCACATCCAGTGCTCTTAAACAAGCACGAAACACACTCCCAGCCCCTTCTTAAGTGTAGGTCATATTTTGCAAGTGTCCTGGTTGAGAGTTATTTGAAAATTAAAGCAACGCACAGATCATAGGCAAATATCATGGGAAGGTATATGCAGAGAGGGAGTGGGGGAAAGAGAGAATGTATGTGTAAAAAGCTTCTCTGCAGTGGCATAGCTATAGGGGGTGGTGCAGTAAGTACTGCAGGTACTGCAATGCGCCATGTAAGCAGCCCCTCCCCCGCCATCGGAGCCATTCCAGGAGGTGATGGCAATGTGCAGGAGAGCTCCTGCATGTTGCCATCGCTGCTCAGAATGGCTTTGATGGTGAGTGGGGGGGGGGCGCTTACACGGTGTGTTGCGGCACCTACAGTGCTTACCGCACAGGCCCCCTGTAGCTATGCCATTGCTTCTCTGGCCTAGCAAAGAAGCATGACTGCAGCTAATAACCACCCAGCACTCCCTCTATCAACCTTCCTTTTTTAACAAAGTATATGTAATGTTGAAGGATATAATTTGATCCAGCTTGACATTCTGGCACACACACCAAGGTCTGAGCCGCACGAGCGGTTTCTTTTTTAACCAAAGTAATGAGGATGGTTTTACATAATTCAAAGCATTCTGCGAAACACAGGCTAATGAAGTTCCCCCTGGAATCAGTTGCAAATGCAACCGTGCCTGAGAACAGGCTTGCCACCCCAGCGAGTGAAAGTCTGGATGCATCCGGGTCACCGCAGGATGCATAAATCTTCAGGCAATATAAGATGGCAGTTTGGGGTTTGTCGTCCCTGGCTCCCAATCATCAGGGTTCCTCCTATGGGGAAGATAGCAAATGGCATACTGAAGGCAGACCTGAAAACTTCATTGCAGGCACAGCCCACCAGCCAAAATGCACCTGCCCTAGCCACATATAGGACTTGCAGATGTTTAGCAACCCGCCCACTCACCAATCTTGCATTCCCAAGCTGGCAAAAAGATGGTTTATCAACAAGGGCACCACTTAGGAAGGTCTGGATGGGGTAGTCTATCCCCCTCCCCATCCAGTGCTCGAGAGCATTTGTGCTTATGCGCTAAATTCTTCAGAAGGAAATATTAACCAAAGTCAAATGGGGATAATAACATTCAACTACAGGGTTATTATAAGAATTTCAAGGGGAGGCTAGTTGTGAAGTGCTTTGAATGCCTGAAATTGCTAAACAAATACTAAGTGTTATTATGAGGTATTAAAAAATTAATTGCGAAAAGTATAAACATTGTCCCTCAACCCCAGCCCTCATCCCCAGTTTAATCCTAGACATATCTGAGAGCAGGCCTTTTGGCCTTGGCCGTCCCTGTTGAGATCTTTAGTTCTTGCCCCATATAAGTTATTTATCAAGAACCTGTAAGAGGGTCTGGCATAAGAACATAAGAACAGCCCCACTGGATCAGGCCACAGGCCCATCTAGTCCAGCTTCCTATATCTCACAGCGGCCCACCAAATGCCCCAGGGAGCACACAAGACAGCAAGAGACCTCATCCTGGTGCCCTCCCTTGCATCTGGCATTCTGAAATAACCCATTTCTAAAATCAGGAGGTTGCGCATACACATCATGGCTTGTACCCCATAATGGATTTTTCCTCCAGAAACCTGTCCAATCCCCTTTTAAAGGCGTCCAGGCTAGACGCCATCACCACATCCTGTGGCAAGGAGTTCCACAGAGCAAGGTTCCTTGCCCTTCACAGGGCACCAGGGTCATAGCCAGTGGAGCCCAGACAAAATACTCTCTGTGCCACCATGGCAGCTGGCAAGCAGAGGGGATGGCTAGTCTGATCTCTGCTGCATTGCAGCACCTCCGCTGCAGCTGGCCAGAGGGTGGTATTGCAGTTTCTTAACCCAGCAGAGATTAGAAGATGTCATCTGCCACAGGAGCCAGCAAAGTCCTACTTGGCCATATAAAGCTGCTGACTTTGGTAAGCTCCTGCTGAACTATCCACTAGCCTCCAGCCTTGGCAGACCCCATACAGGCTCCTGGACATGATGAGTGGACCGCATTCAACTTGGTGGGTCACATGTGAAGCAGGCCTGCTTCCATTCTGAACCTGGCACCACTGTGGCTTGTGCTCCTCTCTCACTCACACCCTCCCCAGCCTGGAAGAATGTTTAGCAGAGTGCCAAAGGGCTTCTGCTTCCCGGGCTCTTAACCCGCCAGGGAGATGAATCGCCACCACAGGCAGGAAGAGGCAAAGAGCAAGAAGAGAGGGGTGCAAATTCTTGGTTTGAATTCCTCAGCCAAATGAACAACGGCATGTTCCCAGCTTCTAGGCCAGAACCTCCTCCCTGGCAGACTAAACAGTTCCAGTGTTTTTTCTCCTCTGTCATTTCATGACCAAAGGAATGTAGAAGAGCTCTGCTCTTGTATACGTGCAGCCAGAGTGGCTTCAGTATCTCTGACTGTGGCTCCTCTGTCGACGATCTTGTTCCCTGGGTGCTAGTCTAGTTCTCCCTGAGATGGTGAGCCCATGCCCGGCTGCCCCACTTCAGAGGGTAAGTGAAGACTGTCATCACTGAATGCCCCACTTGTGACAATTCCCCACAAACAGAAAAGTAGCGTGTCAGAGGCACATTGCACACCTGGGTTGGAAGCCTTCTTCCTGGGGTGTGTGTGTGTGTGTGTGTGTTGATAGTCAAAGAAAAGGTGACTGTGTTGGTACTGTGTTCTGCTACAGTTCTTGTGAGATATTAAAAAGAATAATTATAGCAAGTGTTCTTAAGATGCATTTCCTTGTACACAGGGGTATACCTGACGTTTGGGCCCTTCCGGATTTTAACCCAGCCCCACCCCCAGCTCATCCTCCCTACAAACTGTAACTCAGTCGTAGAGTCTGTGTTTTGCATGCTGAAGATCCCAGCTTCCATCCCAAGTATCTCCATCTCAAGGAACTTCAGGTAGCAGAGCCAGGAAAGGACCACTCTCAGCCTAAGATCATGGACCAACCTGCTGTGTGGTAGACACACACAGATGGCCTCAGTATAAAGGAACTTCATACGTATCTAGCAAGAATACTGTTGGTAGTGGGAATTGCTGCCTTAAGCACCTCTGCTTGCCTTCTCCCACTCCTGGCCATCTTCCAGAGCAATGCACTATGGGACATCCCAAAATACAGTGCTGTTGGATAAGGCTAAAATAATACCTTTCAGCCTGAGCTTTTAAAAGAGAACCAACACACATACTCTGCGTGTTGAACACAAAACCTTGAACTGAAAAACATGCAAAGCACTTTTTTTCCCCATTGCAAACATGTTTCAAGCAAGAAACTATTTGCAAACAATAATTCGGAAGTCATAATCCCCAAAGGTAGCCTGTTTCACAGCGTCATTGCGCAGTCTCCACTCTTTACGCCATAGCTGAGTGCTTTCCCAAGTCCCTTAATTTTTTAAAAACGTATATACCACTTTTAAAAAACGAGGTTGGTTTAAAACATCTAAACATGTGTGCATGCATTTTTCCACTGCAGCCTTGGAAAAGAGGAGCAAGCTCAAAACACATTCAGTAAACTTCTTTTTGTTTTTTTTAGTCTTCTATTACACCTGCTGTGTGTTTCCATGGCTAAGGTGAGACTTGAAGAGGGAACTTCCACTCTCAGTCCTCACTCTGTACCAGCCACTCTGCATGTAACAGATGCAGCTTCAGATATTTACAGGCACTGTCTTAAAGCTTAACAACAACAACAACAACAACAGTATTTTTATACCGCTTTTCAACAAAAAGTTCACAAAGCGGTTTACAGAGAAAATCAAATATCTAATGGCTCCCTGTCCCAAAAGGGCTCACAATCTAAAAAGATGCAACACCAGCAGACAGCCACTAGAAAAGACACTGCTGGGGTGAGGTGGGCCAGTTACTCTCCCCTTGCTAAATAAAAGAGGAGCACCCACTTGAAAAAGTGCCTCTTAACCAGTTAGCAGGGGTAACTTAAGAACTATAATTGTCATCATCATCAAGGTATTGGAAGAGGAGGGCCGCGGTATGCATGTGAATGACACCTTCCCTCTTCCCCACCCCCATCTCCACCATCCCGCTACAGTTTTAGATTCTCTTGCATTTCCCTTTCCGAACTTGGCTGCCCCCCATAGACTCCTCGGCACCTCGGCCTTATAAATTGGACGCCCTGCAAGTGTGAAGCTTAAATAAAGAATGTGGATTGTTGGCAAAGTCCAGCTGATGATGTCCGTGGCCTGCTTGACAGGAGACACCACCGCTTCTTGTTACACACACACACACACACACGCACGCACAGACAGCTCCTTATGTGTGCATATCTGTTGGCTTTATGTATAAGCATGAATGTGAGCAAATATGATAAGGATGAAGGACAGGGGCATTTCATCGTGCTGGCATTTAATAGCGCTCTTTCTGTTGCAAGGTCATTCCTGTTACGTGCAGGTTTTCTACTTGTTAAATTTGCACGTAAGCAAGTTTGTTATGAAATTCATGACCAGAACTTGTTTTGATGGTCACTGCTGCAGAGAAGTGCCTCGTTCCAGTAAGGGAGGTCTCTGTACTGCAGTATTCTTCTGTCTGTACCCACACCCTCATACTGAGTCAAACCATCCAGCTCAATGCCTTGGGCCCTGATTCATGGAGTCTGTCTTTTAAGGTAGAGAGACTTTTCCCAGCCAACTACCCAAGATCTTTTTAACTGGAAAGCCTGCTATCCAACCTGGGAGCTTCTGTGTTCAAGGCATGAGCTCTGTCACTCATCTGTGGGTCCTCCCAGTGCTTATGTAGATCCTATTTGAACTGGAAGGATGTGCCATTTTATGCACAACGCATCCCCCAGCCAAGCCAAAAGCTGATATGCACAAGCAACTACCTTACCTACTACAATTCTATTAGACACTTCCTGAAATCTTCATCTTCTTTTACTATTTTTGATTACCAAGTACTGAGAATGAACAACTGGAGATGGCTACCTCCATTTTCTTTTATTTATTTGCCCTGGAGCTTCCCAGAGGCTCCCAGCTGGCTACACTTGGGGATGAATAATAGGCTGAAGCATTTGCTTACTTAAATTATTTATTTGCTGCTTTATTTGGTCCCACTGAAGGGCCACCAAGGTGCTTCAAAATGGAATAGTAGTAAAACTGTAAAAAAAATTAACACAATAGGAGGAAAAGCAGACAGATGCAGTTTGATTTCACAAAGTAGCTCCTCCTTCTTGCGTTGTCAGTACAAGACTTTCCTCCTTAACGTTGGGTGTAGGACTTCCAGGGTCTCCAACAATAGAGGATCAGGGACCATGCAGGGGAAGCTTCAAGCAGGCATGGCTATTCCAAGTTGCTCCTAAAATGAATGAGAAAATTGGGAGTAGGGAAAGTTGGGCCATTTTTCTACGCAACGACCTTATACATATTGTGTCTGAATGACACATGCTGGTCTGAAGCTCCTCAGTGACAGTGCATCATGCGCTGTCTTCACTATTATCTTCATTATGCAATTCTAATTTTAAAAGGTAGCAGTGAGGAGCCCGACTGATGGGTTGGGAATTCCCCAGGAAAATTTTCACATGGGTTTTTTTTTTACACTACGAATTCACAATGTGGGGGCAAGTCATTTAAGCCTCAGTTTCCTGCCTGCAGTATGGGGATGATAATAATATTGGCCTCCTTTGCAAGACTGTTGTGAGGATTGTTTAGACTGTGGACCTAAAGTATGTTCACTGCTTAGAAAAAGTGCTACATAAATGCTATGTACAGTACATGCCCTGAGCTTCAGAGTTTGTCCCTGCATGCTAGCATGAACTTGGGTGAAATTGAGGTGGCGTAACTGAAGGAGAGACCCAGTTTGAAATAGCTCCAAAGCAACAAAACTTGCAGGGACAAGAGTATATAGGAGCTGGGGAGGAAGCACAACCAGTTAAAACCATTCTGGAAAGGAGGCTTCCCAATTGAGTTGCTTGGGAAAAAACTGCAACGCTCTCTCTCTCTCTCTCTCTCTCTCTCTCTCTCTCCAGTTGCTGGGCTGGTAGGAGGAGAATGAGGTGGAACCACTTAATAAGGGTTTCATCATGAGCATTTCCCATCCTGGTGTGTCTCCTCTGTTAAAGAAGAGTGAAGGCAGGAAAGGTTGCAAGGGGAAATGACAGAGTACACACACAAGCACTCACTCTGCTCCTCTTGGTTTCCCTTGCTCTTGATTTTTGCTGACCTGAATGCACCCACTATAGACTTCTTGGCACCTCTGCCTTATAAAGAAGATGCAGTGTGTGTGGGGGGGGGGGGAGCTTAAAGGGGAAAGAAAAGAGAATGTGGTAGATGGAGAGTAGCCCTCTTGGTTTCAGTGGATGATTTTTTTTGTACTATAAACAAGGTACGGGAGGTGATCAGGTTTGGAACCATGTGTGTGGGGGGGGGGGAATTACTAAAGTCTCCATCACATTTTTCTCCCATTCCTCCTGCCATGCTGTATAATCAAAAAAAGAATTGAGGGGGGAGAACAGGCCAACTCACACTTTCATCATAACTTGTCATTTGGCCCTAACACAGCCAAACATCAGTTTTTTCTGAGACCATCTGGGTAAAAAGAAACTAAAACCAAAATTATTGGGAGCTCCCATTTACAAGAGAAAAATGGATGCAGGCATTTCTTTGGCTTATGGAATTTTTTTTTCTTAACAGAGCCACCTACAGTTCTGTGCAATTTAAGATGTGCCTGCTATGGTTGGGCCATGTTTATTTTTTGCCATTTTTTTGCTGAAGTTATATCCAAGCATCTCAGGAAGATCAAATGTGCTCCGCTGTTTGGCCCAAGCACCATCCCCAGGTATCAGGATTTGCCCCAAACTGAAGCATCCAAATGCAACCCTCCTCTTCCCCTGCACGTGAACCCTGGGAAATTATCTTGACATGCTCTGTTGAAACTAATAGGAATGGCACAATTCTTGCTATTCCTGAATGCTGCTGAGAGGCAGGATGTTTAAACCTTCTTCTTAACAATAAATACATTTTAAAAATCCTTTTCCCTGCCCAGTGCTATTTTCCCAGCACAAATCCCCTACTACTTACCCTGAGGCAGAAAAAAAATGCATATACACTACCTTTATTGTGCCTTTATTTTATTTTTTCTAACTGTGCTAATAACAGCTTTTGGGAAGGGGGATTCAGACTACAAAAATGGTGTGTGTGTGGGAGGGGTGCAACTCACTCTCACCCAATGGCACTGTTGCATTCAAAATTAGAGTTGTCATTTATCACTCCATTGGGGAGGTACCTGCAATGACAGCCTGTGAGAGCTATGGTATGGCATAGTTCAGTTCCCCTCACCCATGTGCCCCTTAAGACGTTGCAATTAGATCACCCACCTTACCCTGTTTTTTATGTTAAGGTGTACGGGGCAGACATGGCTGCTGTCCTCATGATGTCTTGCTTGGCCCAGAGCTGTAACTGACTGCTCCAGATGAGGGGGTGCTTTGCACACCACTTTCTTTCTCTGTGGAGGCAGGGAGCTTGCAGAGGAGAAGGAGCTGCCACAGCAAATACCCCCTCCTCTGGGGAGTACTCAGTAGTGACTGCCTTGTACCACTTGCAGAGCAAAGCAGTCACTTCTGGGTTCTCCCCAGAGGAGGGGGCACTTTGTGCACCCTGCTCCTTCCCTACAGGGAGAAGGAACAAGGGTGGAGCCTGGGACAGTCCTTGGTGGAGCACCCATGTCTGGGGCAGAGAGAGAGCGCACGCACTGTTTTCATAGCATTCCTTTCCCTGCCAGTGGTACAGTCTAGGAACAGTGTTACTTGCTGTTTATGTGAACTAGGCCTCTGTGTGTGTGTGTGTGTGTGTGTGTGTGAGAGAGAGAGAGAGAGAGAGAGAGAGAGAGAGTGCGCGCACTGTTTTCTTAGCATTTCTTTCCCTGCCAGTGGTACAGTCTAGGAACAATGTTACTTGCTGTTTATGTGAACTAGGCCTCTGTGTGTGTGTGTGTGTGAGAGAGAGAGAGAGAGTGAGAGAGCGCACTGTTTTCTTAGCATTTCTTTCCCTGCCAGTGGTACAGTCTAGGAACAGTGTTACTTGCTGTTTATGTGAACTAGGCCTCTGTGTGTGTGTGTGTGTGTGTGTGAGAGAGAGAGAGAGAGAGAGAGAGCGAGAGCGAGAGAGCGCACTGTTTTCTTAGCATTTCTTTCCCGGCCTTCCCTCTCGGTGAACTGCTATGAACTCACAGTTCCAACTTGAAAACCTCTTCAGAGGGTGTTGTAAGCACATTGCCAAGTATATGCAAGACAAACCATTAACTGTTGAGTCACAGCCCAGGAACCCCATGGCCCCCCCCTCCCTGGGCACCCTCTTTCTCACTTTCTCATCTCAATATGAGCACAGCCCTGTTGCATCTGGCAGCAGCCTGGCTTTTCACACCGAAAAGCAAACTTGTCTTCGAGGTTTGCGAGTCTTAAGCTACCATTTCTGGGCTTTTAAAGAAGAACAAAAAAAAATCCCTCCACCTTAGAATGAGAGGGATTTCGCAGTATGGAGCAGAGGTTTCTGGGCTGTGTTATTCATAATGCTGGGACTGGGGGAGCCTGTATCATAAAGCAGCCGCAGTAATAAAAACCATGTGCCAATCTCTGTGCGCATGCATTCATGACATGCATGAATTTCTGTCGATTGGAATCTATATCTGGTGGTCTACATATAAGAGCTAGTTTCCAGCATTCCATCACAGTCTACCATAATTGAGAAACATAAGTCAGAATGGGGCTATGTGCAGAGAGGACAAGGTTGATCCTCATTGGCGTTCTATCCAATGGGAGCAAAAGAGGGACTGAGCAGGTCCTATGGTAGTTGGGAGATGAGGGTTCCAACCCTAACAGAGCCCTGTCCCTCTGTCGGTGTTGGGGCCCAATCCTATCCAACTTTCCAGTGCCAATGCAGTCATGCCAATGAGGTGTGCTCTGCATCTGGGGGTAGGGGGTGGTAGTCATGGAGGTCTCCTCAAGTTAACCCATTTTTGCCCAGCCTATCAGGGTACACATTTGGTCCCTGTTGCATATATGTATTGTATTGGCAACCTTCAGTCTCGAAAGACTATGGTATCGCGCTCTGAAAGGTGGTTCTGGCACAGCGTCTAGTGTGGCTGAAAAGGCCAATCCGGGAGTGACAATCCCTTCCACACCGGGAGCAAGTGCAGTCTGTCCCTGGTCTGTCTCCCTGGCTATGGGCCTTCCTTCTTTGCCTCTTAGCCTCAGACTGTTGGCAAAGTGTCTCTTCAAACTGGGAAAGGCCATGCTGCACAGCCTGCCTCCAAGCGGGCCGCTCAGAGGCCAGGGTTTCCCACTTGTTGAGGTCCATCCCTAAGGCCTTCAGATCCCTCTTGCAGATGTCCTTGTATCGCAGCTGTGGTCTACCTGTAGGGCGCTTTCCTTGCACGAGTTCTCCATAGAGGAGATCCTTTGGGATCCGGCCATCATCCATTCTCACGACATGACCAAGCCAACGCAGGCATCTCTGTTTCAGCAGTGAATACATGCTAGGGATTCCAGCACGTTCCAGGACTGTGTTGTTTGGAACTTTGTCCTGCCAGGTGATGCCGAGGATGCGTCGGAGGCAGCGCATGTGGAAAGCGCTCAGTTTCCTCTCCTGTTGTGAGCGAAGAGTCCATGACTCGCTGCAGTACAGAAGTGTACTCAGGACGAAAGCTCTGTAGACCTGGATCTTGGTATGTTCCGTCAGCTTCTTGTTGGACCAGACTCTCTTTGTGAGTCTGGAAAACGTGGTAGCTGCTTTACCGATGCGCTTGTTTAGCTCGGTATCGAGAGAAAGAGTGTCGGAGATCGTTGAGCCAAGGTACACAAAGTCATGGACAACCTCCAGTTCATGCTCAGAGATTGTAATGCAGGGAGGTGAGTCCACATCCTGAACCATGACCTGTGTTTTCTTCAGGCTGATTGTCAGTCCAAAATCTTGGCAGGCCTTGCTAAAACGATCCATGAGCTGCTGGAGATCTTTGGCAGAGTGGGTAGTGACAGCTGCATCGTCGGCAAAGAGGAAGTCACGCAGACATTTCAGCTGGACTTTGGATTTTGCTCTCAGTCTGGAGAGGTTGAAGAGCTTTCCGTCTGATCTGGTCCGGATACGTTGAGCAGAAATGGCTTAAGGGAAAGTTTGTTTCTTTACCTTGGGGTAGTATTGTGGCTGTTTCAGTACTGGAAAGTTGGATAGGATTGGGCCCTTAGTGTTTCCTATGTGACCTTTGACCCTAGTGGCCATCTGAATCTGGTCTCTGAACTTGAAGCCTGCCCTGTATTTTTTATCCTAAACATACTCATCCTTGCTAACAGATTTCTGCCTTTGAAATCCTTAATGTCATAAGCAAACCAGATTTATGCATAACCAAGTAACACAGCAATCTTGTATATGTCTACTCAATAGTAAGTCCTACTGAGTTCAATGGAGTTTACTCCAATGTAGGTGTGCGTAGGATTGCAGCCTAAATCAAATGAACTAATGGCCCAATCCTATGTAGTGGAAGCACCAGGAGAACATGCACTCACTAGCATAGCTAGAGGGGGAGGGGTGCTAAGTTTTGCAGGGAGCCTCCCCACAACGTGCAAGCGGTCCCTCCCTCTCCCTGAGTATTTTTCTCCTGAGAATCTGTCAGGACCCACCAGAAGTGATGTCATGACCGGAAGTGACATCATCAAGCAGGAAAACTTTTAACTATCCTAGGCTGCTATCCTACCCACACTTGCCCAGGAGTCAGTCCCATTGACTATCATTGTTAAAATAATATATATAGTAGCTTGTTAAAAGTACAGGTCTGTAACATTTCCCCAAATGCAGTCACATCCCATGGTAGCATCGTCTAATATATTAAAAATAAAATATTGAAATGAATGGGGACCCACCTAGTGGGTCTCCACCCATAGTTTGAGAAACACTGCAGTAATACTTCCAGAGAGTCCTCAGGCAAGAAAGTCTCTTCAGTGTAGTTAGCAGAGCAGAATAGCCTATCAACAAGGGAGAGATGGATGTGGAATCCAGCAGTACCCTCATTATCCAAACTATGGTTATCTGAAACTCTTGGCTATTTTAATTCATGATTGTGGCCTCTTTGTAGCCTGGTATCACTGTAAACATAAGAGAGAAAGCTTCTAAGAACTTCTCTTATTTGGACCTTGTTCCTCAGCCATTGAAATAAATAGTTTTTGGTTGTTGTTTCTTTTAACTGTATTTTTAGGAACATTTTGTTTGAAGGAATTTGCTGGCACGGAGGACAGCTGAAAAGAAAGGATAGAAAGTGAGGATTTCTGGTGTGTTCTAGTTCACATGTTCTTAGTTATCTGGCCAGCTTCACAGCAGCTTCCAAGGAACTGAGCCTGAGCTCCTGATTGCCAACAGCAACCCACTGCTGCCAGCAATAAATACGGAGAGGTGCACTTTGTTTGCAGCTTTTGAGCTGGCAACAGACCCATTGCCCTTGCTGTAGTCAAAACAGAAAATCTTCCAGAATTTGTTAGTGAAGATGAAAAGCGTGTCCGCCTGGGCTTTTTTTAGGGGTAGGTTTCTAGAAATTGTTGCACAAGAACTTGCCTTCTGAGAGAAGTTTTTAAAAATACTAAACCACAGGCAAAATTCAAATGAACTTAAGCATTTCTGAGGCTGCAATCCTGAGAACATTTACTAGGAAGTAAAGCTACTGAAATCAATGGGACTTACTGAATAAACATGCATGGGACTCTGGTGCATACTCCATTGGTTTCATGGTCAATAGTCCATCAATGGTAGATCTCTGCCATTGAAATCAGTGGGACTTAAAACATGCTTGACTTTGGCTAGATCATACAGTGACTATTTCCAAACCTTAGAATAAATCTATGATGATGATGATGATGATGATGATATCTACATCCCAACCTTTCTCTAAGGAGCTCAGGATGGTATCCATGGTTACAGCATGTCCAGTTATGATAACGCACTAGCCAAATGCTACATCATGGTTTCAAGACACAGGGGAGGGCAGACTAAAAATACTAAACGACTCCTTTTGTCTCACCAACACTTTCACTTCCTTATTACAAGAACTGTGTCTATTATGTACTGGGGATGGGGGGGAGGAACCATCTGCACCTGGGCAACCCAAATTTTGTGCCAAGAAAAGCTGGATTTTGCACACTGAGCGCATTTGCATATTTTCTCTTATTGTGCACGCACAACCTTGCCCAAACCGCAGAGGAAATTCTGCCCTGCCCAGGACTTCATTTGTGCTATTCTCATTCCTCACCAGGAATAAGCTCTGAACCTTGTCTTGAATACTAGGGAAGAGCCCTGGAATCTGAGCTGATGGATGGTGCATTTTTGTCACTGCTGAATAATGACAGCTCATCCACCGACATTGCAAACATGCATAATTAAAAATCCAAGCTGAAGGTTGTGACTCTCACCCAGGCTAGAGCCCTGGCCCCCGTCCCTTTAGAAATCCCTGCCTGCTTCAGAGAACTCCCAATAAAATGACTCCTGGTCTTCCCTGTATCTCATTTCTGGTAGCTTCTCACAAATTTTAATCAAAACTCTCCCCCCCCCACACCACCACCCCAACCAGAAGCCTGCAGATTCTTCATTCTTTGTCCTCAGCCTGGGCTGTGCAGTGCAAAACTCAGCCCAGGAATCCAGTTTCAATGCCAGGGCCAGAACATAGTGCACCCTTTTCCTTGCACAAGAAGCACCCGCTCCAGGCCTTCCCCACCTCACTTCTTTCCTGCTACAGTGAAGTGGGGCTTCCAAAACAAAGGCAGACATCTGAGGAAGAACCAGATTGGCTTATTTGAACTTCCGTTGGCCAAGGGGGAAAACAAAGAGGTGGCTCTTTATCTGTTTGCCAGGGAGAGAAGCAGCTCAGCTCAGATGGCACTGCCAGGCAGAAGCATAACATACTACCCAAGCACCTGGAGCAGTGATTTCATGACATCAAATGACATTACTTCTGGGTTCTCCCTAGTGGAGGGAACTTGCTGAAGTAGCTTCACACCCCTTCCCGTTCCTTCTCCTGTGAAGACTCCCCACAGGAGAAGGAATGGGGGGGGACAACACAAAGCTACCAGCACCTCCTCCATACCTAGGGTGGAGCCTGAAGGGCAGACATGCGTGTGTCCCCCAGCATAGTGCCTGGGACAGATGCCCCTTAGGTTCCACCCTAGTTATGCCTCTGCTGCCAAGTATCTCTCTCTATCTCACCCTCTGTAACACACACACACACACACACCATTCTCTCCTCTCTGCTGTCCCCTCCCCGCCTTCTTCACTCAACCAAAGGGCTGCAAATCTGCCCCACTTCTCTTCCTCTCCCTTCCTGACCTAGGCAATGTTCCCTGGGAAGGCTTAACATAAGAACATAAGAGCTCCCCTAGATCAGGCCAAAGGCCCATCTAGTCCAGCTTCCTGTATCTCACAGTGGCCCACCAAATGCCTCAGGGAGCACACAAGACAACAAGAGACCTGCATCCTGGTGCCCTCTCTTGCATCAGGCATTCTGAAATCAGGAGGTTCTCTGCATCGCCATATATTTATTTCTTTTTGAAAGTATCTGTGCTTCCTTTCTGCCAAGCATGACAATAGTAAAGAAAGACAGCAGATAAAACAATTCAAAATCATAGGTGGCCAGGAAGAGAAATCAGACATTTCAACCTAAGCCGTTCCATGGAAGGATCCAGCAATAATCAATGAGCAGCATCGTGAAATAAGATAAACAACAGTTCCGTTTATGAGAGGGGGGGCAGTGCCAATCCCTGACCTGCAAAGGGTCAGAGGAACAGGGCATACTTCCCTGGTACCAAAATTATAGCAAAGACAGCACCATGCAAGCATCCCTTGAAGGAACTGCCAATGAATGGGAGTGCAACTTCTCAGAAGACCCTCTCTCTGTTTGCCACCTCTCTGGCTTCACAAGAGGGGGGAGCTCCTGGAGATAGGCCTCCAGTAATTATCTCAGCTGTTGGACAAGTTTTGTGTGAAGAGGGTTCTACAGAAACTGTGTGCCCATAGATGACAGGAAGGGGAAAACACATAAAGAGGATGCCACAGTTGATAGCATCTCCACGGTGGGTATAATGCAGAGACAGGGTCTGACTCACACAGAGAGAAACCGACCATAGAACAGCCCTTTTTCACTTCAAGTTTTAGTCATGGGAGTTACTCAACGGTAACAGTTTCATTCGGCAGCAACAAAATCAGACATTAAGTCTGCAATCCTAACCATGCTTTCCTGAGAGTAAGCCCAACTGAACAAAATAGGACTTACTTCTGAGTAGACCTGGTTAGGATTGTGCCCTAAGGTTCTGGGGATTCACTCTCTACATCTCTCTTTAAATTTTAATTTTCAAAATAAATTCCAGAAATCAGTACAGTGTAAACTGCTTGCAAATGGGAAAACAGTACAGGTATCAGAACATGTTCAACAGTTTATAATGAATACAGAACGTCTTCCTCAATTAAGTTAAAACACTTCAATCATTTATTAATGCTAATTTTTAATATATAATCAGATACATGCTTGGCAAGCTGATACATACCAAAAAAAAAAACACAAATAATACATTTCCATAAAAAAGGAACCAGGTTGGACAAACTTTCTGTGGCTGAAATTGGATTGAAATATGGTAGTTTCAGCACCATTTACTCTGGAGACAGAACAGGATAAAAACCTTTTAGAAACCCCCGCAGATGAATGCTTGGCTTTTCTGCCCCATTTGCTTCAGCGCAGTTGTTTCAGTTTGCATCGTAATCCAGCATCCATGCGGTTATCCAAAACATCTCAGATCATGCCTTGGAAACCATGAGACACTTTACAGTTTTCAGAGGCTATTGATGTGGTCCATGGACGGAAAGAGCAGTGTGACAACATGCATTTTAGCCTGGAAGCTGAGGTTTCACTGGTATTTTTAGGATTTGGGGAGAAGAATACTAGGGTTAGGTCAGGAGGCTTCCAGAGAGCTGTATGACCCTGCAGTTAGTAGTAGTTGGCAACCTTCAGTCTCGAAAGACTCTGGTATCGCGCTCTGAAAGGTGGTTCTGGAACAGCGTCTAGTGTGGCTGAAAAGGCCGATTCGGGAGTGACAATCCCTTCCACACCGGGAGCAAGTGCAGTCTGTCAATGGTCTGTCTCCCTGGCTGTGGGCCTTCCTTCTTTGCCTCTTAGCCTCAGACTGTTGGCCAAGTGTCTCTTCAAACTGGGAAAGGCCATGCTGCACAGCCTGCCTCCAAGCGGGCCGCTCAGAGGCCAGGGTTTCCCACTTGTTGAGGTCCACTCCTAAGGCCTTCAGATCCCTCTTGCAGATGTCCTTGTATCGCAGCTGTGGTCTACCTGTAGGGCGCTTTCCTTGCACGAGTTCTCCATAGAGGAGATCCTTTGGGATCCGGCCATCATCCATTCTCACGACATGACCGAGCCAACGCAGGCGTCTCTGTTTCAGCAGTGCATACATGCTAGGGATTCCAGCACGTTCCAGGACTGTGTTGTTTGGAACTTTGTCCTGCCAGGTGATGCCGAGGATGCGTCGGAGGCAGCGCATGTGGAAAGCGCTCAGTTTCCTCTCCTGTTGTGAGCGAAGAGTCCATGACTCGCTGCAGTACAGAAGTGTACTCAGGACACAAGCTCTGTAGACCTGGATCTTGGTATGTTCCGTCAGCTTCTTGTTGGACCAGACTCTCTTTGTGAGTCTTTGCAGTTAGTATGGAGGATCAATTTGTAAGGGGCATAGGTTGTTCTTTGCAGTCTGTCCAGGCCAACAGATTTTCACCTGAACATGTACGTGTAAATACTAGTCACTGGAACACTTTTAGATGTCTTCATGGTGATGTTAGTGCCTCATTAAACAGTTAATAGCCTCTGTGATGAATCCCCCTTCTTGTTCCCATTTTCCCCTGATCACCTAAAAGGAAACTCCAGGTAGGTTTGACATAGTAAGGGCTCAGCTGAGTCATTCAGGGCCTAGTGCTACTAAGGCTGACTGTCTGCTCTTCTTGTTTGGCAGTAGAGAAACTAGAGCTGCTGGACAGCCCACTTGCTGAGGTTGGTGTACCAGTCCATGGGACAGAGGAGTTGGGTTAGCCCAGCTTCCCAGATTTCTTCTATGTTTCCAGCTTTTGGGCATCAGGAAACCTGCTCTTTGGGGACTACCTTAGATGAGAAGGGGTCTGAGGAAGGGAGCTCCAGCCTTGTCTCGATTTGGGCTTGCGCCTGTTGCTGGCAGTGTTTCTACAGGGGGGTTTGTACGTAGACGTTATGGGCTCCAAGGCTGCATTGGACCACCACGGTTTTCTCTGCTGTCCCTTTCTGGTGTCTGAAAAAGGTCTCATGATATCCTTCACTCTAGCTATTTTTCCTCCCTTCCCCCATAACCCTTTTCCGTTATTTTTTAAAGCTGATTTTGCACGTATCATTTGCTACTTTGATCTGTGTGGGGACAGGCAATGGGGGTCATTTCTATCTCTGTATATCTTCAACTACTCCCATGGATGTGACTCAGATTCCCGTTCCTCTTTGGGGTATGCCCTTTAAATCACAAGTAATAATGTCCAACAGGGATGGACAGAAGGTAGACCAGAAACTACCAGTGGATCTTTACAGTGAACTCCAATTCTATGCAAATTTACCAGAGAGTAAGTTCAATTGAACACAGTTATTATTTCTGAATAAGCATTCTGAGAGACTAGCACTCTAATACATCTTTTGTGTTTATCTGAGATATTTTTATGTGTTTGCTTTAAACTATTGCAACCCACTCCAAGCATTTGGGATGAAATGGGCTAGATCTTTAGATAAAATATACCCCAAGGGCCTAATCCTATCCAGTTTTCCAGCTCTGGTGCAGCTGTGCCAACAGGGTGTGCATTGCATCCTACAGTGGGGGGCAGGGGCTGTCACATAGGCTTCCTCCAGGTAAGGGAATGTTTTCTGCCTAAACTTGGGGTTGCATTGCGGCTGCACCGGCATTGGAAAGGCGGATAGGCTTGGGCCCTTAGTCCCCAAGATGTGTTCTGGTTCCATTCTGGAGGTCTCTGCCTCCCTGCAACTGAAGGACCTGGGGGTCTTTCCCCTCCAGGCTGACCTTCCTTTGTTTCTCCCCTCGCAAGCTGAGCTCCCTTGCCAGATGAGATGGTCTTGCCCCTGACCATCTGTGGCCTGTCCCTTCCTTTGCAGAAAGACTTCACAATGCGGGACGAACTGCAGCAGAGCGACGTGGAGCGCTGGCTCGGCTTCATCACCTTCCTTTGTGAAGTGTTTGGCACCATGAGGAGCAGCACTGGGGAGCCCTTCCGAGTCCTCGTCTGCCCCATTTACACCTGCCTCAGGGAGGTAAGGTCTTCTCTTCAGGCAAGCCTGGTGCAGGCTGTGGTTCTTGTAGTCTTCCTCACGTTGTATCTATTAACACTTCATGCCAGTGCTTCCCAAACTCACTAGGTCAGGGGTGCTCACACTTTTTCGGCTCGAGAGCTACTCTGAAACCCAGCAAGGCCCGGAGATGTACCAGGGTTTTTTTTTTACAATGTTCGCGCCATCATAACATATAACATTTATGTGCACAATGTATGTTGGTGTACCTTGAGCCCCACTGAGTATAACAGGACTTACTCCTGAGTAGACATGCCTAGGATTAGGCTGTGAGGCTGCAATCCTAGCCACACTTACCTGGGAGTAAGCTCCATTGAGTACAATGGGCCTTACTCCCGGCGTTTCCTCCCAGAGGCACCTGAAGGGGGGGTCGGCACTCCGTGATCTACTCATTTTGCCTCGCGATCTACCGGTAGATCGCGATCCACCTATTGAGCACCCCTGCACTAGGTCCTTGGTACCCTTCACACTCACCGGGGTGCCACTTGGTGCTGTGAAGCCTCTCCTTCCTGCCTCACTGGGCTGACATAATGCGAGATTTTGCGCAATGTTGGCCTGGCGAGTCAGGAGGAAGAGGCCACAGGGCACCTCACAGCACCCCTGTGAATGTGAAGGGGTGCCGCCTACACATTTTGGAAACCTCCGATTTATACCATGCCCAGCCCTTTGTGCAAGATTTTTTTTTTTTTTTTTTTTGCACGAAGAGTTTTTTCGAAAACTACTTTTGCCTTCTCTAGAGTGCCTTGGAATGATTATCACAGAGAAGTACACACGAAAAGCATTATGTGCAACTGAATGTGAATTTTGTATTTTGGCATTTTTTTTCAGGAGCCCAGAGGGAATCGGGCTGCTAGACCGAGTGTCGCTAGGCTCTGACAGAGCCACTGTACCTTTTAAGAGTTGCAGCGAAGTGAAATTTTGCCAGTTGGGGCTTCTGCTTGTCACTGCACCATTATGTCCTGGCAACACTTAACCGGTTGGGGGGGCAGGTTGGGGAGACAACAGAGAGACAAGAAACTGGCGGGGAAGAGGCTGTCTTTTACGTATTGATTTGAATAAAGCAACTTAGGTTGCCGGCTTCTAGTCTATATGTAAAAGCCATTTCTCAGGGTTCGGTCTCTTTAGAATCACACACCAAGAAATGGAACCCAAGGAAGGATTATGCACTAAAATGGCTTGGCTATTAAGGTAGGGGCAATAGCAATTTTAAATGGCCCCCTCTCTTAGGTTCTAAGGATAAACAGGCTGCAATTAACAAGACTATTTGGGGAATGGCAAAATTGGCTTCTTCTCTCTTTCCCCCAAAACCAGTCTGGGGCCATGGGGCAGGCTGAGATTTCTGAATGCAACTCTGAGTATGCATAAAACACACAGAGATGCATTGTGCATGTGCATACATGCAGGCTCAGGGACCCTGTAACATACGGGTCCCTTCTGCTCATGGTAATGACAGTCATTATACTAAGTAATAATAGCCACCCCCAATTCACTGCAATGGCTTTTAACCAAAGTTAACATGAAGCAGCAGGGAAGTACCCTGTGGATGTTTTGCTCAGTGGTATAGTTAGAGGGGGTGCAAAGCACTAAGTTTTGCAGGAAGACCCAGCGCAACATACAAGCGACCCCTCCCCTTTGGAGCCATTCCAAGCAGTGGGAGCAAAAGAGAGACAAATGTCTCAGTTTTGCTCCCACTGGCTAAAGGGGAGAGGGAGGGGCCGCTTGTACGTCGCACTGAGGCTCCCTGCAAAACTTGGTGCTTCGTACCCCCTCTAACTATGTCACTGCCTCTGCTCAGTCATTTGGTACTACTGAAGGCAGGTAATTCAATAGCGACCTGGCTGCAGGAAGCATTTCCCCAAGTCATTTCAGTCTCATCTGTGCTTTGCTTAACTTTTTCCATTCATGTTTGCTTCCATTCTTAGACAGCGGCAGGAGTATATTTTAATCCTAGCCTTTGAGCACTAAAGAGCAAGGCATCATTTAAAATAAGGAACTTGACCTTGCAGGACTTATCTCAAAGAACACAGAGATTTCATGTGTTGTTTAATATATTTATTCCCTGCCTTTCCAACTGTCAGGTTGCAGAGTGGCTTAAAACAATATGAAAAGAACAACCACCTCAGATACAGGCAAGGTGGCCAGGTCTTTTGAGACACCTGTCCATCCAGGACCACAAATCCTAATGGAGATGGGGATTGTATGGTGGAAGTGGCCTGGACACAGAGCCATACCACAGCATGAATGGAGAAAGCATGGTGGCAGCACCGGATCAACGAGAACATTGCCACCACTATTGCTGGAGCAGGCATTCTTGTGAGAGGAGCGAAGGCTCCTCTGTGCCTGTGCAGAGTGCAAGGAATGATTTAATTTTTAGGAGTGGTGATGCCAAGGAGGAAAAGGACTGGCTGGCAGTGTGCTCCCAGGGAGGAAATAACTGAGGGAACCAGAGGAAAGAGCTGCTAAACTGACCTTACAATGAGAGCCCAGTGTTCTCCTCCCCATAGTGCAGATAGGGGGTCTTAGACTGAGAGAGAGCAGCCCACCTAAAGCTGTCCCATGAGTCCTGTGGTGAGACTCAAACCAGGGACTTCACGGCTCATAGTGCAGAGATCAGCTTGGTCAACACTTGGTCTTTGTGGAGTTACTATATGGTGTCTCTGTACTTTTCATTCTTTACAGTTGTTGCAGTCTCAGGACATAAAGGAAGACGCTGTCCTTTGCTGTTCAATGGAGGTAGGAACTGAGATCTTCTCCCCCTCACCCCTTCTAACAGGTTTTTAGGCTATGCAGAACATTTGTTGTTGTTGTTTTAGTCACTGGATCTTAATGGTGAGGCTTTTGTATCCACTTTTACCCCCTGAACACGGTAGAATTTACATCCCATTTGTTGAGCATCATGCTCCCCAAAGATCCTACTCACACAAATATAAAAGGGGTTTAAAACCCCTGCCTGTGTTGTCTCCTTGCCTTGTGAACACAATGCAAGATTAGCTTTTACACAGGTAGCTTTTTTAGCTAAGGTAAGCCCTAAGGCCTTCCTGTGAATCTAGAGGGGTAACTGACCAAAGTGTGACTTTGTAATTGACAAGTATTCAGTACTTGGGCAGTTGTCTCTTGGTCAATTCCCATATTCCAGTGGTACTCAAACGTTTCTGGCCAGTGGCTCCCTTGACCCCCGTGGCTGTTGGCCATGACTCCCCATCATGTTCCTGAGGGCTGGAAGTGACATCATTAAACAGGAAGTGGCCAGAAATATTAACTATATTAATATTAATTATATTAATCATATCATTAATTAAATGCAGATCTTAAAAATATATTATTAATACACAGCAATATACATGCTTTATAAATGATCAGCTGCTGATCACTGCTGGAGACAGGATGCTGGAGTAGGTAGATTTTGTCTGGTCCAGGAAGACTCATTTTTTTTAACTTTGTAAGCATACCAGTAGAATTGTTTTATCAAATGAACTTTGTGAACAACCAGTCTGACCAACATTACACACACACACACACCCCTGTGGACCGCAACCCAACTAGTCATTTCTCCGATTCTCCTTGGATAGGATTGAACCCTTTCTTAATTAAATTAAATTAAATTTTTCCAGCAGCTGGTGGGGAAAACAAAAATAGACCATGAAAATATATCAGAGCTGATAAGGGTTTGGTTAGGAAGCTGATTTGTCTCCTATACTAGGAGATGCACAGCTCAAGCCTGTGCATGTCTACTCAGAAGTAAGTCCCATTAGAGTCAATGGGGCTTACTCCCAGGAAAGTGTGGATAGGATTGGGCTGGCAATCACTTCATCAATGGCTGATAAGTATTCCCTTCATATAGCAAGATTCATCACTTTAAAAATACAACCTTTCCTCTTCAGTCAAACAACAAGATTAATAAATCACGTTAAAAACAGTACCCTTTTCCTGCTTCTGGCCAAGTAAAGTGTGTGCTTGTCTCTCCCCTCCCCCTTTGCCAACTGCATGGAAACAACTTTAGGGGGAGGGGGAGGATAGCGGGAAGATTTGGAGATTGAAAGGGGGAGGGGAAGAGGGAGGGGGTTGAAAAGAGAGATTTCACTTTGATGAGAAGCGATCCCAGGCTGGGAACTGGGAACCAACCAGACAAGGATCAGCGAGGGTTAAGGACTACAAGCTGAGCATGCTCGGTACTTGCCAGATGGGGGTTGGAGTTGAAGAGCTTTGGAAACAACATGCAGTGAACACAGAAGGCGGCAGCCTCGGAGTGGAGGGAGAAGAGGGCGGGGCGGCAGCAGCCACTCTCCCAACTGAGCAACTCCCGTTTCTTCTGCTTTAAAAGAAAGCGCAGACCACGGGCAGAAGACAGACTCGTATTCTGCCCAGGGGTGTGACTGCATCGCTGCGAGAGGACATGCTGTGCCTCCCCTTTCAGTTCCTGGCGCCACCCTAAAGAGCCGTGCCTCACAGTTTGAATACCACTGCTATATTCTCTTATTCACTCAGGACCACAGTTGCATGGGTGGATCCATGTGTATATATGTAACATGCTAATGGCTGCACCAAAAAGGTTTGGAGGGGGGATGGGTTATTATCTCAGAAGCCCCTCTAGGGGATCAATTATTTGAACTCGTTTATCAGATGAAAATGTCATTACAGCTATTCCCACTCTGCAGTATGGATTCTGTACAACATGCACTTGTACCCGTGCAAGTGCACAGATCTGTGTCTGGACTTGTGTGTACAAAAAATTTAATATGTGAATAAGCCCTTAAGTGTGCATCCAACCAGCACTCTCTAGAGTACTTTCTGAATGGATTTGACAGGTGCATCTTACTGTTTTGTGACCCTTGTCAACTTCATGAGAGCTCACCTGCAAAGCTTTTGCCACAAGAAATGTGTTAAGGAGCCACAAGACCCTTTCTTGTACTTGCTACAACAAACAAATTTAGCTCCTCTTCCTCTTGGAGAGATGCAAAGGCAATTCTTAGGTCCAGTTCTTTGACATGCATCTTAAAAATATGTTAAAAGACAAATATAATGAGGCAAGAAATGTGTCCTCATCTCCCTTCCCTGTTGAGAGGGGAAAGATGGAAGTGGCAATAGGGTGTAACTGGCACTCCTAAGCACCCAACTTTTGACCCGGCTCTCCCTTTCTCGACAGCTGCAAAGCACTGGCCGACTGCTGGAGGAGCAGCTGCCTGAGATGATGACCGAGCTGCTGGCGATCGCACGCGACAAGATGCTGTGCCCCTCAGAGTCCATGCTGACCCGTTCCCTCCTCCTCGAGGTCATTGAGCTGCATGCCAACAACTGGAACCCCCTGACGCCCACCATCACACAGTACTACAACAAGACAATCCAGAAACTGACAGCTTGAGCAGGAGGGAGGAAGCAGGGACAGGAGAGTAAGGCACGCACTTTACATAAAAAGGAAAAGAAACTACACACATGCAACGAGGTGGGAAGGAACTGAGCTGCCGCAACTGGAGAAGGGGACTGAGAGATCTTTTGCGATCCAATACCTAAGAAGACAAACCCCAGCATGCTTAAGAATACGTTCATGGGGCGAAGCATGTTTCTTTTCAGCTGTGTCCTCAAGTGCCGTCGCCTCCCCTCTCTCCCTGCTGCGTTTTGTTTTAGGTTCCCTTTGATTAAACCCATTGCTCGTTCCACTCCACATCCCGGCGAGTCATTGTTTGGGTGCAGAAAGAACACGACAGACTTGAATAGCGCCTCAGAGGGCAGGCACATCGGATGGCTTTCACGGCGTCCTCCGGGCTTGCACTGGCCAACTGGCAGGAGGGAGCACACAGCAGATGTCTTGGGGGGAACAAAGGCAGACACGTTCCACACCAGACGCTGGTAATTGACAGCTTTTGTCAGGCAAAGACCCCCCTCTTTTCTCCCAGTCCTCTTGTCTTCGCAGTTCTGTCTCCTTCATTCTTCCTACCCTGAAATCCCCATCCTAGATCAGACATTCAGAGGAGATGAATCTCTCTCTCTCTCTCCCCCTCCCCTTTTTAAAATTTGCACTGGGTTTTGTTGTTTCCTATTTTATTTACACACGTATACATATATCTTAAATACACATGAATGGACGTGTTGCTCTCCGAGTTTTGAAAAGCAAAGATGAAGTATGACGTGAGCTTGTGGGAGGATTGCTGAAAGATCCCAAAGTAGGGAAGCAACCTCCAAAAGAAGCGTTTTAGAAGTATTATAGCCACAAAACATCTTGCCTAGAGGTTATTTATTAACAGCCCAAACCTCTGCATGTTTGTTGGAAGTAAGTCCCATTATGTTTAATGGCACTTCCAAGTAAAGAGCAAATCCGCGCATTGTGATTGCTATGGGAAACACTGGTGTTGAAACCGCTTTCCACAGCAAACATGTAACACATATGCACATCCCTCAGGATCCTGCCCCAACCAATTGCTGAGATATGTGTATACCAATGGTTCCCAAAACTTTTCAACTGGTGGTTCCCTTGCCCTACTGGGCCATTGGCCGCGGTTCACCATTACGGCTACAATCCTATACACCAGGGGTGCTCACACTTTTTTGGCTCAAGAGCTACTTTGAAACCCAGCAAGGCCCGGAGATCTAACAGGGTTTTTTTTACAATGTTTGCGCCATCATAACATATAACATTTATGTGTACAATGTATGTTGGTGTACCTTGAGCCCCACTGAGTATAGCAGGACTTACTCCTGAGTATACATGCCTAGGATTAGGCTGTGAGGCTGCAATCCTAGCCACACTTACCTGGGAGTAAGCCCCATTGAGTACAATGGGCCTTACTCCCGGCGTTTCCTCCCAGAGGCACCTGAAGGGGGGGGTCGGCATTCCGCGATCTACTCATTTTGCCTCGTGATCTACCGGTAGATCGCGATCCACCTATTGAGCACCCCTGCTATACACTGTATAGAAGAGCATGTTTTTCATGAGGATTCTGTGGCACCCTGGCTGGTTTCCTCAGCTCTTTGGGAAGCCATGGCTCGCAGTTTAGGAACTACTGGTGTATACAGCTGTTTGAAGACGCACATAAACAGAATTATGATGTTCACATGTCACACACTTGATGCAGGAAATATTGTGGCTTCTCACAGCAATTATAATGTGTGGATATGCCTTCGCTGTGCGTAGGATTGTAACTTGAATGTAGTTGGAAATGGCATGCCATTTCCCCTTAGAAATTGTCATTTCTGCAGCTATTCTGTTGATGTTGAGATTCTCTGCACTGCCACTTGCTAGCTAAACACTTCAGCCTTGCCTGGGGAAGGGCAACATTAGTTGTTGTTTACAGATGGCTTTATAATTGCAACTGTAATTGTAATTATACAGCTAAATTGGGCCCACATTTGAGGCTAATAATACTTGAGGGTATGGGGTATGGAACTGAAGCTTGAACTTGTTCTTTAGAAACTGGTAAATAGAAAGAGATATGATATTTGAAGAGAGGCAGACAGAACAATGAAGAGAGAAACCCACCCACCCCCCAAAGAAAAAGAGTTTTAACAGTAGGCTCTGGAAAGCCAAACTTGAGTACCTCCATGACTGAAGCATCAAAAAACGGCTGCAGAGGGGTGCTGATTTGGACTGGGGCCAGACTGCATCTTTGGGGAGGAGGAAACTAACAGGCATGAAAAGGAAAACATTGGGAAGGGCCATCATGGATTTCCTACATCACCTCTTGTTTGGCCCATTCCAGTACATTTTTGTAACCAGTGTTAAATATGTTGTGTGGCAGAACCTTGGCATTTTAAGGCAAAACATATCCCTGGTTGTTTTTATCATGTTAAAAGTTCAGTTTATCATTTGCTGAACTAATAGGCTACCCAAGAATGATTGCTTGCTGTTGAAATAAAGTATCGGGGGGGAGGAGACAGTTATGGTGAGAAGGCGTCACTCTGAGGGTAATAGGAGAAGGGTCTACAGAGTCCCTCACATCACAGCTCCTGAATTTGCTTCATTGGCAAACCAGTCCCACCAGTGTCAGTGACCTCAGCAGAGGTGGCAGTTGGCATTTGGAGCACAGCATTAGGAGTGTCATGGCCCCCAATAGCTATGAGGTGTGCTGAATGTCTGTGGCGATGGTGGTAGTTTTTTGGCCTGACCTTGCAATATTTGAAGTTGACATATAGGAAGTCGACAGCACGCAGAATATGGCAGTCAGTTCTGCACTGCACAGGAGTTCTGGCTCGGGTCCCAGCAAGGAAAGATCTCAAGTCTGCACAGGGCCAGTTATTAGTCCAAGGGGCCAGGTCCCAAAGATGCAAAAGATCAAATCCCAAAGGCAGCAGCCGGTGGTCCAAAGGTTCAGAGGCAAGCAAAGTAACCCAATGCTGTGAGTCAGGTGATTCTGCAAAGCAGCTATTCCACCAGGTAAAAAGTGAGGGGAGGGCAAGCCTCAGGCAGGCAGCAGCTAGGTCAGCTGGACCTCCATTGTCTCCCCAAATGACCTGATCCAACCAAGCTGGCAAACTGCAATACACCTTCCTGCCATTATCAGCATGACACTGTGGAGTAGCAAGGACCAGCCAGCAGGGGGGTGCCCCAAAGGCACAGAGAGGAAAGCATCTGGGCCCCACTGTCAAGATTCCCCAGTTCAAGTTCTCTGGTGCCTTACAAGGTCTCAATGCCAAGGAACAACCATCCACTCTAGTTTCAGAGAGAGAGAGAGAGAGAGAGAGAGAGAGAGAGAGAGAGAGAGAGAGAGAGATTTAGAGCCCAGTCATATCCATCCCCTTAGGTAGCCCCCAAAAGTCTACTGTGGCATCTTGCACCCCCAATGCATATACAACCACCATAAATTTTGAAAAAGTTCTCTGATTCTGAATTTCACAAAGCGGTTTACATAGCAAAATAAACCAATAAATATTTCCCTGTTCCCCAAAGGGCTCTCAATCTGAAAAATGTAGTGGGATATCGGCAACCAAGCATCTCCCACCCAGCCCAGTTGAATTTGCTTCAGGGTGCAGTGCAGACTCATTTAACCCAACAGCCTATTCAGATGTTTGAAATGACTGTGACAGTAAAGTTTTCTGCTCCTTGACTGTCCAACACATTTAGATAAAAGGCAAGATAACTTTGCATATGTTTACATTGACGTGTGAGGACACAGTCAGTGGCGTAGCTAGAGGGGGTGCAAAGCACTGTGTTTTGCAGAGAGCCTCACCATGGGGTGCAAGCAGCTCCTCCCCCTCCCCTTTGGATCCATCCTGGGCGGTGGGAGCAAAATGGAGGCAAAACGGACGGGGAAGGGCTGCTTGCGCGCTGTGGTGGGGCTCCCTGCAAAACTTAGTGCTTTGCACCCCCTCTAGGTATGCCACTGGACACAGTCAACCTCACTGAGAAATTATAATAACCATGCTTCTTATCTGAGACATCTGTTCTTCCAGATTAGTGGTTTTAAGTTCTTCCATACGTTTATATATGAAGCTAACAAAATGTGCAACATTATGAAGGTCATGTGGTATGTGGAAAGAGGGCCCAGTTAGTACGGCGGGAGGCACAATACAAAGTTGAGGGGTTTTCTTTCCATAGGAGTGAATAGCAACCATTGTGTATATGGACAAAAGTGCACTTGGGTTAGAAGCAAAACACTGCCCTGGAGACTCTAGCTGTTAATTAACCCAGCTCTTCATCTGGATAGTCCACCATGGATCTTGTTTGCTGGTCACAACAGAGTGTGACAGAATGTTGGGGATTGATTTTTATACATAGATAGATGTAGAGGTACCCCAGTGAAGGAGAAAATTAAGCGGTTGGCCTTTGCTTTTCTGTAACAGGAATGACTAAATACTTAATCGTATTGCAGTAGAGGGGGATGGGTCCTCTCTTATTTTATTTCTTTCTTTCTTTTTTGGAAAATGTTTTTCATGTTAGCCAGGAGTCTTAACAGATGGGCAGCCCAATCCTATTGGGTGCTTACGGTGGCGGATTTCCTGATCTATTGCCGTTAAGCTCTGGCACAAAAGGCGCACTGCTGAACCACTGGCACAAATGGCCAGAGGTCCCACATGAACACTCCCACATGAACACCAACAGCCCACCCAGGCCATGCCAGAGTAGGTAAGATGGCAGCAGGGGTGGGTCATGGACAGTTCGAGGGAGAAGCATGACAAGGAGCAGGACACATGGGGCAGGTGAATCTCAGCAGCACACGCTAGGACCTGATCCCCCTTTCGCAGCCTGGCTCCCCTGAGGCTCCTTGGACTTATGACAGTTAAATTGCTGGCATAGGTCCAAGGAGACCCATTAGTAGACAGTAAATATTTGTACTTACCTCTCCTGGGCTGTCTACCCCCGCCCCCGCACGCAGCACACACTCCATTTGTGCTGCTGCAACATGTAAACTGGGGGGAGATAGTTTTGGTGCCCGGGTCTTCATTGTCTTTAGCCACTCTCCCTTGGAAATCTCATAACTGTGCATTCTCAAGGCAACTGGCTTTGAACCGGCTTTGAATGGTAATCTAGAATGAAGGGCACCCCTTGTTCTGTTCTCACAATTTCCACAATGTTTCAGAAGAATAAACACATAAAATGTTCACATTCAGTTCCAAGAACAGCAAACGCACATAACACTGAACGCCTTTAGGCATCCTTTTGTTCCATGCATGGGTTTGTATGAGCAGGTAAAGGATTGTGGGGGGGGGGGAGGGTCAGCTTTTCCAAAATGTTTTGTGGGAGCATTTTCACAATCCTAGATCATTCATTTGTATAAAATTTGAGGTTAATTGATCTGACACAATGTATTGTGTCTCAGTTCCAGCATTTTAACGTTCTTTGGGAATATTTGTTATATTCTGTGTTGTTGGGGGAGGGGGAAGAGTTCTCTTTTTTTACGATGCTTTAACCACACCAGATCATATAGACCAGACTGGTAAATTCTTGTACTATGGGAAACCAACTCTTACCTAGCACACATCAGGGACACAGGGTGGGTGGGGAGGCAGGTGAGGCAGAGCCTCCCTACCAGAGTCCTTCGAAAAACAGTGCCACCACTGTGTGAGGCCTCTCCACCTATCACACGTCCCTGGCACACACTGATAAATGCCCCAGAACAATCAGACCCCCCCAACCCTACATATGTAGAGATTTCAAGAGATAAAAATACAGTTGGCAACACCTGCCTGTGTGGGCTTCACTGGTGTACAGTATATGCACTTGGGTGGTATGAGGTCAATAACCAGGGAGGTAGGGGAGGAACAAATGCACTTCCTGAAAGGTTCCCTCAGGAGGAAGATTGGCAGGGGTCTAATATGAATTAGATAGCAATGCAAAAATACTTGCTTTTCCCCACAACTGCAACCCTAAGGAAAAATAATTACTACGTCATAATTAAAATGTGGTAGTGCACAACGGCTGCAGGACCAGTTAAAGCATTGTGTGAACACTCAGAGTTGCCCATTTATGTTGCAGTCCTTTGCACAATGGGGTGCATGCACAGGATTGGAACCTTGGTCTTGTTCTCCCTGTGGAAGTGTGTCTGTTCTTTCTTTTTTATTTAATGCAAATCGTCTTCTTAACCTGGCTAATCATTACCGCTTCATCCATTTGGATGTCTGTAGGGTCTTCAGAACAGGTTAACATTTAAGCTATCAAAATCCTGTGTCAAAAAACCAGAATGGAGCTGTGATTTCTTTTAGAAAACAGAGTTGTGCTAACAAAGATTTTTTTAATTGCAAAAATGTATTTATTTTGTTTGAAAACCAACAGTTAATTTAATCATTTATCATATTTGGGTTGTGTTTTTTTTTTAAGTGCTTTTGTTTAAAAAAGATTTAAAAAGGAAAAAAAACATTCTGGAACTGGGAAGACTTAGATGTTTGTAATAAGGGGAGGGCGGGTGGGGAGAATTGTGCTCCCATCGTTTTCAACATTTAATAGACTGTTAAGGGAAGGGAGAGTACAATTCTTCATGGCAATTCAGTTTTGTTTATGGAACATCCCGAACCTCTGTATGCTATAAAATACATCATCTGAGTAATAAAAGTTTCAAGCTCGACAGTTTGCCATCTCTGTTGATCAGTGATATCGGTTCTAGTGGCCTAAAAGGATGTGTTTATTTTGTTTGGCTTGGAACAAAGTAAGGAAGAAAGGAAGACATTGGGGGGGGGGGGAAGCTCAGGGCACAATCCTAACCAGATCTACTCAGAAGTAAATCTTATTTTGTTCAATGGGGCTTACTCTCAGGAAAGTGTGGTTAGGATTGCAGCCTCACTCAATTATAATTGCAGAACCCCTTCATGCGTCTGCATAATACTGTAAAGGAGAAATTGTGCACTGTTTACCATAATGATCTGTAGAACAGGCTGGTGTGGGTGTGTGTGTGTGTGTGAGAGAGAGAGAGAGAGAGAGAGAGCATGGGCATGAACATGCCTGATCATGCTTGCAGCATCATCTTGCATACCTTTCCCACCCCTTTCCAAAACTTCAGGCAAGTAGCATCATTCACTACAACCCCATGAGTTCCAGCAAACAATGACAGTTTGGCCATGTTACTTGAGGAATCAACTAAAGAATCTCAATGCGTTTTTATTCTTATTTACCTAGAAGTAAGTCTCATTCCCCCCCCCCCACTGGGGTTTACTCCAAGGTAAGTGTGCATAGGATTGCAGCCCCCACTGAATATGGTGAGGCTTATTTCTGAGTTTACATGAACAGGATTGAGATATTCATCAAGTAAACATTTGAGTTTCAATTGTTCTCATCTGTACATTAAAAAATGGTTCTGAAGAAAAAAAAGCAGACAGTGCTTTAAGATGGCACATATACTTGGCACAGAGTCATCTCAGAAGGGTAATCTCTCTAATATCCAAGGGATGGAGGAATACTTAAACTGAGAGGGTGACTGTCACCCCCCCACCCAGATTTTCTAAGTATTAAAAAAATAATTTTTGAAACCTGTTGCCCAATTAATTGAAAACACTGTTTTGATTGATTAACCCAACTGATTAATCAACCAAATGTTGCAACCCAACGTTATATTTTGCATCATTTACCTGTAATCACCTGTTCCTCACTGATAACACTGGAACTAACAATCTCTAGGTATAGTTACACATCTTCAACACTCAGGGGTGACTGTTGCAGAACTGCAGATCCCAAGATGCATTATGCTTAGAAATGCCTGGCATCTTCTTGTTTTGCCCCTACCATTCAGGGAGAGCAAGTATGTCCCCCTGTCTTGCCATGGCAAGATAAGCTTTTATCTTGGCTGTAACCTGGCCTGACATTCCAGCAGCTGATGAAGTGACAGAACTAGTGACAAGTGACACAACACGTCTGTTCTTCAGTCCCCAGCTGTTTTTATGAGCTTTCTTTTCAGGTTTTCTTAATTTAGGGCACAATCCTAACTTTGTGCTGGATCAGGCAGGCTGACTGGCCTCTGCTGCCATATCCGATGCCCCCTCCTGAGCCAAGCCACCCAACACAGATCTCTTTGGTTCTGTGAGCAGGTCTGAGTAGTAAACTCCTTGGGGCCAGCTGTGCTCGACACAGGGTAAGGAAATAGGTGTTTCCTTATCCTGAGGAGACCTTCGGCAGTTTCCCTGGCTCCACATGATACAGCGCAGCCATTTCAGCTCCACTGTATATCTGGGCACCAGGGAAGTATATGATTGGGCCCTCAGTCTATTAGCATAAGTTGTACTGATTTGCAAAAATTCAGGATTTATTTATTTTTCCTGATTGCAAAGCTTGAATTGCCTTGGCTTTAGGATCTTGACAAGAGCAGCTCCACTTATTTCAGCCTGACCTCCACATTTATAACAAGATGACTTATTAATGGTTTTAGTGGCAGATGCAACATTACTAATTGATGCAGCCAATTTGTTTCCTCTGAATCAAAGTTTAAATAGAAAGCTGGCCTTGCAAATTTTGAATGAGAGAGAGAGAGAGAGAGGCCAAGGACTGAAAGTAAAGGAAAGCCAAAAACAATGAGGACGTGTGTAAGGAAGCTGAAATGTATCTGGGGATTCTTGTGCAAACGCAAGAGTGGACTGCTTCAGGGTCCTTCCAGGTCACAATGTGACCGTCACACCCTTACATTTGCCAAAGGAGTGCACCTTCAGATCCGCAACCTGTACATAAATCCAAAAAGTCTGTGTTAGTGCAATGCTGGAGAAATAAAGATGTATCTCCTGGTAACCTCTAAGCTAAAGTGTTCGTGGAAAAACCTCTGAAGCAGCGGTGTGACCAACAAAGGAAAGCAGGGATGCAGAGCTCCCTCTTACTGTAGGTTCCATGATTTATGGAATTGTCACATGATTAAAGAAATACTAGAATTACAGAATAGTGTTCTATGAGTTGGAAGGGACCTTGGAGGATGTTTAATCCAGTAGCACAGCTGGAAGGGGTGGCACGTAAGTACAGCAAGTGCCACAACCTACCATGTAAGTGTCCCCTCCCTCTCACTGTTGGAACCATTCCAGACGGTGATGGCAACATGCATCTGCTTGAGCACCTGCACATTGCTGGTGCTGCTTGGAATGGCTCCAATGGCAAGTGGGAAAGGGCTGCCTATATGGCATGTTGCGGTGCCTGCAGTAGTTACTGTACCTCCCCTGTGGCTATTGGTTTAGTCCAAACCTTTGCTTCCCACAGGTGACAACAGCATCCCTGACAGGTGGCCACCCAGTCTCTGCCTGAAAGCCTCCAGTGAGGGAAAGCCCACGACTGCGCAGTTTCTTTCTCATGTCTGATCTAAATCTACTCCCCTGTAGTTTCAACCCTTTAGTTCTAGCCTTACTGTCAGGCACCACAGAGAACAAGGCCTCCTGTTCTCATACGTTACAGCCCTTCAGATCCTTGAAGATGGCCATCATATCTCCTGTTTCCCAGGTTAAACATACTGAACTAACTGTTCCTCATAGGACATATGAGGGATTCCAGGTCCCTCTCAGCAGGGGTGTCAAACCCATTCCATACAGCGAGCTAAATAGCATTCATGATGCCCACTGAGGGCCGGAAGTGATGTCATAAATCTGGAAGTGATGTCCTTAAGCAGATCATGACTAGAATTGAGTATTTTTTCCTCACTTAAGGAACTCATTGGCTGCAAATGGCAGAACTAGTCATGTGATGGCTCTTGGTTTGCCTAATCCATGTTCATGAGTAACTCAGTGGGCTATCGTAGCCAATGCTCGCTGACAGTACTGTGCTTTTGATTTAAGAACCCCTGGAATTAAGTCCTCCCCTGGGAGTAGTTCCCCTCCCAGATGGCCCTCCTTCCTGGTCTCTGGTATGGTGACAACAGATAGAAACTATTCGATTTCCTCCCATTCAGCTGCCATCAAAAGGGAAAGCAGGGAGCAGTAAGTGCTAACCACTAGATACTACTCCCCTCAGTCAGCCTGCCCTCTCCTACTACTTCCCCTCTGTGCAGCAGACCTACTGCTGCCTTGTCCTTCTTTCAGACATTAATAACAACAACAACTAATCAATTAATGACACACAAAAACCCCATTTTGTTTCCCACCCAAGCTTCTGTAATCATATTTGCCTTCCTCTATTTGGATTTCAGGTTCATTCTGTTGTGTTGTAGAAGAGGCATCTTAGAAGAGGCATTCCTTCCTGTGTGTCTAAAGGCAGAATGCCTCTTTTCAAATGATGCCTGCCACTAGCAATTTTTGTAAGTATTTAAATGAAAAATAATACTTTGGGGGAAACGTCTGGTGCCTGATTAATTAGGGAGTCTTTTTAGTCAGCGAAACATTTTAAATTGACTAATCTAATTAATTAATCAATTAAACAGTGCAGCCTTATTTATATACTGATGATTTATACACAGTGCTCTGGAGAGTTATATGAGATAGCAGGAGACTTTTAGACAAGTGAAGGTGATACAGCTGTAGCAAACATAGAACATGGGAAGACAGGATGCTCCTAGCTTGAATTTTATCTCTGACAGAAACTCACAAGGGGGCTTAGACAAACCACCCTGTCTCCGCTTCAAAACCCCCAGCTGCACATAGAGATAAGCATACTGACCCACTCAGCAGGATTGCTGTAAGGATTGCAACAGGATCAAGTAAGTGAAGCTCTTTGAACACTGGAAAAATATAAAGCATATATAGACGTATAAACATATACAAACCACCACCAGCCCAATATATGATCATTTCCGTCCCTTACCTGCTCTGGTGGTGGCTGGGTGCTCTGTTGACATGTGCCTGGGGCTGCCAGCCATTTGCGCTGGTAGCCCTGGCCCATGTGCCATTGCTGCAGATATGCCAGTGGCCCAGGCCTTGTGCAAACCTGTGCGTGCTTACTAGACAGTGGGTTCCACTGAAAATAATAGGACCTCCTTCCAAGTGAATAGCAGGAGATTGAACTGTAAGACTGCACAGGGAAATAATGGCAAAATGATGTGGTGGGGGAGAGGCCCTTGATGGCTTTAAATATGCTAGCCCCTGCCAAGTGGGCAAGAGATACTTTTTCAAGTGGTGCTCCTCTTATATTTAGCGGGGGGGGGGGGGGGGAGTAACTGTCCCTTTTCACCCCAGCACAGTGTCTTTTATAGTGGCTTTTTGCTCTGGCTTTTTCTGCATCTTTTTAGACTGTCAGCCTGTTTGGGACACAGAGCCTTCTGATCATTTTACTTTGAGCCCAATCCTATGCAAGTCTACTCAGAAGTAAGTCTCATTATAGTCAATGGGGTTTACCTCCAGGAAAGTGTGGCTAGGATTGCAGCCTTTTGTCTATAAACTGTTTTGTGGAAAAGCGGCATACAAGTACTGTTATCGTTGTTGTTGATGATGACGATATGAGAACAAGGAGGTTGTGCTAGATGCCAGAGGGGATGGGAAGACAGTAGTGGGGCCTGTACAAGAATGTCACTTGGTCTCACAGAAAGAAGTGGTGAATATGTTGACTCATATGACAAGGTGTCCCTGGGTAGAGAGGGGATTCCACCTCATGCTTCAATCCATGTACAGCACCCCACCACCAGCTCTTAGCCACTGTTTGTGCTCTGGACGCAGGCTGGTCTCACTCTCCACATCCCCCGAATACAGTAGAGTGTGCCACTTGGTGTTTGCGAACCAGAGACAGCCACCAGCAGTAGGACTCCTGGCCCACCTTCTGCGGTCTCCAGATCTGCCTCCAGTATGCTGCACCTTCCCTTCTGGATGCCAATCTCTCCCTGTAAGCCAACAAAGCTCAAGCAAGGCCATTTCCAAAGAGAGTGGAGGGCGGCCGTGTTGCACTGTGTTCTGCTGTGATGCACAGGATTACAGAGCAAAGATAGATTTTACTGGAAAGATGAAAGGAAATGGCATCTTTAATAATTTAACTTGGGCAGTTTGAAGGGAGCCGCCAGGTTGTGGTCTTGGTGCCGTCAGAAGAATCCCCACCATCTGTTCCTGGAAATCTGGCTGGCTCCACGGCCCAGCCAGTAAGACCACAGGAGGCTCCGTTTTCTCATTAAAAAGGGACAGTGGATACTCCACCATGTCTAGACCAGGGTGAAAGGTTAAAATGCTACAATCCCTGGAATATGTTAAAGTGAGATCCCTGACCAAAAGAGGGAAAAATATGATACAAAAATGTAAATGAATAAATAAAAACTAATCAATAAAGCTGGAACTGACGCAGGCAGATAAGAGCAGCTCTTTCTGTCTCCTCTCTTAATAACAGTTGAATCCTCCTTATCTGCTCCGGCTACTACTTATGCTTTAATTTGCAAATGGCTTCACTGCAGCGCTTTTCAACTTTTTTTTTCATCTCATAGCACACTGACAAGGCACTAACATTTTCAGGGCGCACCATCAGCTTTTTGACAAGGCGAACCACACTGCTGATGGGGGGGGCTCACTTCCCATAAGAACAGCCCCACTGGATCAAGCTATAGGCCCATCTAGTCCAGCTTCCTGTATCTCAGAGCGGCCCACCAAATGCCTCAGGGAGCACACAAGACAACAAGAGACCTGCATCCTGGTGCCCTCCCTTACATCTGGTCAAATTACCTACTATTAAATGACCTTCCCTCAAACTCCTGCGGCACACATACAGACCGTTCAGTGCGCACCAGTGTGCCACTTTACTGTTTTTGCACTATATAAGTTTCTCTAGTTCCTTTTTACACCAAGGAGGCGGGATCTGAGTACGACTTGCCAGGCCTGAGAAGAGGGTGGGGGCATGGGGGCCAAATCCCGGGGGCCCTGACCTCCAGAGTATCTGGGCCATGGCAGAACAAATGATACAGTACAAATTTATTGCAAAATAAGTTTGGGCTTCACGCTAAGCCTCAGTCTTGGACCTCAATCTCAGCCAATCCAGGACTGCATTTCCACTACAGCTTTAGCTTTACCGGCCATATCTAACTTGCCAGTGCTGATTGCCACTGCTGATTGCAGAGGCTCTGTGTGCGTACCTGCGTGTGCAGTGGTGTAGCTATAGGGCAGGGGTGTCCAAAGTTTTTGGAAGGAGGGCCACCTCATCTCTCTGACACAGTGTCGGGGGCCGGAGAAAAAAATAATTAATTTACATTTAAAATTTGAATACATTTACATAAGTACACATAAATGAATATATTAAAGATGAATTTATATGAATGAATGAAGGTCTTGCAATAGCTCAAGGCCTATAAAAGGCCTTGTACAAAGCAAGGCTGGCCTTTCCTTTGCTGCTGCTACTGAATCACAGATGTGAAACAGCAAGCAGTGGAGGAAGCCATCATCCCACAGCTCACGCGAGAGATCAAACAGTCGCCGTTATGCTGAGAGCAGTTGCGTTGGTCCAGTGCGGGCTCCAACAAATCTCCGGAGGGCCAGAGGCTCATTGGAGACTGGGGATTCCCTGAGGGCCACATTGAGAGGCCTCGAGGGCCGCATGTGGCCCCAGGGCCAGGGTTTGGGCACCCCTGCTATAGGGATGCAACGCACTAAGTTTTGCAGGCACCTGAATGCGCCTTGCCAGCAGCCCCTCCCCCTCCCCTTCAGAGCCATACTGGGCAAGAAAAATAACCTTGGCCTCCTCCTTGCACTACACCCACTTTCTGAGGGGTTGTGAGATCACAGGGAAGGCTGTGCTATAGCTGCTGCTAAACTAGAGCTGTGGCAGACAGGAGCTCATTCTCCCTTGCCTCAGCTCAACCAGTCAGAAACTGGGTGGAGGAGCGCATATACAATCATGGGAATCACATTGCACACGTACTTCACCCAGTTTCTGAGTGGTCGCGCAATAGAGGGGAGGCTGAGCTCTTGTCTGCCACAGCTCTAGTCTCACCCTCTACAGTTACAGGTACATGCACTACACACAGAGAGACTAGACTTGCAAAAGTGTGAGCTCAGCCTCCTCTGTGATGGGGCAGGTGCTGTGGCTTCCAGGTACCTCTCAATCAGCCTGAGACAGGGATGGAGTCCAGTGATGTGCGGTGAGGCAAGCCAGGAGACCATTTGTGGCTTCCAGGTAGCCCCCAAATGGTCTCCTGGCTTGCCTCACCGCACACTGGACTCCATCCCTGTCTCCGGCTGCTTGAGAGCTGCTACAGGTAAACATGAGCAGCCATGCCATCTACATTTACATGCGTGACTGTCTTTTTGTGTCCCATGTCCTAAATGTAACCTGCCAAGAAAAGAGCCCGGCATTGCATTCGAGCTGCAACCATCAAAGAAATTCCCTTTCTTGGATTCAGAATAGCAACTAGGGGCTGGTGGGCAGTGATGAGAGTAGATTTTCTTCCATACAGATACTGATTGAATTTCTTCATACCCCACGCTAGACTTAAGGTCTCCTTTTCTATTTGTGCAGAATTACATTACATCTCTGTTGCTGACAGAGACGTGAAGGCAAATGCTATTGGCCTTTCTGGACAGTCAAGCATCCCATTAGATACGAGCAATACATGAGGGAAAGCCTTGCATGCTAACCCCCCGTGCTTCAAGACACCACTGGACACAACCAGAAGTTGCCAGAGTGAACCAGAAGTGCCTTCTAGTTACGTCTGGCAGGCTTCTGAGAAGGTCTGGAGGCTATGCGTGACCTCGAGGGGGCTGGATGTGGCCCCTAGCTAAGTAATTGTGGCAACGCACAGGCCCCCCCCCCCCAGATTTCATTATCCATGGCATGGAACAGATTCCCCATGGATACCGAGGGTCCACTGTATTTCCAATCCAGGGGCAATTCAATTCAGGCAATTCAATCCAGGGGCAAAAACCCACCTGCATCCCCACAGTGCTGGTCCACTTTGCTCAACCCATACAAGTCCAGAAGATACCTGGAGTTGTGCTCCACATCAACTTGCATCACTCCCAAGGGCACTATCCTCTGTTTCTCTTCAGCAAAAGGGATGTGTGATCCATTTTTATCTCCGCAAAAGTTTTTCAGACTTTGCTTGTGGACTAACACACTGTCGCTCCCATGCGCGATTGCATCGTGAGCACTTTTACAGCTACCCTTGGGGTCAACCTGAATGCTAATTTGTCATCTTTGCTCATACTGTATACTCCCAGCCTCATCAGATCACTCTCAAAGTCTGAATTACTGCTATTTTCGTCAAGGGAAAGGATTTGGGCCTCTTTCTGCCTACGTCATGACGTGCCTTGCCTGTATGCTTTGTAGTGCCGCATATTAAGAACATAAGAACAGCCACACTGGATCAGGCCATAGACCCATCTAGTCCAGCTTCCTGTATCTCACAGCGACCCACCAAATGCCCCAGGGAGCACACCAGATAACAAGAGACCTCATGCTGGTGCCCTCCCTTGCATCTGGCATTCTGACATAGCCCATTTCTAAAATCAGGAGGTTGAACATACACATCATGGCTTATAACCCGTAATGGATTTTTCCTCCAGAAACTTGTCCAATCCCCTTTTAAAGGCATCCAGGCCAGATGCTGTCACCACATCCTGCGGCAAGGAGTTCCACAGACCAACCACATGCTGAGTAAAGAAATATTTTTTTTTGTCTGTCCTAACCCTCGCAACACTCAATTTGAGTGGATGTCCCCTGGTTCTGGTGTTATGTGAGAGTGTAAAGAGCATCTCTCTATCCACTCTGTCCATTCCCTGCATAATTTTTGTATGTCTCAATCATGAACCTTTGTGCTATGATGAGGGGTCTTGGTGACAGATGTTTCAGGACAATTTGCACTATTTCTTTACAAAACTTGCTTGCAGACTTCTCTGGAGCAATAAAATTGTGTATAAGACTAATAGCCCCATCTTATACTTATCATGGAGAACTACCCTTTCCTAGTTCCTCCTTCGTGATGGCACAGATAGCTCTAAAGCCATTGCAAAAGGTGGTCTGTCAGCACACCAAGTTTTGTTTGTCAGTGCTGACCAAGAGACCACTAATGTTTCAGCCACACACCATCACTTCTATAATATGTCTGTGCATGGATTCCATCTAGTCATATTGCTCCATTTCAAATACAGAACCTCTAGGAATGGTTTAAAGGGACAGTTGGGCAGGCCTTGATTCCTGTAAGTGGGGTTTTGTCTGTACGGTATTTCATAAGGAGACCAGACATCATCTTAAACGAAATCACATGAAACTTATGCAATGATTCCTTTGCCGACTACACAAACCAGCAATTATTAGAAAGCTTACTGCAAAATGATGGTGGGCTGGGTGTGTGTGTTTTTCTAACAGTCATGATTCTGACAGCGTCTTTAGGGAATGTGCCAAGGGGGCCAACTGTCACTTCCTTGAACAGGAACACTTAGGTGAAAGGGTTGATCTTGCAGACTGCCTCGAACTATGACACATTTCCTAAACATTTGCAGACTGTTTTGGAACAAGAGTGATTCGGTTCTCCTCACACAATTCAGACAGAGCCTTTTCCTTCAATCGATTGAATCATCCTTGAGATGAGCTAGTTCAGGGGTGTCAGACATAAGGCCCATGTGCTGAATGTGGCCACCAGAAGCTCTTTATCTGGCACCCCATTATAATTGGGCTCTCCCAGAGCCACCCTTTCAGCAGCACTGAAAGACAGCACTGCCAAGCCATTGAGCAACTCTCAGCTGTTGAGCTGCAACACTTATTTATGGACCATCTGCTTGATGATGTCATTTCCTGCTTAATGATGTCACTTCAGGCCCTCAGCAAGCACCGTGAATGCTATTCAGCCTGCTATATGAAACAAATTTGACACCCCTGATCTAGCTAGTAAAATAAGCACCAGGACCCAGAAGCACTCTGGCCTGCTGTTAAACATCTATTTGATCTGCAGAAATCAACAGAAGCTACTCACAGCATAAGAATAAGTAGGGCTGTCACCTGATTAATGACATCTTAGTTGTTGAATCATTCATTTTATTGATGATTAATTAGTTAATTTTTAATTAAGTGATCAATCTGTTGACTAAATTGACATTAATGTCCATTTTGGTAAAAACAACAATTCTGAAGCAAGAGTCGTACTTTCTTGTTTTCAAGTGATGCATGCATGTCATACAAAAGGCCTTCCCTCCTGTCCATGAGACAAAGGGGTGATGCCTCTTTTAAGATGGTACCTGCCACCTGCAGTTTATACAAGTACAGTACTTATATTTAGAATGATTTTGAAAATCTTCCGCCCAATTAGGGCCCAATCCTATCCAACTTTCCAGCACCGGTGCAACTGCAATGCAGCCTCAAGGTACGGGAACAAAGGTTCCCATAACTTAAGGAGGCCTCTGTGACTGCTGCCCCACTACAAGATGCAGTGCATGCCCCATTGGCATGGCTGCACCGGCACTGGAAAATTGGATAGGATTGGGCCCTGTATTGGGACACTTCTAAACCACCCACCTGACCATAACTAAGTGAGGTTCAAGGGCTTGACCCTGGGTTTCTCACTTTGGAGCAGCTCACCAGAACAGTATAGCCACCAGAAGGCCATATAAGGAACTGATTCGCTGGAACAAAACACATGTCCTTCCAGAATCCTCAGAGTTAACATGGTCATTGTTGAAACTGCTCCTTCCTGGCTTAGACGGAACATCAGAGAAGCATCCAGGCGTCTTAAGTAAGTCACGCTAGAGAGAAACTGTTTAGGAAGTTGAATCAAGTTCTGTTATTTTCAGTTTGCCTTCAAAACCTGTTTTGTCTAATTGCAAGAGCCTGTCTTTGTCCTTGTCCCATTCCTTTCTAAATTTTTGCCTTTTAAAGTTAACTCTTGTTGTTTTTACTTGCCGGTGTCTTCCAGCCCAGAGCAAAGAGCTATCTCCCCTTTTAGCGGATTACTGTTCACAAATCCCTCTGTCCAGGATCATTGTGGGTACCAAGGACTTATTTATTATTTATTAATTTTAAAAGATTTATATACTGCCTTTCCTAAGCTCAAAGTAGTGTACAATTAAAAAATGAAATGCAAGAAATGAAAGCATTTGAATAAAAACCATTAAAAACCATTTAGGAACAATATAGGATTAAAACCTATGGATTAAAATATAAAAACAGAAACAGCCCAATGGTATACAAACAGTGACTGAAAATTAAAAGGGTCCCTTGGAGGTTACTCCTCCCTAACTCAAAGGCCAAGCAAAATAAATGTTTTTAAGCACCTCCAGAATTCATTTAAAGAGAGGGCTGTTCTCAAATAGTCTGGTAATTGGTTCCAGAGATATGGTGCCACAACAAAAAAGGCCCTGCACTTTGCTGCAGTCCCCTTGGCTTCCAGCAGAGGTGTTCTAAGCAGGACTCTAACTGATTATTGTAGGGGTGTGCAGGGAAAAGGAGTTGGCTCTGATCAGTTAGTTCAGCAGATCTCCCACCTGTTGTGCTGAGGCAATGCCAGTCTTTTGAGTTCATCCACACAACTGGCAGGATGAGAAAGGGTGCCCCAGTTTAGGATCAGTTCCCTTTCTGGTGGCTATGAATTTTCTCAGTTTTTGGATTAAAGAGTACCAAAACTTTGTATGGTGTATGAGAAGCTCAGGTTCACAGGCTGTTTGCCTTACTGCTTCCCAACATCACTGTGTGGAGGGCCATCTCTGGATCCCCACAAGAAGAAATGTGTGGGAGAAGCCATGGATGCTTCATTCTGCAAATCTATTGCCAGATTCGTATCCACAGATCCTGCCACTGCTTTTAAGTGGCTTGGGCTGCATGGCATACGTAGCTCTCTGGGGTGCAATCTGGCAAGCCTATCTGTCTGCATAGCTCTTTCAAGAGTTGTGTCCGTTCAGCTAGCCTTGTTATTTTGCTGATTTTGCCTGTGGTCAATCCCCTTCTGCACACATAATAAGGTGCTTATCAGGTTCTCTGAGGAGACACCGACTCAAGTGTGTGGCACTTAGTTCACAGGTCTCTCAATGACCAGCAATTTTAAATGCTTTCTTCTCATGGCACACTAAGCTCAATGGTCTTCTCTACTGTCTTTGCTTCTTGTGATGTCATTTCTGGCTTCTGGGAGACTCTTCCGGGTTCTATGGCTCTGCTACTAGGGCAACTGTCTGCAGTAACACATTGCCTGTCTATCTTCTGCCACTGGCAAAGCTGCAGAACCCGGAAGTTTTTTCCAGAGATTTTCAACACTGTGCTTCCAAACTCTGGCCTGCCTGCCACCCACCTTCCCCCCACCCTGGAATGCCCCATTTCCACCCTCCCCAAACCCCCACACCGGCCTAGAAATGCCAGCACTAGTTTACCTTTCCACATGATTGACAGCACACTGGTTGATTGACAGCACACTGGTTGAAAACTGCCATTGTAGACTGTTTACCTGAATATTTTGCATGCGTGTGCTCTTTCCCTAGGCACAATCCACAGAACAGTCCTGTTGAGAACAAGGCGATGATGAAACTGCCCTGCCATTTTTGTTTTCTCCGGTTGATCTGATATAATTTTGATGTCTGGCCGCCCTGCTTCCATTTTCTTTCTTTATTTTGTCGGATTTTTATACCACAGTTCAGAGTTCTTATCTACGATCTCTGCTCCGGCAAGTTGTGTCTAGGAGCCTGTGCCGAAGTGCTCGGTTTCCAGGAAACTGAGCTTTGTGATCAGCAGGCCTCACCCACAATGGCTCCATTTTGAACAGTGAGATCAGACAGCAGCTCCTTTGCTGTAGTTTATGGGGGTCTTGTTAAGAGCAAAGCAAAAGATTACACAAACAGATGAGAAAATAATGGCAAGGAAATTGCATATGCTGGTACAGTTTGGTCTTAACCTGTTCGCACTTCTCCTTTTAGTTAAGAATTCTGTGTAACATGCATGTAGCTTAATTCTCAATGGGCTGGTTGTCTACACGCAGGTCATGTATAGCTGCAGCTCCACAGCTCCTTCATCACAAAAATATTAAAACTAAAAAAGAATGAGAAGCAGATAATCAACAATAAAACACAGAGATGCTGTCAATCACGTGGAGAAGTAAGTTCACACTGGCCACTCTCTAGGCCAGTGTGGGGGTTTGGGGAAGGGTGGAAATGGGGCATTCCAGGGCGGGGGGAAAGTGGGTGGCAGGTAGGCCCATGGGCCCAGGAGGGCGGTGGTGCCAGGATCTGGCACTTAGGTTGGATCCTGACCCCCCTCCTGGGTGGCTTAGCTTAGCACCAGGTCCAAGTAGTCCCATTCAGGCCACAGACACGCAACACAGGGTAAGGGGAAGTGATTCCCCTCGTCCAGGGTTGCACCACAGCGAGCCCCAACCCTGCGCTGCGCAGGTTAGGACTGAGCTGTCAGATTCCGGTATTTCATTTCTATGCTGCCCTCTTCTAGGACTTCAGGTTTCTATGACACAAACTCCACATATTGTTTTCACGCAGTTCCTCCAGCTCCCTGGATCGGAAATGGAAGAGGGGAATCAAGCAGAAGCAGAGGTGTGAAGGAAAGGTGGCCTAAAGCATCTTCAGTGGAGGCAAGTGGACAGAAGTGCACGCCCCTGCCCGTCTGCTCCCTGAGGCAATTGCCCCAGTTGGCCTCATGGATGGGCCAGCCCTGCAGTTTAATCTGGGCTGCGTATGGATTATTTGAAAGCTTTCATATGCAATCAACTTGCACTTCTAACGTGCAGCTGGTAGTCACAAGCAGTAGTTGGCAAAGGGTCGATGGTAGAGCAAGTCCCAGGTTTCAATTTCCCCACCTTCAGTTAAAATGTTAGGATCTATGAATTACATTTGGCACCACCAGGACAGATACACAGGACCAGATGGATCCATGGTCCGACTCACTATATTTTCAACTGGAATATTTTGGTCCTACCTGTGAGGAGACTCCTGCACACAATGCTGTACTTTAATTAAAACTAAATGCTACGATTGAAGCTTGTCAGAGGTTTTGTTCTGCCTGGCTAGGGAGACAGCAGCTGTCAGAGAAAAAGCTCTGTGAAGGGCTAAAACACTGTGTCATTACATGACGCTTCTGCTTAGATGATCCCTACGTATTATTAATGGGAGACGTAGACAGGCCAAGAGGAAAGTGGCTTCCCTTTGAAGATGTAATATCATCTGTGGTTCTTTCATTCGGCAAAAGTCATTCATGGGAAATTTCCAAAGGCTTGTTGTGCAGACCGTGTTTCACAAACAAAAGCTAGGCACAGGTTCTGTCTCCCATTCAAAGTCACCAGGTGAGGGAAAGGCCAGATAAAAATGAAACAGCCCCAGGCTACAGTTTGTCATTGGAGGATTAAGAGGTTCTGTTGGTGGCCATTTTGACAAGGAGGGATGGGAAAGCAAGCACCTCCTGGAACAAACTGGGTGTGGAGCAGGGGTGGAGGTGGGGGGGTGGCAGGGACGGAAATGCTTCCCTGGACCCAGGTCTATCCTGTGGAGAGAAATGGGGAGGAAAACATGCGTTCCAATCAGTACATAGCACATGGGGGGGAAGCACGGTAAGTTCAGCAAGTGCCACCACACGCCGTGTAAGCAGTCTCTCCCACTCGCTATCAGACCCATTCAGGGTAGCAACAGCAACACACAAGCACTCCCTGAGCTCCGACAGTGAGTGGCAGGGCCATTACACGACATGGGGGTGCCTGCTATACTTACCATGTTACCTCCCCATGCTATGCTACTGGTTCCAATATCCTATAGAGCAGGGGTGTCAAACTCATTTCATACAGAGGGCCGAATAGCATTCACGATGCCTGCTGAGGGCCGAAAGTGATGTCATTAAGCAGGAAGTGATGTCATTAAACAGGTCATGACCAAAAATAAGCACTTTTTGTCACTCGGGAACTCATTAGCTGCAAATGACAGAAGAGAAAAATATACGTATCTTGATCATATTCAAGATATGGGAGAGCTCAATTTTTAAGTGGGCTGCCCTTTCAGCAGTAACACCTCAGCATGACTCAGCAGCTGAGAGCCTCAGGGCTGGATTAAAAGCTCCAGCGGGCCACATCCAGGTCCTGAGCCTTATGTTTGACACCCCTGCTATAGAGAAAAATGAGCACACACTCTCTTGTTTTCTCAAGCATTACTTTTGTGGACTTATAGATTAAACATTACAATATTTAAAGGTTAGTTTTCGCCTTAGTTGCTCTCAACATCTAACCACACCTGCCAACGAAGGACAAAGCTAATAATAATAATAATAATAATAATAATAATAATAATAATAATAATAATAATAATACAGGTATTTCTATACCACTTTTCTTGGTCCTCAGATTTCTCCTTAGACTTTATTCAAGGCGGTTTACATAGGCAGGCAATTTAAATCCCCGTAGGGATTTTTACAATTTGAAAGAAGGTTTCTATCTTTCAAGAAACCACAACATTCAGATGTTTCTTTCTTGATCTGGTCACACAGATCAAGCTAGATGTACAATTAAACACATCTGTGTCTGGTTGTTGTTTTTTAAAACTTAAAAATAGTTGCTGTGTGCATAGGGGCTGCAAAGTGGAGGTAGGAATGTTGAAACCCCTTTTTCCATGCTGTTTTCCTGCCAAAAGTTGACCCCTAGTTGGCAGGGTCCTGAAAGTGCCATTACAGCAAATTCCACCTTTGGGGATCAACAGCAAATGGGGTGGGACATTTTGGGCCGGAAAATACCAGGGAGGAAAAAGTTAAATGCACACCCTACATCTGTGCCACCATCCTGGTCCAGAACAGGAATGTATACAGCTGCTATTTTAAATTGTTTAATTATACCCTCCCCCTAGACATCTAGTCACATCTAGTTTGGCTCTAATGTACCACTTGAATTTGAAGGGGGATCCTGTCAAAACAGAATGTTCTTCCTTAAAAACAGATTCCTGGATGGTTAGGAACTGACCCCCCCCCCCTCCTCTCCTCACTTGTCCAGGGAAAAACCTTCATCCAATGATCATCAGTTCCTTCAGAGATGGACAAGAGAACCCCTCCTGCCTCCCCCCACCTCCTGCTCAATGCAAAAACGAAAACATTAACCCATCCCTGCCTCCTGGCTGGAATGTCCCTGTTGCTCGGCTGGTCTGAATGACAGCTGCACGTCTTTCAAGTCGTGAAAAAAGTAAGCAAGTACTCCCAGACAGACTTGAGTTTGCACACATGGGGACCAAGTGCCAAGTCAGTGACCTCAGACTCGAGTCAATGCCCGTCATCAATGCAGGCGACTCAAGTCTGCACAAGTCGGTGAAAAATGTTTTTGCGACTCAAGTTTGAGTCACCTGACTCAAGTTCCCATCTCTGATTTAATGACATCACTTCCAGCCCCCTGCAAGTGCCATGAATGCTATTCAGCCTGCTATATGAAATAAGTTTGATACCCCTGCTTTAAAGGGTTGTTGGTGTGTGTAGGAGCTTCTCATAGACCCCATATCAGTAGTTTTATACACTGCTATGGACATCTGTCTGCTGGTTGCATGCTATATTTATTTATTCATTTATTTTTCAAAAATCTGCCCTGTACTAGTTAGTTAGTGCAGTACTTCCTATTTTAAAGCTTTAGGATGCTAAATACAGTGTTTATTCTCATAATGGATCTGCTTACACTGAACATCATCTAGCAACAATCTCAAAACACATTCAGCTATATTTACCACCTGAAGAGATTAGCTCTGATCAGATGTTCATTTCTTCATGGAGATGAACACATGAGGGGCTTCTCCTGCATGTATGTGGCAGCACAGCCCCCCTCCCCCGCACTAATGCATACATGTTAGTCCTGCTCTCTACTCTCCCCGTGATCAAAATTTGCCTGCAGAGTGATAATCACAAGGAGGAGCTCTTCCCATGTTCACTGTTGCAGTTGACATCATCAGAGGGGGCCGGGTTAGTGTGCAAGTTCGGGAGACGCCCCTCTCTTTCCTATAAATATCCTCGTCCCAAACTGTGATCAACGAGCAAACTCGGTTTTTTTGGGAAACAGGTGCTTGCCAAGAAGTCAACATGTTGGTGTTGCCTCACGTCATGCTTTCTGTAAGGGATACAGTAAGAAAGCTGGGGGATAAGAATAGGCCCTCAGTTTGGCTGTACTTGTGGTAAGAGGCAACTAAACAGCCACTGGGTAGATGGGACTCGTTAGCCTGGGAAGGCAGCTCATCTGAGAGAAGGAAAACTCTGATCCCAAACCTCCACTGCCTTGTGGCTACATCCAGTTATGGAAAAGGCTTCAGGAGTCAACCTCGAGGCAAAATCCGGAGCCGGAGTCCCTGAGGCAGTTCATGGCTGAACACAGTCATGTTCTGGCAACTCCTGTGACGCCACTGGAACCAACCGTATTGGCCTCTGCCTTTCCATTGGACCATTTCAGCGATGTGGAGAGGGGGGATTTGCTGCATGGGTAACAGTCTATCCTCCATATCTACTCTACCCAGGCTTTGTGCTCTGGAGGACACTCTGTTCCAGAACCACCATTCAGAGCGCAATACCATAGTCTTCCAAGACTGAAGGATGCCAACAATAATAAATTGCCAAGAGAGTTGGGGCAGATGACATAATGAGAATCTCGAATGTCTGAGACGTTAACACCTACCTGGTTTGTAGGCACATCGCCTCGCCTCGTCTCACCTTAGCAGTGCCAATCATCAAAGAGCACCAGCGCCTGTTTTACGAGAGAGAGGCACAGCAACAATGATAATAACAGCTGTAATTACCAAGATGAACACTGCAAGGAATATTAGTGGTTGTTTTCATCTTAGGAGGGAATTATCTTTTCACGCTATGGGACAAGAGTTCTCAGACTGTGCCATAGCATGGCTCCCTAGTCAACGAACAGTTTGAGTCTTGCCAAATGTGATGCTTTTGTTGAACCACAGGTCTCCATTTCTTTCTGTTCTTTTCTGGCTCTTTCATTCAACCTAAAACACACACACACACACACACACACACACACACACACACACACACACACACCCCTTTTTCCTTTGAAAAATGGAGGCTTTCCATGATGGTGACTAGAATTAAATTTCTAGTCACCACTGATGACCTGGAAACCATACTCAGGGCCAGCTTCAGGATTCAAGGAGCTCCTCAACATACTGCCCTTTGTGGACCCCTTCCCACATGAGTGGGCCCTGCCACCACCACATGAAGGATCTAGGCACAAAATTCATCTCGGGATTGACAGCCCTTTTCGGCTCTAAGCAGCTACCTAATGGTGCCACCTCCTGATGCGAGCGCTGAGCATTCATCCCCAGCTCCCCCCAGCATGGCCATGTTCTAAGGGCCAGAGAGGCCATGTATGACCTTTCTAAGGCCTTCTGGAGGTCTCAGAAGTCCTACTGAGAGCCAGAGAGTCTCAGTCAGCCTTTGGAAGCCTCTCCGGCCTTTGGAAGGCCTCCTGTAGTCGGAAATCCCACATTACCAGTTACCCAGGTACTCCTGCACCTGGCACGTTCCTTGTTGGCCTGGGCAACAACTGAGCCAGTAAAGATTTTGCGTTCATTTTTTGCATCATACTAGGAATGGGTTTGAGACACATTTATGGTGCAATCCTGAGGTGCCCATGGGCCGGCGCAAATCTCATGCACCAGCCCAGGAGGGCCGCCAACACGAAGTAAGGCACGTTGGCGCCTCCTCAGGAGGAAGCCAGGCCGGCACTTTGAGGTGTACTGGCCTGCAGAGGCTGACACAAGCCTCTGCGCCGGCTTCCTCCACGACTCCTCCAGGAGGCTGGGCCGACACAAGGCTCTGGAGTGGGCAGGAGGGAGGCAGGAGGTGGTGCTCCTGGGCAGGGGGAGGCTGGGGGGCAGGCAGGTAGGGAGCTGGAGGCGGGACTGGGATCCGGCAGTTATGTGGGATCCCAACCCCCCATTCCCGGGGAGATCAAAGTGGCTTGAAGTCACTCTGCTCTCCTCAGACTTGCGCCACCTCCGGAGGTGGCGCAAATCCAAGGAGACTCATTTGGGCAAGGGCACCTTACCCAGGTGTAAGGAGAAAAGTTTCCCCTTGCCTCTGGCTGAGCTGCCTTTGGCCCCTATCCTGCGCTGGATACAGCGCAAGCCTCTTGGCTTGCCTGTTCCAGCACAGGGTAGGATTGCACCTTTAGTTTGATTTTTCAGCAGAAGCCTATCTGGTTTGGGTGGCCTTGTGCAGTTTAGCCCCCTGCCTCACTGAAGCACGCAAGCCCCACCAGCATGTGTCAGTTAAGTTCCTAGTTTCCTGCCATTTCTTTTTCTTGTCTTTTATTTTCTTTCTTTAATAGCAAAATAGCTAACTTCAAAACAAGACATGCCTCAGCAGCACTAAAAGGCTCTGGGGTGAAAAGAAAAAAACTGATAAGTTTTCTGCTGCCGCCTTGTCTTTGTTTTGCTAGAGCCAGCACACTGGTGCAAAAGATGTCAGAGGAGCATCTGCTAACCAGTAACCTTGGTTTACCTCAAGTATCCTGTGGCTGTCACTGTGGAGTAATAAAGGTTAAAAAAACTGAAAGCTTTTTACATTCAAGAAGGAAAGATGGTCTGGGGCAGAAGGACATATATTACATCATTGGTAAAGGAGTGCAGTGCCGTTGATAGTTAAGATGCAGTTGGAAACTTTGAAAAAAAAGGTGAGCAAAACGACATGAGCATCATGAGAGTTTGACATTTGCTAGAGACAAATTGAGTTTCTGTGGCATACCCTGTGAACAGTAAAGGAAAATGAAACAGATCCAAAGAAAGTTATGAAATGAAGAACTCTCTTTTTTCTTTTTTTTTTTCTTTCTCTAAAGTACATTTACTGGTAATGGTGAAGTTCTGGTATTAGCCGAAAAAGGACCCATCACTGTGACTCAGAAAAAGTGTCACCCATCAGAAAGCCCAAAACTGTAGCTTCAGAATGAATTGACCCTTTGATGTCAGCAACTAAGCCTTTAAGCGTGCCCATCTTAGGACTCCTATGTATCAATCAAATAATAAGGGTATTTGTCATTGTCTCAGTGATGAGATGAAATTGTGGCCCAGGGCAAAGTCAGAAGGCATGTGGTGCAGTGACCTTACTGAACCTATACACATTTGGGTTTCATCATTGTCTGGATGGGAGTCCTCTTAGAAGCCATTGGATGCTGCCTTGATGCCTTTGTAGGAAAGACAGGATAAATGTAATAAACGAATAAGGTTGCAATCCTATGCACACTTACCCGAGAGTAAGCCCCATTGCACATAGTGGGATTTACTTTTGTGTAAACATGTATAGCAGTGGTTCTCACACATTTAGCACCGGGACCCACTTTTTAGAATATGAATCTGTCAGGACCCACCAGAAGTTATGTCATGACCAGAAGTGACATCATCAAGCAGGAACATTTTTAACAATCCTAGGCTGCAATCCTACCCACACTTAACCAGAAGTAAGTCCCATTTACTGTCATTGTTAAAAGAATGTACATAGTAGCTTGTTAAAAGTACAGGTCTGTAACATTTCCACAAATGCAGTCACATACCATGTTGGCGACCTTCAGTCTCGAAAGACTATGGTATCGCGCTCTGAAAGGTGGTTCTGGAACAGCGTTTAGTGTGGCTGAAAAGGCCAATTCGGGAGTGACAATCCCTTCCACACTGGGAGCAAGTGCATGCAATGATCTATCCCACCGTCGGAAGCAGCCCCTGGCGTCACGCTCTACGCCAATCGAGCGAAGACTTATAACCGGTAACTGCTGCTTCCCGTGTTGTGCCGGCGCCGTATGGCGAAGTTGGAGTGTCCTCTCCAGTGCGCGAAGCCTGGATAGGGAAGGTATGAAGGATAGGCTGTTACCCATGCAGCAAATCCCCCCTCTCCACGTTGCTGGAATGATCCAATGGAAAGGCAGAAGCCAATACAGTTGGTTCCAGCGGCGTCACAGGAGTTGCCAGAGCATGACTGTGTATAGCCACAAACTGCCTCAGGGACTCGGGCTCCTGATTTTGCCTCAAGGTTGACTCCTGAAGCCTTTTCCACAACTGGATGTAGCCACAAGGCAGTGGAGGTTTGGGATCAGAGTTTTCCTTCTCTTAGATGAGCTGCCTTTCCAGGCTGACGAGGCTCATAGTCACATACCATGGTAGCATCAATTCTAATATACTGAAAATAAAATATTGAAATGAATGAGGACCCACCTGAAATTGGCTCGCGACCCACCTAGTGGGTCCCGACACACAGTTTGAGAAACTCTGATGTATAGGATTGTGCTGTAAATCATATAAATCCGTTAAAAACACGCAATGTGGGAATTATTGGCACCATCCTCTTGAAAAGGCCCCTGTGGGTCATGTTGCCCAACCTATGGAAAGTTCTGAACTGGATTTTTAAATCATACTTGACACTTTATTAACCAAGAGTGCTGGAGTGAGTTCAGATCACACAGTACAAGCAAACAGCACACATTCATCAGGCTGAATCAGTGATAGGGCAGTTCATGCTCTATGCCACAGAAATTGATGCAAACAGAGCAAGTTATGTTGCCCCTGCAGTGGCTTTCTTCTGCAGTGCGAATGGGTAAGGGACCAAAGTGGACAAATTCAGTTGGGTGGGGTGGAAGTGCACCATCCAACAAGATTCCCATTGGATGCTCAAATACCCCGCCAATAAGAAAACTCTGTGAAGACCACAACCTGTTCAGACAGGAGATCTCATAATGCAAGCTATTTTCCCATGTTTTCCTAGGGCTAAGAAGAATTATCTGATATCCACCCCAACTCTGCTCTGTTGTATATCCCAGGACATCCTGTCTTCCTTATCCTGTCTCTTATTATGTGTTTCTTATTTATAATACAGTTCTTATCTATCTATCTATCTATCTATCTATCTATCTATCTCCACAGGTTTTGCTGGTTCTTTTCCGGTTTCTTATGTAATAAATACTGTAGTTACATCAAAATGTGTGCTTAATGTGGATAGAGGAGGTTTTGCTTCAAGGTTGGATTTAGATGGACCACTCATGATGGTCGTTCATGTATAAGTAAGTTCTCTGTGAGCAAATTACCTGCCTGTCTTCTTGGCTGAGTTATTTCTTTCTATGTTCATACCTCATTACCAATTTAAATTGCATCTTACAGACTTACTTTGGCAACATAGAGAGGTCACCTGCTTCTAAGGACATTACACTTTTAAAGTGGGAAAATAACAGAGGGAGGGAAGAATGTGAGCCAAACTCATTACATGTACTTAAAGTTTGGTTACTGTTGGGAATGTGGATTAAGGGACTACCTAGCCACTACTTAAGAGTCCCATGTTTGGAATTTATCACATTTTTTATTTAATCTCAAAGTACAGCTATGCCCGAGGGAGGGGATTGGATTTAGGTCTGCCAACACTCCAAGACTGGTCTGGAGTCTCCAGAAATAAACATCTATCCAAGATTGACTACGCATAAGCTTAGATCATAACATGCATGCACTCCCCCTTCCCCCATTCAGCTGAGCATTGTACTTCATTGTGTATAGAAGTTATGGTCTGTTATCAGCACTTAACAGTTTCAGCTTTTGTGTGTTTGATTTATCAGCCAAAAGCTACATGGTTTGTACCTATTTTATTGCACTCTGCAATTATGGCTCAACCAAGCTATATCATGAAAGCTCCAGCCATTCTATAATTTAGCAAATGGTGGTATATCATTAGAAGATTTAGTACTGTTTACAGCGGAGCCTCGGAATAAAGCCTGATCACTGTCACCAGCGTGAAAAGATTGATGTCAGTTCTCCAAAAATGTCAGTGGACACCTTTCTCACAAGAGCTGTAGATGGCCAAGCAGGTGTGTTGGCTAAATACATTTTACCTCAGATCTATGCTATCTTTGTTCCCAGAATGCTGCCATGTGACATATCTATGGATTTGATCATGTGAACAGTGAGATTATCTTTATTACAGTATTTATATACCACCTTTCTCGAAGACTTGTAGAATCATGTAAAATCAAGGCGGTTTACCTAGGCAGGTTGATCATAAACTATTTTTACAAATATCATTCTATGAGAGAAACTCATAGGACCCTCCATTTCTCCAGGTCTTTCCCTTCATCATTTCCCTGCACAGTTCTTACGCTTTCCAGGCTTCCACAGGGACCCACAAAACGCATCCCAGGCTGGTATCCATTTCTTGCCAGTCTGCTAATCTTGCATAGCTTTCTCAGGCAAGGTGACAGTTCAGCCTCCAGTCCACACTCCTGGCCACTGGCCTGCTCCCCTAGCTGAGTTGTTTTGGATAATACACTTAAAATGTCTCTTCCATATGCAGTGAGGGGTGGCTGCAAGAATAGGAACACACCTTACTTACAGGCCCTCAGTTTTGCTGTACTTGTCGTAAGAGGCAACTAAACAGCCACCAGGTAGATGGGACTCATTAGCCTGGGAAGGCAGCTCATCTGAGAGAAGGAAAACTCTGATTCCAAACCTCCACTGCCTTGTGGCTACATCCAGTTGTGGAAAAGGCTTCAGGAGTCAACCTCGAGGCAAAATCCGGAGCCAGAGTCCCTGAGGCAGTTCATGGCTGAACACAGTCACGTTCTGGCAACTCCTGCGACGCCGCTGGAACCAGCCATATTGGCCTCTGCCTTTCCATTGGACCATTTCAGCGACGTGGAGAGGGGGAATGTGCTGCATGGGTAACAGCCTATCCTTCATACCTTCCCTATCCAGGCTTCGCGCACTGGAGAGGACACTCTGTTCCAGAACCACCATTCAGAGCACGATACCATAGTCTTCCGAGACTGAATGATGCCAACAATCTGTTTTAGTTCATCAATGTGCTTTATATCAATTAGCCTAATTGATTAATTAATCAGTGTTGCAACAGTCCTAATATTGTCTGTGCCCCTTCAGATTCCTCTCTTCCTTTGTGTTTTTTCCCCCACCAAACCAACTCACCTTCGCCATCTTCTCAAAACTCACTCTCATGCAGCCAACCTGGACCACCATTAAGGAGTGCACAGCTCCCACGGTCAGTATCACAGTTTTGCAGATTGCATGGCTTGAATCTATTTGCTTTACCTCCACATTTAGCACAAGCGCAATGTTCTGAATGTTTCATATCCATACTGCTTTGCAATTCTTTCAACAACCCTGTAAAGCAGATCAATAGTATTATTCCCATATTTCAGTTGAGGTGTGTGTGGTGACCGTAGAGGAGTTCTAATGCTGGTGCCCCTCTCCTTCTCCCAGTTCAGCCCCCTATGCCAGGGGTAATATTGGTGGACTCCACTGCCACCACAGTGACAGCCAGGCAGAGAGAGAGACCATCCACAAAAGCCTCTCTGCCGGTTAAGTGGAGAATTAACCCAAAATGTAACCAATAGGGTATAGCCCAGTGCCAAGGAGGACTGGGACCAGGCTCTTGATTTCAACCAACAAAAGGCAAGTGAAGAGTTAAACATGAAAACAGTGTATTAAAATACAAAAAGTGTGTGTGAGAGGATGGAAAGAAAAAAATAGTAGGCTTGGAAAAGACCTTGGATGTAAGGTATGGATCCTAGTAAAAGTACAAGCTGACGATTGCAAGGAACCTTATGAGCAAAACAATTCCCTAATATGCCTTAACTCAGTGGTCCCTATCTGTACTCAAGGTCTCAGCTTTCTGGATGCTGTTGCATTCCTCTGATTCCCAGTGAGGTGGGTGCAGAAACCCAAATCAGAAGATACAGAAGCATTGTTGGGCTTCACCTTAAATAAATAACCCTGGTTCAATGAGATCATAGGTCTGTCCAATTGGATGGTTATGACCTTTCTGTGACCTGGTTAGGTGGGTTTGCCCAATTAGCTGATGGTTGCTGATCCCAGCAGGTGGGCTGGCTAGGGCCTATTGTTCTTGGGAAAACCAGACAAAGAAGACAGGGAATACACTAAACAGCCTGTCAGCTTGGTCTGGCTTGGTCCACCATCTTCCTGTAATGGCACAGGTTTCACAGTGGCTCACGGAAGTATTTTTTCCTGCTGATCATCGGGCTGGTTCACTAAGGTAGGAACAATTATTTTGACTTAAAACAGGCTCCAACACCTATACTCTTGATGGTCTTGAGTTGGTTGCTTAACATCTATGCTTTATTTCCCTCATCTTTTAAGTTTGGCTAATACGTGAGACTTCAGAGTCTGCGGGCAGGCAGCACTTAAGTCATTTCTGCCCAAAGTTGCATATACACAACAGGGCTCAAATGTGTACACCTGTGGGTTGGGCAGAAATGGGTTAAGTGTCAACAACCCGAAAACTGCTCACAAGGGTGCTGGGGAACTGCAGTGCAAAGCATTAAGTTCACAGAAGGATTGCCTACATGGCCCAGTTGCCACTGAAGATAAACTTTTGTTCAAGGAAAGGACCATTATGTGGGAAGGGACGGAAGAACAGACTCTACCTACCTTGTGTAGTCCCTTTCTCTCTCTTCGAAGTCTTTGATGTTGTATTATTTGTGAGAAATGATTGGGCAGGGAAAGGAAGCAAAGGATATGCTTGAACCTCTTGCCACAAAAGGTTCATCATCATCCTGTCTAGCCATTGTGCCATAGGCAAGATGTAATGTGATAATTGAATAGTTCAACTTCTGCCAGCAGGCAGGAAAACAAACTAAACTGTATAACCCTAATGAAAGTTTTCACAGTACTTGACCTCTTTTAGGCACTGGTTTTATGGCTGACTCAAGCTGAAAGCAGAGCATCTGTCAGCCATTCTCAGATGTAACTAAATCACACCTCCCTTCTAAACCTGACTGAGCCTCCAAGGCACTCACGCACCCCCAGGTTTCGCTGTGTATATCTGCCCTGGGCCTAACACCTCCATCACTTTATCTCTGCAATTCTCTCAGCTCCCACAACAGCCAGAAACGGGGAGAAGGACTGCTAAGTCAATGTGCAATAGCGAAAGCCTAACTACAAATAGTTTCTCAAACTGTGGGTCAGGACCCCTAGTGGGTCCCCATTCATTTCAATTTTTTAAATATATTAGACTTGATGCATTGCATGTGACTGCATTTGGGGAAATGTTACAGACCTGTACATTTTACAAGCTACTATGTATATGCTTCTAACAATATCATCAATGGGACTTACTCCTGGGTAGGATTGCAGCCTAGGATTGTTAAAACTCTTCCTGTCTGATGACGTCACTTCCGGTCATGACATCACTTCCAGTGGGTCCTGACAGATTCTCATTCTAAAAGGTGGATCCTGGTGCTAAAAGCTTGAGAACCACTGGTCTTCAATGTTCAAACTGGTCCAGGAGCCAGGTACTTGTCAATCACCCAATTTTTTCGTGTTACTTGACCAGAACGGAAAGTGAAAAGATGTAGCAGTGCAGAATACCCATGCACAAGGATTAGAGGCTGGTTTTCCTCTTTAAAAATAAAAATTTAGGTAAGGGGCAAGGAGCATTACGGGGGGAAAGACTGTTGCAGGCAACCCCTATGGTTAGGGTCCCACCATCACTTCACATCTCTAGCTCCAAGGCATGCCCTTTTCTCAATCCACTTTATCTCCAATTTGGGATGGCTGTTCCCCTTTTCCCCAAATATTGTTGGAACATGAATAGGACCTTGAACAGAGCTGCCTTATACCAAGTCAGGTCACTAGTTCATCCAGGAGATACTAGAACAGTGGTTCCCAAATATTTTTGCACCAGGATCCACTTTGTATGACAACACCCTATTGGGACCCACCTAGCTTCATGACACTGAAAACAAAACAAAATTTAACTGTAGCTGCTCAAGCCTCTGTTTTTATCCCTTTTCCTATGGTGGGGAAATTGCCTTCTGGAGCACTTGTTGAGCTCCACATTCACTGGACCTGGAGTATCCTGGTGGCCTTATATTCCCCTTTGCGTGGCCTTCCTCCATAGGAGTTGAGGGACACTTGCCTACTCAAGTAAACTCACTTTCCATGGAGCTCAACACATTTTCCTTGTCAGCTTGGGGAGGGGGAGGGAAAAAGACTGCCTTCAAGTGTTTTTGGAGGCCTGCGTTAATTGGATCAGGACCATCCTTGTGGCGCTGCATTCTTCTCAGCTTGCCCTTCGAAAAGGACTGAGCATGACTGCCTACTTGCAAGTAAATTCACGTCTCGGTTTCACTTTCCATAGGGCTAATTAAATTTTCCTTGTTAGCCATTAGACTGTCAGTTTCAGAACCCGTCATATCAGGTGGGGACCTGTCCATGAAGTCCCAACCCACAGTTGGAAAAACCCTGCAATAGAAGCATCCACAGAGGTCTTTCACAGCTCTGCTACTCTGGATCCTTTTGGCTCACTGGTTCCCAAGCTATGGTGCGGGGATGACAGAAGTGGTCCACAAAGTCTCAGGAAAAAGATTGCCTTTTATTACTTTCAGCATGCTATCCCATGAACCACCACAGAGAACAGCGAATGCCAGAGGTCCCACTGGCATGTTCTGGCTTGGGATGCCCCAATGGAAGGACTAGACTGTTTTAAATAAATTAACTCATCCTAACAAAATAAGGTATACACTGTATCAGATCAAGTGTACATTAAAAAAAACCAAATATTTAATGGAACATACTTCTGAAAAACATTCAGGCTGAAATTCTGTACTCTCTTTCCTGGGAACAAGCTCTACTGAAAATCATGGGACTTATTTTTGAGTAGACATGAATTGAGTTGTGCTGTCAGCTGCATAATACCCACAGGGGGAAAAACCAAAATACAAATCTTTGATTTTTATCTCTTTTTTTTTTTAATTTGGCATTTTGTTATTTGCATTTATATTAAAGCAAAGTGCATCTTTTCTTATTTTCTTGTTTATACACATTGCACAATACATAAATAATGATGCTTATAAAACGTCTTTGTATTTACAAGTAATAATATATTTATATATAACATAAAATACATTTTTTTTCTTTAATAAATCTCAGGGGTTTTTTTTTTAAGGAGTCTCTTTTTTTGTTGTCGTCGTTTTGTTTTCCAAAGCACTTCAATGCTAAAATTCCAATGAGAATGCTTCTCTTGTTCACTTAAACCTTTTACATTTAGAAAAATAGCTTATGTTAAGGTCTAAACATGCTCATTGAGCTAAGAACAGTGTAAAATTATCATACTGAGCGTATGAATTCAAGAAGAAAGAAAGAAAGAAATGACTGCAATTTCTGGATGCAAACAGTACTATCGGAAACCTGACCACGGCAGGTTACCAAGAGATAAATACTGAAAATCCTTTTCGTCCTTTAAAAAAAAAAGAAAAAGGTGTCTGTAGGAGGTCTGCATCTCAGATCAATTTGCAAATCACAGGTCATGCAACTTGTTGTTTTCCTGGCAGGATGGATGATCACTGAACACAAGAGAAATATGAGGATACTCCATCTAACCCACACTTCCTTCATGAATGAGTTCTTTTTCTTCTTCACGGTAACATAGAAATGAAGTATTTAAGTAAGAGCAAGGACAAGTGGGAGTGGCTGAACAGGCAGGAAGGAGCCAAAAGAAAATGTAAAGTGTTTATTAGCAACAAGTTTTATTCCACTGCATTTGCTCCCCACTCTGATTTTATGTGCACACATACTGTGTACATTCATTTTGTGCTGGCAAGTGTGAAGCTTTTGGTGAACACCGAGAATAGGCGTCCTTCGTATTAGCAAAGAAGGTAGCGTGTTTGTAATAAACAGCAATTAGAATAACCTGCCATAAGGTGGAAGCAGTAAAAAGATGAGTTGGTGTTGTGGGTGGGGGGGAAGGTCAGGGAAGAGGCATCTCACTGCAATCGACTCATACAAATAATTTAGGAACACGTTTGTGAGGAACCTGCCAACGCCTGATCATTTTGTCCAGCAACTGCTTTACCAGGATGGGAGTGTCTATGCACATATGAAGCTTCCCTGCCTGCAAAGGCTTCTCTGTGCTTTTTAAAGGGGAAAAAGACCAGATTTCATGCACTGTTTTTTTAGGTGCGTAAATCTGCTCCCTCCACTGAAATGAATGAGACAGCCCAAGTGAGCAAGAACACTGTATCTAATGGTGCACAGACAAGTCTATAACTGGGGTGTACCTGTGTTTATAAAAGAAAAATATAGGAAAGAAATCAGAAGATTCTTTGAATCCAAGAGAGGGAGCTATGCAAAAATCCAAGTTGCATCCAATTCCACCCACCGAGTTTAGCTTAAGAGGTACAAAATTATCCACTAATAAAGGTCCAAAATGAACCTCTTCCATCTCCTGCTCCTCCCAGGTGGCCTTCCTTTCCCCTTCTGAGTTATTGGTCATTCATACTTTTAGAAAAAAGTATCAAAATAATGAAACCAGAGAGAAGGGGGGGGAGAGAAAGAGAAATCTTTCCATAAGCTATTTCTCAAAACAGGAACAAAACAAACAAACAAAAAGTTTGCATGAAAAAGCAAGCACTCAGAAGGAGATATTTAGCAGCAAAGTAGTTATAAAATGTCACTGTTGAGTCCAGACTAAAGTCTTGAGTCATCGGTTATTAAAAATAACCTCCAACCAGCATGGGCAACTGCTGATGAACTGTCTTGTGTAGCACTGGCCCCAGCCTTTCACAAAGCTGATCTGAACAGTGAAGCCAGTCCATGGCTGCTGCATGAATTCGTGGTCGTTGGGCCGCTGTAAGCTGTATGCTTTCTCATAGTCAAATGCTTTGATGGAAAATCCTGGAAACACTTTGTGAACTAATAACGTCCTGGAGTCGGGGTTGTCCAGTGTGGCCGACTTGATGAAAATCGGGTAACTGCTACGGTTATAAACCCACACCCCGTCGACTTCCTTGGTCAGCTGGATGCCATAGCCAATCTTGCTTCGGACTTTCTGCACCAGCTGGCTTTTATTGTCCGAATTGAGTTGACCGAGGCAGAAGCCGTTCCCCTGAGGTAGATCATAGAAGATATCCAGGGAGGGCTCTTGGACAGAATACAGCCGACCCACACGCGTCTTTTCTTCCCAGTATGCCACCACGCACCAGTGTGTCGGATCCCCTGGCTCTTGTAGAACTTGGGAATCTGGAGAAACAAGACAGGGGAAATATAAGTTTAACCTCACAATAGCATGCTTAAACCTCCTCAAAACAATAACAAAACACAGTCCGATCTAGCAAGCAAGCTCTACTACTGGCCTATAGCTTGTACCCAAGAAGTGACTCAGGCCCACTAAGCCATTTGGAAGGTTCTGGAGAAGTTGAACTGTGGTGGGAATCACCTACACAAGTCTTTTCTCATCATCCCCAGGAAAACTTTAAGAGGTGAGTTGAGTGAAACAGACCTGATGTCATCACAACCTCTGCTGGACCATTCACAAGGTCTACCACCATGTCCAGTCAGGTAATATGCTTCTGAAAAGCAAATGCTGGGCTGTTACTTTAACAGCCTGCTTTTGTGCTTCCTGAAACCTCTAAGTGGCTGCTGCTGGAAACAGGATGGTAGACTAGATAGATCTTTGGTCTGGGCCAGCAGTATTCTTACAGGCTTATGTCACTGACACTTCACCATATAACTCCACATCACAATGGCCAATGTTCTTCATGCACAGCTAAATGAAGTACACTGTAACTCCAAGGCCTTCCATAAAGAGCACAGGTCAGGTTTAGTGACAAATTGCAAATCTCTAAAATCAACTGTTTGGGACTGATGTTCATTGCAGCTTTATCTCCCCCACCTTTCCCTCTATACACTTGAACAGAGTTAAATGATCACACTGTGGTCAAGGAACTGGTTAAAGATGTAATACTGTCCCACTGCCCTGCCTATCCTACAGTCAATTTCCTTCCCCACTCCAACCTGCCTTCAGATCCTGGATGCTGCTATTCTGGTTTAAGCCAACAGTGAATCAATGGCAGATCACATAATACCAAAGAGCTGCTAATCAACCACACACATCTTTTGTAATGTCAAATGTGGGTAAGTAGAGCTATCGCACTCTAACCCGCTGTGTACATCATCCTGTTCTTAAAAGCAAATCCCTAGCTTTGTTTCATATAATTCTAGTTTGTTTTTAAGAGGGGGGGGGGAGGACAGACAGAGTAATAAAAAGAGAGTTAAACACCTTTCAACCCAGAGTGGAGAGTAAGGCAACATCATTCGCTATAATTTACAGGACTGATTCACGCCTATAGCCAGATCTCTGCTCATAAATGCTAAAGGATGGAGTTAGATAAGCTATAAATCAGATTGAATTGCAGTTAGACTGTGGTTTGTGGTAGCAGGGTGGAGACCGGAAGTCTTGCATTTGTTGGTGGAAAAAAATGACACACACACACACACACCCCTTTCCTTCCCTATCAAAGCCCTACTTTCTCAGTCTGTTTCTATTACTAAACAGAAGACAGATTATTACCACAATCAGGGCTGGAAGGGAGGAGAACGAGGAGGTAAGGGCAGCGCATCAGGTCCATGCCATTTAGCCATGAATTCCATAAAGCTTTTTACAGACAGGCCAAGACCTAAGCTCTGGAAATGTTCTTCAAAGAAAAGAGACATGGCATCATGGCCAAGCAGGGAACTGAACTTCGGACTCCCCATTCCCAGTCTAACACTCTGGCTCCATTTAGCCACTTTCCCTGCCAAAGCCTACTATAGCACAATGGAATTCTAAAGACTGGGAAGCATGGCGAAGGTCAAGCAGCAAGGGCCTAGTTTGGCACATACAGCACTACGGTTGCTTCTGCAAAACTGCAGAGGCTCCCACATCGCTAGGGCAACATCAAAATCCCAACCCCCCAGTGAAAGGCCCACATCAAGTGGCTTTTTCCCTATTAGTATCAACAATCTCCACTGAGGAATGCTTTGGCAGGGGGAGGATGCTGGGTATTCCATGAAAGAAAGTTTCCATATAATGATGACATGAAAGCCAGGCGTAGGACACAGGGACATGCGGTGGGCGGAGAGGCAGGGGAGCCAGAGCCCCCTCACCAGAGTCCTTTGAAAAGCACCGCCGTGAGACACCCCAGCACTCACAACCCACGCACAAAGTGGCGTGCTTTTCGAAGGACTCCAGTGGAGAGGCTCTGCCTCACTTGCCTCCCCATCCACCGCACATCCCTGGTAGGACAGTTGTTTTGAGGTGGCCATCAGGCTGCAGAAGTACACTGGGCCTCACTTTGCAGCGGCTTTTAGGCACTCTTTTATTTAGTTCTTAAAGCCAGTCTTATCCCACTCTTCTCTGACCTGGGCACAATGCATTCTGCCTTCAATTTATAATAATGTACTCTTTTAAAAAAAAAATGAGAGAGGGGAAAAATCATGTCGTGTAATTTCCTCATTTCAATGCCAGCTAGGAAAATATTTCCTTAGTAGCTTGAGGCAACTACTAAAAATGAGCCAATGTTTGCAGATTAGAAAGATAAAGTTTATGGTCAACCTATCTGGAAAAAGAAAAGGGGGGGGGGAGAAACTCATGTCCTGCAAGCAACTGAGGCCTTGGGGATGGCTTGCTCCTACTCGGAGGTAGTCCTTGATTTTGTCTTTCAGCTCTTCCCACCCTCATCCCCTTTCAGTGCCTCACAATACTGTGTTTCATATAACTATCCCACTGAAACCTGGCACCAAATAGGCAGCCAAGGGGAGGGGGGGGGAAAGAGTTGGAGAGTTGCAAAGCATTGGGAGAAGCAAACTCTCATGTCAAATTACCTTTAACCTAACTCTCCAAAACTAATTCAATGTAGTTTGCAGGGGAGGGGTGTAGGGCACAAAGGGGAGGCTTCAGAAATGGCACAACTATTTCCCAAACCAAAACAAAAAGAAAAAAAAATGGCAAGGAAGACCTCAGCGTCCATGGAAGAAGGAAGAAAATACCACGTTGAGGAGAGGCAGGAAGAGTGGAAAAGAAATTTCATATATATATGTGTGTGTGTGTGTGTGTGTGTGTGCGCGCGCGCAGAGGAACCTTTCTGTAGCCACACTACTGCATGAAAGAAAATCCCTCAGATGGCATTCTCTCTCTTTCATCTCCTCGACCCGCCAGTCCACCCAGCAATTTTCAGACAGACGTCAAGAAAGAGAAGTTTTCAGATTACGTTAATTGCCAAGCCCTAGATAAATTGCAGGCTCTTCCCTCTTTGGTGCGTGTCTCTGTCTGTACCGGAGAAAAAGAGACAGAGACTGCTTCATTGTATGCCCTTCAAACTAAAATCTCACCACCCAAGCAGGCTGCAATGACCTCCTTGGAAGAGGAGAACAAAAGGGAGTGTGGAGAACCACTGGGCAATTGTAGATTGTCATTTACTGAATGGTACACTTTGTGAATCTGTATTGTCCTTTCAAGGGGTAAGAAGAATCTTACCCGCTCTCTGATTCACATGACAGAAGTTCAACATATGTGACATGCCTACTAAGTGGTGACAAACACGCTGTAGTACGCTGCCACTTCATGAAGGGCTGTCCACATTCACCCACTATGGTACAGAGGACAGAGTTGTAACTGTTTCTGAAAAGTCCTAGCCTGTGCTCTAAACCCTGATGGGCAACTGTGTGCAAGCCACTTTCAACCTAACATACATCAGAGTTGTTAAACACATGAAAAAACCTTCAATCTAGTATACTATTCCAAACTTCTCCAAGAAAGAAGACTATTCTAACATGATATACAAATATCCCATGCTTGGCTTGATTATTTCTATTCAGACAGCTCCACACAACTTTTTGAACTTATTTTACATCTGGAGATGGTCTGGTTCTTTCCATCCACCTGCTTTAAACATGGAATGGGTGCAGAGGTTATCTGAATGCTGCAGTGTCTGCTAAGATCTTGACCTGCTGCTACAGAGGTTTCAAAATCTGCAAAACAAATTTGGAATTGGGGAGCACAGCTGAGCACACTTCACCACTTTAATGTTCCATTCAAACTGGCAAGTAATTTGCCAAAGGGGAAAAAATAAAAGCTCCACAAGGGTGGCTGCTCATGTTAAACCAGCATCAACATTAAAAAAAAAAATGCTGTGCAAAGCTGTTTGTGCATTGGTGCTTCTGAGCAGGCTGGTTTACCATGGAATAGTCATTCAGGCATGATCAAGTGCTAGAACAACAATCTTACCAGTGGTTGTCAGTCCGGTTGTCAGTTAGCACTCAGGCAGCATGCAACCAAACTGGGCAGCACCACTGATTTGCTACTTACTACAACTGAATACTCCTGTTCTACAGTCAATTCTCACCCCCCAGTTGCAACTCACTGTTAAATGGGACTGAACACTGGAAGAACCAGTAGCCACCCCAGGAGAGCCAACTATGCAGATGGTCCCATTATTCAGTGCCACAGCTGGGAAATTCGCTCAGAAAGCAAAGGCCAGAGCAGTAATATATCATGAGATAGTGAATAAGACTTCATTTGCATTTTCAGCTGCAAGCAATTAACACAATTTACTTATCATTTTCATGAACGTGGCAGGTGGGTGACAAACTACTGCTTGCTGTTCATGTTCCATTCAATTTGTGGCATTTTTAGCTCTGAATATGCTATCCCCTAGATTGAAATGTTCCATTCAGTCCTTGAAAAAATCTTGGCTTCTCCTCACCTTCCCAACACATGCAATAGACACTGGATCTAATTTAAACATGTCTGTCTAACTCTGCCTCCCAATCTTCAGGTGGGCTGTCTTCCCTTTTACATTTTTTCAAAACACACAGAAGGAACGCTTATTAAATGTTCTCCTGTCACTGTAATGAACCACAGCTGACTCTGCTGCCATTGACCAGAACAGTGTTCTGAACTTGACCCTGGGCAGGAAGTTTTACTTCTGTGTACAACACAGGGAGTGCCCCTGACTACCCCAAAAACGTATGTCTGTATGCACCCTCCAGCTGAGATACTCAAGATTACTAAGATCCTACAGATCGCCTTCAAGTGCTTGGGAAGGACACATAAAATTCAACACGGGCTGTACAATGTCCAACCCAGGTTCACAGTTCCATTAGTGTCAAGGTATTCTTCACAATCACTTACTACAAAGGAATAACAATGGGCAGTATAACACCAAGTGAAAGTAACAGGGGAAAATTAATTTCCCAAAAAGTTATGGGGGGGAATAGACAGAAAGATATTTCTGAAGATTGCCCACTATACCCATATATAAGTGGATATATATATTCTCATATATTCTCTTCCCTTTAAGAGAAGCGTATCATGAACATCACTTCAGAATAGTATTTTGTCCCTGATTTTATTCTTTAGTAGTCAGGTCAACACATGTACAACTAAATTTTAGAACTAATACAATAAAGGCGTGTGTCACTCCACAACCTTTCGCTTAACGACAGACTGCATATATGACGGTGGTCAAAGCACAACAAAGATGTTCTTTTTTATTATTATTGAATAAAGATATGGGGTACAAGAAACAGATGTACATGGGTTGAAGGTAGTACAAAAGGAAAAAACATTGGGAATTCGCCGAACTGTAGTTATTACCATTTTAAATCACCATAAAAAAAAACCCATTAATTACTACTTTCTCCTTTAATGAGGCAGTCGGGAGGCTCTTAATGAAAAGAAGAGGCAATGTGGCCTCCAGTGCAGCCAGCTAGTTTCTGGCATGGGGTGTCTGTTTACACAACAAAGCACTAGGTTGAGCTGAATGTTCGCTTAGCAACCTGATCACATAGCAGGGATTGGAGAACGTATCCTTGTAGGTAGATTTTTTGAAAGGATAATTATTTGTTTACAGAACCTGAATAAAAAACTGATACAAAATGAAGCTCTAAGAAAATTCTTATTAGATTGTGGCAATTACAGGTTTTTGTTTAACTACACCAAATCTGAGTCTGGATTCAGTTTTAGATTTGACACCTGAAAGAGGAAACTGACTGGCATAGGTGAGAGAAGGAAAAGAGAAAGCAACTAAGGGAATATAATGCATGTCTTCCATGGAAACAGGTTGCAGATTATTTTGCCTGCAGAGGCAACGCCTAGAAATTCTCTTGTTAAATATAGTTAAATACACCTGGAATAATGAAATGCAAATTAAGAATAGAAGAACAAGGCTTACGTTATCAAGAACTGCACACAGCCAAACTACCTCAAAGAATGATCTGACCAACATGGCATCCAAGCAACTTTTACTCACCTAACCAAATGCCACTGCTATCGTTGAAGGGTGGTCAAAGGCATCTTTCCAGCGAGAGTGCAAGAGAGATTTACAAACACTGGATCTGGCGCACTCAATAAATCTTGATCCAGTTCTCACAGCAGCCTCTAAATGTACACTCTCAGGGGTGGGTAGACTTTATAGACTTCTGGGAGGGGTTTTTTTGGGGGGGGGGCAAAGGCCTTGTGAACTTCCAGTTACAAAATGGCAGCTTGTACATCCAACTTACTACAGAGTTGAACATCTGCAATGAATCTTTGCTTCTCATGGTTACTATGCCACACAAAAGCAAAACTCAGGTTGTGCAAGCAGGGAAGAGAAAAATATTTAGAAATGGAGGGGGGGGGAATTGGCTGAGTTTACTTGGTGGTGAGAGGCAATTCTTTGATTATTATTTGGTGAATACCTCTGAATATCAACCTGGGAATGCTGGTTCAAATCCCATCCCAGCCATAGACTTGCTCATAGACCAGCTTCGGTGTTTGCCTCTTTCTCTACCAGCTCTCTCATGGCTCCTCTGTGAGGGCAACAGTTGCATGCGCTATGGAGGAAGTATGGGAGTGCGGACAAAGGTGAATGAAAGTGCCATACTAAGGAACTGAGTGGGAATTAAGTCTACTGAGCTTCTAAATGTAAGACTTAGAACAGTGTTTCTCAACTATCTCCCTGCTGTAGCACTTTTCACAGTCCACCTACTGGAAGTACCACCAGAAGTAACTGGCGATGATGTCATCACCAGTTGCTTCCAGTTTGGGAGGCCAGATGCACCATGACAAACAGCGGTAAAAGGGCTTCTCTGAGCATGAGAAAAGCACATGTGGGAGTTCAGCCCGCCAAGCTGAGCCTCCTACAGCTGCTTATCACGTTGCATTGCTGGTCTCGCTGTCAGGCCGTGACGGTCTGAGAGTCCTGCATGTTCCACTTGATACCACCTCAAGTACCACTGGTAATACAAGCACCACTGGTTAAGAAACGCTGTCCCAAACCACAAGTCTTATGGACTTAGCCCTGGGAGCATCATTCCGTTTGTCCCCATGCAACTGTGTGGTCCGTGGTTTCCAGGTGACCAGCAGCAGCTATCACAGAACCAGTAACTACAGGTGCCCACAGCGAGTCCTTTCTCACCTTTTCAGTGTCACTGCTCACTGTCACTGCTCATCACTTGCACCCATGTACACACACACAGAAACTGTCACCTCCACTCCACAATTAAATATAATCACATGTTCCTGTTGAATTCACCAGTCTGTCCTGTCCTTCAGAGTTGTCAAACAAAACAGACAAGAATATAGCCCTAGGACTGGAAAATAAGCATGGCTGGCCCAGCCAAAATGCTGATTGAAGCAGTCACTTCAAGTGATGGCCTGGAAGAGGCAGCAAGCTGACAAGGGGTGCCACGCCTCCCTGCTCCTGCCCACTGCCCCCCCAATTTGTGACCCATCCAGTTGCTTCAACTGGTGCTTTGAGAGCAAGAGGCAAGGACTGGCGTGGCAGTAAACCACTTCTTCCTCAAGGACCGTTGCCATGAGCAACAAAAGGAGGTGGTGCTGCAGGAAGCAAATGTTCTGATCACTACTCAGTTCAGTTCCATGGGCAATGAAAACAAGATCACTGTGCTTCTGCCTCTTTCTTGACCACCCTTCTTGTTTGAACATGGTTGGATGAGCAGGTGCAAACAAGCAAGAGGGAGCAGTCCAAACAGCATCTCCTATGGGGCAGGAAGTCTGGTCTAGAGGGTAGAGCCTCCGTCTGCCTGAAGATAACATCCACAAGGTCGCCAGTTCGAGGCCACCGGCACCGTGCGACCTTGAAGCAGCTGACAAGCTGAAGCCGAGCTATTCCATCTGCTCTGAGTGTGGGAGGATGGAGGCCAGAATGTGAAGCCAGATCGAAATGAAACACCTGAATGTTGTGGTTCTTGAAAGAAAGAACCTTCTTTCAAATTGTAAAAATCCCTATTTAATAAGGGATTTAAATAAAGCCTGCCTATGTAAACCGCCTTGAATGAAGTCTTGAATAAAGACCAAGAAAGGCGGTATATAAATACCTGTTGTTATTATTATTATTATGCACTGCTATCACTGCCCAGAATGGCTCTGACAACAAGTGGGAGGGGCTACTTACATTGTGTGTTGCAGCACCTGCAGTACTTATGGTTTGCCCCCACCCCAGCTATGCTAGTGCATACTATCAACAGCAATCAGCTCTGAATGCAAGAGGCTACCCATATGGGCACACAGCAATCCATCAAAAGCGTTCAAATGTTTCTTTGCTGTTGAAGGTTGCAGAACAGATCTGATTAAGACTGATCTAACCAAGACTGGGTAAATTATCTGGATCTAACAATTCCTGTTGTTTGTTGCTTATATGGAAAACAATTTTTCACAATGGTGATCACCAATGGTGACCTTTCACAATGGTGATCACAATGCAACTGTGTCTAGTTAACTGAAACTCCCACGTCCTTCCATTGTGACTGTAGAAAAAGAAAACTGAAAGAACCGACTCCAAAGAAGCAGCCAGGCTCTGGTGTCAACACATACTTAGGGAGTCCTTAATCTGTGGATTACTGACCCAACAGACCATAACATCTCTTTAGGAGCCATTACAGGCTATTGTGTCAATGGGTGATTATGGGGGCTTTAATTAGCAGATTCACAAACCAGATCAAACAGTAAATTTGAGTTGGGATCTAATTGGCTAGTTCTTTTACTAAGCATATGAAGTAATATTAAGTTATGGGTGTTTTAAAGAAAAAAACAAATCCCATCCAACAAGAATGCCCTTTGAATTAAACATTTCTTGCCACAAAATAAACTGGAAATTCCATGAAATGTAGTTTTCCCCTCAAGTAAAACTGTGATACTGTCTAACTTGTCTGCAAACTCTTTGCTTTTGAGCAGTCTGTGCTGTCTTCTTGTCTGCTCCATGCTCAGACAGATCACCAAATTGGTGTGAGGTCATATTTTCTATCCCACAGAATTTGGATCACAATTTGGCTCTATGGGAGTTTCCACTTCCATTGTAAAAGCAAGTTCCTAATCTTCATAGTTGTGGAAGCTGTTTGAGAACACTTAGGTGCATGTTTAAGAACATCCATTCCCCCAAAGTCTCCAGTCTTGGCCATCTGAACTGACGGAACACACAGGCTGAACGGTCAATCATAACTTAGGCATGCTTGATCTTGACTGCACTAAACCACACACAGTCTGCCAGGCACATGACATTCACAATCAGAGTGGTTAGAGTAGCAAAAGGATTCCATCTACCCCAATGATGCATACTTATGGATAAAGCAAGAATTCTAATCAATGCTGATAATCCAAACGCACTGACATGGGTCATGCTCATCCACTTGGCAATAAAGATAAATTCAGCACACAAAAGGAAAACAGGATCACAACCCTCTGTCTTGGCCTCTGGGAAGACTAACACCTTGCAACATGTAAGAGATGCTATAGTCCTCTCCCAGCAGCTGAAAGCAAAAGATCACAAACTTGTGATGGGCATGATCACAGTTTCTCACCACCCATATTGCCAAATGTGTGAACATGGCCATGGAGAACAAGGGTGTGAGTCCGTGTGTGTGTGCGAGTCCGTGTGTGTGTGTGTGTGTGTGTGTGTGTGTGTGTGTAGAGAGAGAGAACAGGAAGACCTACATCTCACAGCATTTTAAAAAGAGTATGCAAAAAGCAAACAAAAAATTGATTCATTAATGCTTCATTAGTCACTGCTGCTGTCTAATTATGACAAGTAATCAATTACTGCTGCTAAGAAACAATCCAAAGAGGAAGATGACGGGAGGGGGGAGAGAGAAAAAAAATCCTTTTTAAAGCCTAATTGTATTTTCTTTAAAAGCCAGCAGGCAGGAGCCATTGAGTCCTCAAATGAGGATGCTTTATAGCTAGAAAAAACACACACGTCCTCGCACACAACACAGAAAAGGCTGGCCTGCCTGTCTCTAGTGGTTAGACTAGACTCCAGCTTCTTCTGTCCCAGGCAAAAGGTCTCATCAGCCATGCAAATTATAGTGTACTGTGGTGTCTGAAGGCCGAATTTCTACTTAGCTCAGAAAAAAAAGCCTTAGAAGAAGGGCGGGGATCAAGAAACCCAGCCAATTCCACTCACAATATTTACAGTAAATGGCCCTCTTTGCTGTTGTTTGGTGTACAGCCCAATCTAATTATTTTTGAAGTTTTAATTTCAAGAGCCACTTTTCCTCCTGTGTGTCTCTTCTCTCCTTTTCAAAATACCCCCCAAAGGAATACTTTCCTCCCCCCTCTTTGACTCCAAAAGAAGTCATTATTTTTAATAATCTCTACAGCAGTTTTATGTGAGCGAAAACATTTTTAATCCTCACAGCAACCCTGCAAGGTAGGCTAGGCTGAAAGAGATCAACTTCCTACTCAACTGCTGCCATTTTATGGCTGAATGAGTTTCTAAACAGTATGTCAGAATTGCCACCTGATGCTGCCTGAGACCCACTGCCATGCATTTCCCCACCACCATAAAAAAAAAGGAAACATAGCCATTTGCAATCCTTGTCTATAAAACCAGAAGTAGGGTCATACTGGAAACTCCCAGTGACCTGCACCTTCTGTTTTACTTAAAGAGACCACAAGGAAGGAGATGGGGGGAACCACACAGGCAGTGGTGATCGGTTTCACTCTCTTTACCCTCAGTATTGGCAACCTTCAGTCTCGAAAGACTCTGGTATCGCGCTCTGAAAGGTGGTTCTGGAACAGCGTCTAGTGTGGCTGAAAAGGCCGATTCGGGAGTGACAATCCCTTCCACACCGGGAGCAAGTGCAGTCTGTCCCTGGTCTGTCTCCCTGGCTATGGGCCTTCCTTCTTTGCCTCAGTCTGTTGGCCAAGTGTCTCTTCAAACTGGAAGAGGCCATGCTGCACAGCCTGCCTCCAAGCGGGCTGCTCAGAGGCCAGGATTTCCCACTTGTTGAGGTCCATTCCTAAGGCCTTCAGATCCCTCTTGCAGATATCCTTGTATCGCAGCTGTGGTCTACCTGTAGGGCGCTTTCCTTGCACGAGTTCTCCATAGAGGAGATCCTTTGGGATCCAGCCATCATCCATTCTCACGACATGACCGAGCCAACGCAGGCGTCTCTGTTTCAGCAGTGCATACATGCTAGGGATTCCAGCACGTTCCAGGACTGTGTTGTTTGGAACTTTGTCCTGCCAGGTGATGCCGAGAATGCGTCGGAGGCAGCGCATGTGGAAAGTGTTCAGTTTCCTCTCCTGTTGTGAGCGAAGAGTCCATGACCCTAACCTCTTACCATTCTGTAAAAGGAACTCATGGGGAAGGAGCAAACTAGCAGATTGCCACTGCCTGTCCCCCACCCCCACCCCCACCCAGGCACAGGTAGTGGATACCCACTACTATCACTACTATCCTACCAGCTCAACTCACTCCTTCCTTCCTTGTGCAGTCCTTTTAAGTTTAAAGGTTCCATTCAAGGAACGAGTGAGATGAACGGATAAGAGTGCAGAATACCGTGACTCCATCCATGGTGGGCTGGAAAAAGGAAGTGGCAGGCTCAGGCTATAGGGCACCCCAAGTCTGCAGCTCAATGCAAGCCATGTAAGCCACATCGCGGATGGGCTGGCTCTGATCCAGCCCCTGCCAGCCAAGGGGAAATTCACAGCATAAAATTATCAAGCCGCAAGTAAGCTGCATTACACAGTACATTACAGAGGAAGATGGGAAAATCAAACTGAGACTGATATATTTATCAAGTGCAATTCTACCATAAAAAAAGAGAGTCAGACTAGATAAGTTATTCTACTTCAACCAGACAATGCTGATTAGAGATTGTGCCAATGTTCTGGGTGACACAGAAGCCTTCATTGAACTAACCACATTTCTATCCAGCCTGATGAACAGAACCTCGAAATCCTGCATAATACTACGCCAGCAGACGCTATTTCAATTAAATAAAATGAACTCTAACTAGACCTAGCTCATTGTTTAAATTCAGGAGCCAAATGCACTGCCAAAATCCCTTACAATTTTCTCTCTCTCCAGCTATACCAATTCCACAAATTCCTCCCACACACTTCTTACCAATTTTCCCCTTGCCTGTTCACCATACATTGCAGTACAACTTCTTCTCCAGGCAAAAGAAAGAGACCAGACCACATCCAAGGAATGTCTCTGCTAAGATAATTAACATTATGATAATGTAGGATATGATCCCCTAGCCTAAAACACTTATACATTCAAGATACCGCCTACAGAAAATATTCTGAAGATATCTCACACCCAGCTCCATCTCCAAACGAAGCAGGTCTTGTCCTGACAAGAGTCGAGAGGGGGGAAGCCCCACACAGAAAGGAAGGAAGCAATGGGAGGTTAATGTCACAGATACAATACACAAAATGATGACTGTGAAATCATGGGATTCTGAGGTTGCAGGCAGCATGTTAACTGTTCAAAGAGTGAGGAGGGCAGAGGGATATCATGGTACCAAGGGGCTTACAAACTGCCTTGCGGATTTTTGGAAGAAAAGTTGTGCAAGCATCAATATGCCCCACAGGACACCTTGATAAAAAAAAAAAAGAGAGAGAATGCAAAGGTTTCAAAACTAAACCCAAGAAGCATTCAGTGTCAGTAAGACTTGAAATAGCATCCCAAGATCTTAATAAAATATCTTTCATACTTTTGTCAAGCTGTGTTTTATTTATGCTCTGAAAAATGTGTTGGCACATGGGACTAAGTGATCTATGACCCGTTGCTGCCATAGTTCTCCCTATGAATAAGAACTCTGAACTATACTAATGCCAGTTTCCACTAGCACACTGGGTAGCACTGAGGACTTCCCTTAACCCTCAGCTTTTCTTCTGTACTGGAAACATATGGTTGTTGGGATGGAAAAAATAAAAGATCGAGCCCTACTTCTTACACTGAAAAATGCTCCAGAAATTATCTGTAACTCTCTTCAGTGTCATCAACAAAGGATGTTCAATTCAGTGTTCAACCAATGCAGGTTTCACAGCCTTATGGATTAAAAAATAAAGGCTCCTACAGTTCAACATGCACTTTAAAGACCTCAAAAGAATTAAAGCAATTCTGTCTGTGAAGTCTTTCTACAGCGGTACCACCTCTTTTCCTCTGACACCCTAGATACCTGGATCATGATCACACCAAGCATGACTTAACAACCCCTTAACATATCTCATCTTCTGTTCTCAATAACAGTCAGTTCACATGTTGCACAGGGTTGTGTTTCTCACAGGTGCGAGAGTTCAGTGTAACCTGTGAACCAAAGAACTCCAAGACAAATTCACACAGCTTCACTGAGCTTGGAGAATTGGAGGATGTGGGGGGGGGGGGAGAGAGAGAAATGGGCTTCTAATTCATAAAAGTGCACAGATGTAAGGCACTTAGTCCTGAATGAGTACTCAATTCTATCCACCACAGTTCACATAAACATGACATGGTAATGTTCCGTGACAGAATCATCCACGCTCACTCCACTGGTTGACTGTGATGAACAAAAATCTCATCCAAATGATTGGCCAAAGGAGTTTTTTAAAAAATTATTTTTTCCTTTTAAACTCCAAATGACTAACATAAATATACGTGAGCAGACTGGACTTTTTGGAAGATTAGTGTATCACCCATGCTACAGAACCAGGTGTACTAGTGGTGGTTGGTTTGTTCCTTTGGATTTGACAGATAAAGGCTGCAATCCTAACCTCACTTTCCTAGGAGTAAGTCCCAATGAACACAACAGGACTTACTTCTGAGTAGACCTGGTTAGGATTGTGCCCAAAGTCTGTAAATTCTTTTTGCTTCTGATTATCAACGCATCAATGTTCAAAAGCCCTGTAAAACCAGTCAGCAGAAGAAGAAAAAAAAATCAACAAAGCATGGTAATCTAGCACTGCCCATACCTGTTTGCTCAGAAATAAGTCCCACTGTGTTCAATAGGGTTCCCTCATAGGTAAATGTGCATAGGACTGCAGCCTAAGATACCAAACTGGAACTGAATATTCAGCAGTTTTACATATTTTTTCTCTTGCATGCCTAACTGCATTCCATACAGATACACTATACTTTCTCAAAGTCTAATTTTAATGTGTCAGTGAAGAGAGAGAGGGAGGGAGGGAGGGAACCTACAGAAGAAAGGAAGCCCTTCTCAGTGGTAGGACACAAAACGAATGTTCTCCGCTTGCAAGACGCAACATTAGGAATTTCAGCCAAAACTCTCTTGATTAAAACAGAGAGTTTTTTTTTTCCTAGAGAGTAGGAAGTGTTCTCTAAGTGTACATATAAGCAACAGAAAATACAGGCTTAGAAACATTTTTGTCATCCCCCTTCCGTTCTCATCTGTCTTGGATTCATCCCCCCTAATAACAATTATGAAAACAGTTTAGATGGGATGGCATTTTGAACATTTACTACATTCCAGCCAATAAATTCCATTCCCGGATCCGATGGAAGAAAAGTACCCTCCCTCCACCCCCCTCCCCCTTCTGCGTTTTCCCCTCCCCTGGCTTTCATTCCTTCTGTCTTTCTTTACAACCTAATACCCTGTCGACTCAGGGCCAGGGCCTACTTAGGGGGAAAAAACAACACACAGCGCCAGACTGGAGACAGCATGCAGACTGAAAAAGTTAATCATTACTTCTGTCTGCCTTCATAATCTAATCACTTCTGTGCCTAAGCGTGCAGCAAAAGCGCTCTCTCTCTCTCTCTCTCCCTCTCTCTCACACACACAAGTCACTCTGCAAAATCATTCCATGCTAGTGTATGTCCTTTTCCCCCTCCCCTCTGCCTCTCTCTCCCTACCCCCAACTCTCCAGATACAAACTCTGGTGACCCCCCAAGTCAAGAATGAAAGCTAATAGCCAAAAGCAACAGAGAAGGGTATTTAGACTAGCTCTGCACACTGCTTATCAGACAGAAACCGTTTCCCACCGCACTTCACCCCTCCCTTCCAGTCTTCTACCTTACACAGTGGATTAATAACACTCGACAATTAAGGCAGTACATTACATTCATGAAGCTAATTAATCCTCCCAACATTCCTGGGAAGCAGGAGGTGGGGGAGAGAGAGAGACTTTATTTTTACTCCATTTTAAAGGTGGGGCAGGGCAGCAACTCACTCTGCTGTTCTGCTATGAGGAGCACAAAATGTGCAATAAGGATCTGCCATTGGTTCTTCACTTTTAGGTTCTTACAGCCTCATTTAAACACTTGTTCCTGACCTAGTTTGCCACATCAGTCTAGACAAGTGAAAACTGCGTCACCACAAAGTGGGTTAAACCTCCAAGAGCAGTCTGAGCTACCGTGACAAAGTCAGGTTTTGTCTAGACTGCAGTATTTGCACTAGATTCAGGTCAAGTTGCCACTGGGCTCCCTTTCGGTGCTTTGTGTTGCTGGAGAAAACAGAATTACAGCCCAGAATGGAGAGGAAGAGGAGGAGTTTTAAATAAATTCTGTGTGCTAAAGAATGCATTGTTTTGTTTTTTCCCCCTTTTCTAGCAGCAATCCTGCAATAGAGTTGGAGGAGCTATAAGAATAGATAACTAACATGATCAGTGGGGGGTGGGTGTCTTTCTCTTGAAGAAGACCACTAGAAGGGCATTTCAGACTCTAAAAATGGTCAGGGAGAAGGAATCTGACAGTGAAATAATGGGGAGAGGAGAATGAAAGTGAATGGGGGGAAAACACTGAAAGAACTATATCAGCAAAACTGATAGGCAAGCAGTTTCAGAACATGCACTTTTTTGCACAATGGATAATACCTTGTGAGATTCATCACCAAAGGATGCTGCAACAGGAACTACCATAAAATATTTTTTTAATGGATAAGCATGGTCATGTGGGATAGGCTCTTGGACACTCTTTCTGAAAATCTAGTATCCCTATCCAGAGGCAGCATATCTCAAAGTACAAGCAGCTCAGGTCAACAAACAGAAAATGGGATACCACCATCAGCTTTCCTGAACTTCTGACTGGTCATCTCAACATTTCCTTGCCTGCATCTGAGTGAATTATGGCACCTCTGCACTTAGGAGGGGTCTTTAGGGGAGGGGACACAGTCCATAGCAGAGGATTTATTTTGCATACAGAATGTCCCAGATCCAATTCCTGGAATATTCAAAGCGGGCTGTAAAATACCCATCTGAAACCCTGGAGACAATACAAAGCTTGATAGACCAACGGTCTGACTTAGTATAAGGCAGTTTCTTATACAACCTTATTATCAACCGTAGATGTGATTCACACAGTTTATTATTCCAAACAGACCTTTCTGTTTTCCATTTAACAGACTAAATGCAAGGGTCTTCACAAGACATTTAGGCAAGGCTTTACTAGTGCCTCATTTGCTTTGTTCAATCAGCACTAAATTAGTTTGTCCTACTTGAAATAATATATTTTAACAATTAGCTAAGAACATACAGAAGGCTTTGCACTGTATCATCACTCCCAAGAGAAGCCCTCATGGCAGCAACAAACTTTCTCAGATGGTCAAGACTGTCTATAATTGTCTAGCAACGTTTAAAAGCAAACAAGAAACACTTCAGGTTCCCAGTCTTTTGGCTTCAAGCATGCATTCCTTGCAGAAAAGTAACTCAGTCTAATTTCCAAAGAGATTTAACTGACCCGTGCAGTTGGTAATGTAAATCTGAGAGCTGCTTCCTGAAAGTCACTAGTTCTTAAAGTTAATTCATAACTTAGCAGAGGTGATGCCATGGATCAGCTAGAACTCTGGTTCCCAAACGTTTTAAACTGGCAGCTCCCTTGACCTACTGGGCCATTGGCCATGGCTCCCCATTAGGGCTACAATCCTATAAATTGTATAGGGCAAGCAGGTTTTTCACAAAGATTTTGTAGCTTCCCTGATTGGTTTCTGTGGCTCCTCAGGGAGCCACGGCTCACAATTTGGGAACACTGGGTTAGACACTGGCTGAGGACCCACACCCATTAGAAGCCCCCCTGTGGAAAATTCCTGCTGTTCTAAAATCCAGATCAGCAATGACCATGGAGGGTGGGAGTGGGTGGAGGGTTGAGCACTGTTCCAGGGCACAAAGCAGCCTAGCAATACTATTGCACCTTGGGTATCTGCTGCTCAAAAAGCAGAGCTGACAAAGTGAGAATGAGCTGTGTTTGGTCATATGCAGTTGTCAGGGGTTGCTGAACTTCAAATTAACATATGCAACTCATTTGCATATGTCAAGCATGAGTGTTGAAACACATCTCTCTCTTTATGGTGTTTGCTTCTACAGATGCCAGTGTTCATTCCAGGTGACAAATGCACTTGTGTGAATCAGCCATCAGTTTATTTGCTTATTTGCACTTGAAGATTTGATGACTGGATATACAAGATTTTACAGTTATTTCTTTAGTACCTAAGAGCTACTGTATGCTTGGCTGTGGAGGTAAGATCTAATGATATATAAGAACTTTTAAGAATAGCCATGCTGAGTTAGATCAACGGTCCATCCAGCTAAGCATTTTGTATTTTGACAATTACTAGCCATGTATCATAGATGTTTGTAAGTAGGGCATCACAGTAATAGCCATCCTCTATTATTGGTTCACCCTAAAATTGTATGCAGTACAATCGAGTCCATGGTGTTTAGACTTTCCACCATTCCATACCACCTGCCATGGAATCCTAAAACACTGTCAAGAATTCTGGGGGTATATTTTTGAAAATTTTGTATAGCCTGTGATTTTTGATTTTAGGGTTTTTGTGCTATTTTTATGGTATGGCTTGCATCACAGGTGTTTTATATTGATTGTGTATTTTAATTTAATATTTACCCATTTCTCCCCAGCCCACAGATGTACACATTTGACCTCTGTTGCATATATGCAACGTTAGGCAGAAATGGCTTAAATTTTTGATTTTAAAGCTATACATTAAATTCATAAATATTATCAGTAATTACTCCAGTCAGCAAAAAACTTGTGCCTTTGCCACTGGTAGGTAACAAGAGTTAAGAGCAAAACTATGTCAGTTTTATCTGACATATAGCAAACAGAAATTTTCTATAAGGGTAACTGACAATTACTGAATATACCAGTAACTGTTGGAATATTCTTTTTTTTACCTGTTTGTTGCTCTGTGTTATGATTGGAGGTCAAAACAATAACCTGCCAATTTTTTTTTAAATACATATTTCAATGTGCATACCCAGTTTAGTGGGGCACAGCCCAGGTCTACTGAACCTCACTATCAACCCACATGAATTGGAATGTGAAAACACTCAACACCCTCTGCATCTCTACATTACAGGGAAAGAGCAATACTAATAGGCTAATTTCAGTGAAAGTTTAGCTGGCATTACAGGTCATGCAGCTGAAGATCTCCCTAGCCAAGGAACTCCATGGTTTCCTAGAACACAGCTTGAAAACTGTTGATTAATGCCTTTCCCACTTGTGACTCAGTAGTTGCCCATTGGATGTATTTTCTATATTCACCACTCTCCTTTACTCTCAGCATGGTAAAGACGCTTTGGAAATTCTAGATCAATAAATTAAGTACACCCATGTTGTCATTACAAGTGATACAGCCTGGGGCCAACTTTAGAAGCAATAAAGTGAAAGTGCTTTAGACATTCTCAGCTCTGGTTCACTGAGCATAAATAAGACTAGCTTCAGAAGTTAATGAACTTCTAACCAGCGATGACTACATACATTAGCATAAAATGAATCTGCATGTCTTTAAAAGGGCGGATATTAAGCTAACCGGACAAGAACCTCCATTGAAAGTTGGCTTCACAATCACGCTCACTTGGAAAAGATAAATTTGTTTTAACCTACTCTTGGCAGCAACACAGTACTGTAAACATCGTCTTCGAACAAAAAAATGACTATCAATAATAATTCCAACATTCCTTATCAGATACATACCTCATCTACATATACATTACACACACGCCTTGCTTTCAGCCATAACCCCACCTCTTAACTAAAACTGAATTTAATTTCTTAAACAAGCTGCTATAACCCATAAAAATACTTCTGCACTCCAAATGTATTTGGCAGCACTTCCCAAAGTTCCTGGGCTTATGCAACGCCCTTCACATCAAACCATGAAGTGAGTTGCAATGATGTAAAATGCGCCATGCGATGACATCACCAGCCACTTCTGGGTTGGGAAGCTGAACAGAGCCTAAAAATAGCAGTAAGAAGCCAGGGTGGACGAGAGTGCTTTTTCAAGAACACGGTTTTTGTGCAGTCTTGCCCACGATGCCAAACCTCTTGCTGGTGGGCCTCCCACAACGCCCTGGACAGAGCCTCACAATGGCCAGATTGGGAACCACTGGTACAAGGGATCTCCTTGGAACTAGACTCAACCAACTCTACCAGTGGGTCTTCAGCCAATTAACCATCTATAGACAATAGTGAAACTTTAACAGGGACTAGAAAGTTTCTACTCTCCAAAACTTCTATGGGAGATCAGTATGGTCATGAACAAAACATCACCCACAGCGATTTAACAATAGAAGGGAAACTTTTCTCAAGCAAACAAGAAACATTAGAGAGAACTAGCAAATAATCTCTCAAGTGTGACCCTTGCAGAAGGCAAGCAATCCTACTGCAGGCTATGACATCTAACAAGGAAAAGTATCTGTGTTTCTCCTTCATCACTATTTTAAAAACCTCAGTACTTTGTACTATCTTAACCAAAGGAAAGCTCTTTTGCATTTTTATCAATGATGAGAAAAGGCAATGAAAAAGAAAAGAAAAACTTCTGAACAGACAAAAACAAATGCCCAGAAAGTATTATGGATAAATACATTATCAGTGAGAATAAGGGAACATTGAATCTTTATGCCTAGAAAGAGTGCCCTCTACAGAACAGTTGAAATGCCCTTATTAGTATGCAATTACCCAGAATACATCTTGAATTTTTGGGTGTTTTTTTTTTTTAACATTTCCCCAGTGAGCTGCGGTTAGGATTCCAGTTTTTATTAACAACGCTCCTTAGAAAGTATTTTTGCAAATGAATAATAGAACTGGGTTCTCTGCTATTTCCTGGAAAATCATTTTATTTAAAAAGTCACAGCATTCTTCAGTTCTGCTAAACTGTCATAAGATATTGACCAGCAAATATCTAAATCTGACTACTCATGTGTAGCAAGTGGAATTTTCAAGGGTTGGTTTTCATGCATGCTTAGAAAAGTCATTTCCAAAACTAAAACTCTTCTCCCTCCCACATAGATTTTAGCAATAAAAGAAGATCAACATTAATCTTGCAGGGGCCCTCCATTCATCAGCCAACCACAGAGACACAAAGGCTCCCAAAGGACATACCTGAATAATCTATCAAGACAAGACTTCCACATTGAATATATTCCCTTCCATATGAGCTTGATTGAGTAAAACTGCATATGAAGAAATTGCATACAGACACATACACACACCAGCAAAACAATGAATGCATTACTAATATGTGAAATTTTAAATTAAGAGTTATGTTTCAAAATTATGCCAGTGGGAGGGGTGGGGAAAAGTAAAAAGGGCGAAAGAAACAAGCCAAGCCACTTCAGTCTGTTCAGACTGCCTAAATCATTTTGCTGCGTCGTCTTGTTGTGTTTTGACAAGTCACACTCATTGAAGGATCAGCAAACCTTTACATACAGACAACTACAACCCCAGGCTGTCACTGTGTTATGAAAACAAGCTGAAGTTAAAAAGAAAGAAAAGCAAGTTCTTTGCCATCTCTTGTAATAGTCTCTGTTTTAATAATGATGAGGTTACTTAGCTAGCTAGGTGTCTGTTTTGAGCCTGTTCAGTAAAGAAAGCTATACCAGACTACCAAAGCAAGTACCTGCTGCTTGATGCATGTGAAATCAGGAAGCTAGTCAAATTAGATGTAAGCACCAGGTTCACTCCCAACTATGTGCAGTCCTGACAAGTATACAAGTACTTCCATCACAGTTTCACTCTGTTCACGGTTTGCTTGTTCACATACAAGCAAGAAGTCTTGCCCTTCCATTGCGACAGAGAAGCATAGAGAGCAAGGTCTGTACACTGGACCAAGTTCCAAATAGGATGCAGAGTACAAAAAGAAAAGAAATTTGAATCACTGAGACTGGCCACTGTTGGACTGGCAACAACATTACACACACACACACACACACACACACACACACATACACACACCCTGCATTCTATGTGCTTGTGGGTTTCTGCCAATCAGATCCATTGAGAAGTAGGCAATCTGTCTAGCACTAAAGGCCACACTGGTATTACATCAGGATTCAAATGGCCTAAACTAATCTGCATGCAGTAATTGCATGCAATTAAATTGCAGTTTGAATATCACTTTCATGAACATGGCATGAGGCAAACTTACACTTGAAGGACATGTTACTTCCTTGATTCAGCAGAATTCTTATTCTGAAATATGTTATTAAATATTTCTATTATTTTAAGTTGCTCTCAAATGGATTTTAACACCCGAATATATGTTTATATTTAGGTTTTAAAATCACAATATTAAGGAACAAACACAACATTATTAGATCCTTGGGTGGCGGGGAGATGTCTATGTGGTTTCCTAATAGCCTGCTTATGAATTTCCACATTCACTGAGCCAGTGCTGTAGCTGGGCCTCTACTCTGAGTAAGAGAGGCATTTATGTTTATTCATCCATACACTCGTTAATAAATAAGGGTCCTGTTTTTGTTTTGCAATCATACTTTTAGACATATCTCTGTAAGACTAGAAACTTATCTGAAAAGAAAACCTCCAAATGTTAGAATTTGGAGGAGTCATTACTAAAATACAAACTACACGGATGCTCTTAGAGTTAATTGCAACTGTATTTACACTTATACTTAAATAGCTAGCCTAAGCAGATCCTGCTAAAAGAGAAAAATTTAGGCTCAACGTTCAGGGCTTTCATAACTGAAGCAAGGATATCATAGGCCCCTTTGGAACATGATTACTTGATAATTACTTGGTCTGAGAGGGTTTCTCCCTCCTACCCTTCCAAAGGAAGGGTTTAATTGCACCCATTCTTTACAGGCATATAATAGTCAAGCCAGATCCACCAAGACAGCTATAAAAGTTGTTTCCTTTTTCATTCTTGCTAATGCACAGGGAAGTACTGAAGAGGCTTTCAAAGGAATTCCTGAAAAAAAAAAAGAACTGGTGGTTTAATGTTTTTCAAAGCACATGAACATACCCGCAGTGTTCAAGGGAAGACCAAACAGATACAATTTTCCCCCTCTGCGTAGAAAGGTTAAAAGGGCAAGTAAGTGCTGAGCAAATTTTTATGAAGTCTTTTTTTTTTCTCCTCCAGTCCACCACCACCCCAAGTTAAAACCGAGATAATGACACTGGGTAGGGGACCAAGTTTGAAGCCTAGGCAGCCAAACCAAAATCAGCTTCCCAGCCAAAAAGCTCACTTTGCCTTGCCTTTTGGGGAAGGAAGCCGAGAGAAAATCATGAAAAGATTCTTCAGTAAACTGAGACAGGAGGCGGCGGGTAACATTCAAGTAAATATGACCCTGCTATTAAAATATTTTTTGAAATAATAAAAATAAAATCAAGTACTCAGTCTCTCTCTTGCTTCTCATCTTTGAAATTAGGCCCCAAGAACATGAGATTATTAAGGGGGGGGGGAAGGCCCTCAGTGCCCTACCTCTTCTTTCACTAATAATCATGTTTCCTTCCTTTTACCCTTTCCTTGAATTTTATTTCTCATAAACCAATGATGCAATATCCTATCACATTTTAATGTTTCCTGTTAAGATCAAGGTGAAAGTTACCATTATGTATTTAAAATACTATGAACTAGCAAAATGTCAGAATGAGGCAGAAAATGGCTTTCTAGTTGTGAAAAAAAAATGAATGTTATTGTAAGTGCACATGTGTGTAAAAACACTTTCCGAAGATAAGGGGTTAAGGGGCTAATTTTGTTCTTGAGTCAAAACACTGAAGATTCACCAGGAAGAATATGATCCATCTTCCTTTGCACTGATCACAATCTACTAGGGTAAGTGAGTTAATATCAGAACTCTGTGGGCACATACAATCATGTAGGTCTTTCCTACCCACCAGGCTCCAGTGTTCACATAGGAATCTGCTGTATACGGAGTCAGAACATTAGTCCACCAAGTTCATTATTAAAAGCCTTTTCTGCCCAACGTTGCATATATGCAACAGGGATCAAATGTGTACACCTGTGGACTAGTCAGAAATCTCCATATAGGACTGGGGAAGACTCTTGTCTAAAACCCTGCAGAGCTACAGCTAATCAGTGTTAACCCAAGAGTCTTTTCCAGTCCTACGTGGAGATGCCAAGGATTAAACCTGAGACTTCTACAAAGAAGGCATGTTCTCTACCATTGGGCTACAGCCCTTCACACATATACAGCGCACTGGAGAGAGATGACACCACTCAGTGAAGCAGCTTCTATCCCACTGAAATGTGGATCAGTGTAGCCAATATCTCAGCTGTTCCTGTGAGTACTCACTAGAGCTGTCATTTTTGGCAGAAGGTAATACAGATCCTAACACAAAGTACTCCATGAATAAACCAACTGCCTACACAATGTCAGTAGCCCTCAAATGCCATGAGACTTTCTTATTAGTTATTATTATTATTAGCAGCAGCATAGATTTAAAACTGGAGGCCTGCTCAGGCTGAATGTTTTGGCACAAAGCCTGCCAAAGGCTGTGGAAGGGTGTGAGGACCAAAGAGATAGCTACAATCCCTTCCCCACATTAAATACTTGGATATGAAAGATATCTCTCTTCACTGCAACCAGACAAAAATAAAAGAAACCAAGAGGAAAAACCCTGCAAAGAAACCCTGATTAGAATGATCCTGCTGCAAGTCCTAGTCTTTCTGAAGACATGCTGGTCCCACGTGATTAAATTACTTAGCCATTCCCTCCAGCAAACAACACCCAAGATTTTAATGTTGGTTAAAAGAACTAATTAAAAGCCAGGGGCCAGAGATCCTGAGAGCTGCCAAGCACTTTAAGTTCCCACCATTTTGTCAGCGTCTTGATACAGCATCAGCTATTTATTCTTGTTTATAACTCCACCGTTCCTGAACAGCAGACGACTATCCCGCAGCTGCACCTTAGAACAAACTTCACAGCAAACAGCAGAATGTCAGCAGACTGCCAAGTTCTTTGGGTAAAAAGTTAAGGAGGTAAACATGAACTTTACTTTCTTTGTGTGAGACAAACTGAACTAAGGCTGTGTAACTGCACTTAATAATCTTGTTGAGCTGAAAATAAACTGGAGAGGAAGCTACTCTGTGACACTAGGCAGACCGCCAGGTTGCTCTGCTTGGGTCATTCAATACTGTTCAGAAGGATGGTACTTGCTGGCAGGTGACCTCTGCCTGGCCTGTTGTCATCTTCTTTTACATGGCTCACTCTCGAGGTCACTATAAGACGGCACCAAGCAGGAATTCCACTTTCATCTTCTTGAAACCATGCTGTCTGATAAGGCTGTGGCCCAAACCCAAATATTTGGTCAAAGGGATGAGAGGTCAGGTACCTGCATCTCTTCAAAACCACCCCACGGGAGTCGCAGTGGCTTGGAGATGGGTGGTTGATAATGCAAAGTCGATAACCCAGGAATAACCTTATAGTAAGACATCTGGACCATCAAGGAGCATTTACATTCTCACCCTCGTAACAGAACATACACAGCAACAGGAAATTCATGTTGGAGAGGAGTGTCCACCTGAGATGTGCTCTCAGTGACAAATAGCTGCCAACTTTTGATTACTAAGTGAAAGGTATCACAGAGACTTTGGCCCAAAAATCCACATTAGTTTTATGTGTCTTGGATTACAGTTGCAACAGGTTGGGTAAACACAGCAAAATAAGGCTCAATAAATACTATAGCTTCTCCCATGGTTTCTGTGAGTGCATGACATTCTGGTTCTGTGATTAATTATCTGAATGGCTACTCTTTAGTAATACTTATTTCTAGGTATTTATACCCTGACTTTCCATCATAAAAATGTTGCCCAAGACAACTTGCAATAGACTAAGCCAATTTTTAAAAAAATCAAAAACAATATAATGATAAAACAATCTTCACATTTTAGATTAATAAGGAGATAGACAACTATTGCAAACTACTTCTAACAAATTTGATGCAATTTTGCCCTCATTTAATAGAACACTGATCCAAATAGAACCATTTGAAAACTCATCTGGAAACACCGTTTAAAAGATTGAAAGGCTCAGGGAGAAAAGAAAACAGAATTGACCCCAAGTGCCCCATGTATTTACACCTTTACTGAAAGAGGTAATGAAGTTTCCTTCCTGCAACCTATAATACATAACCTAAATAAAATGTAATGAAAACAAAAGGCCACGATTCCAAGAAATTAAAGCCACACAGAGCGACGTCATGGAACTCAAAGGAATAGCAACTGTATTGAGTGTCTGAAATAACACTCAGAGGAGCAAGAAGAAAGTTTGGGGTCTTGGTTTAGTGTACCAGGGTTTGCTCCTAGTTGCTTCTCTCTGGAACAGAACATCTAGCCTTTTATTCACTCATCATCATGAGGCTGAGTCACCAACATCACTGCTTCCCAGTTGAAGCGACCATGGGGAGGTATGGGGGCATTTTGCTTGATGTGGTAAGAAGAATAATTACTCTAGCGGTTTAAAAAATCCATATTATTAAACAATAGTGACAACTACATAGTGTGATCTCTGAAGTCTAGGTTCAGACACTTACTCAACTTCCTCCTTCCCTCAAGGGAACGGCAATAGTGTAAGATCTAGCTCAGGTACATAACCTGGTGCAAATCCCTCCCAACGCTCACATAATGCAATGTGGAGGCCCACATATGTGGCAATCCAACTTTTCCCCCCTCAAAATGGGAGGAGAAAAAAATGAACTTCTGTTCCAAGCACCTACATCACACATTATGAGGATGGTGAAGAGGAAGAGAACATACCCAGTCCCCCATTACCCAAGAACATAAGAACAGCCCCGCTGAATCAGGCCATAGGCCCATCCAGTCCAGCTTCCTGTATCTCACAGCTGCCCACCAAATGCCCCAGGGAGCACACCAGATAACAAGAGACCTGCAAGGCTTCCTGGGAATTGTAGTTAAGAACATAAGAACAGCCCCACTGGATCAGGCTGTAGGCCCATCTAGTCCAGCTTCCTGTATCTCACAGTGGCCCACCAAATGCCCCAGGGAGCAAACCAGATAACAAGAGACCTCATCCTGGTGCCCTCCCTTGCATCTGACATAGCCCATTTCTAAAAACAGTGGCTTGACAGGTTAAGAGCCTAAAACCTTCAACTAGATGATCACTATTCTCTTGAGGGAAGTATGAAACAAAAAGTGTCTGCAATGGGGCATCCTCGGTGTTGCACAAAGTCTGAAGGATCCCTAATGTGGCTACTTCATTTAGATCTCCCAGGCAAAATGTACTGGCTAGTCTCTCCACCCACACCTATTTAAAGTCACCCATCTGGCTCCATTGCCAACCCTTACAAAGCAGAAGTAAACCATCTCACGTGATGCAATTCTCACCACTTCCTTCAGGCAAATTTTATTTAGCAGACAGATACATAAATAAAGTCATATATCATTAGGCTAGACTTTTAAAGCATACTTCTGCATATTTCTTGGGACTACGTCTTATCTTTTTTTTTTTAGTTTAAAAAAAGAGCTCAGAAAATGATACTAACACTTAAAACATTCTTGCAAAAAGTAAAATTGTCAGGGAAAAGCAGCAGGCAGGAAAGAAAAAAAAATGTATTAGATAAACACTGCAAGAGCTGTGTCTGATAAAGTGCACGCCTTCCTTTTCCCTCTCACCACAACCAACATTTTAAAAATGCCCCACAGAATGTAGGTTTTTATTATTGATGGCTACAATCCAGCTACAGTTAGTTGTGACTGTCCCACTGAAAGTAATGAGGCTTAAGTCAGTTGTGACAGACTTCTTCCAGTGGTTTCAAGAGGACTTGGTCACTAGTTTAAACAACGAAACTTTTGAAATTGTTCCATATGATTTAATGGGGACAAAAACTTAAAAAGCCGGCATGGAGCACTGCTAAAAACCCATTAAGTGCCATGGAAAATGAGAACTGGGTTTTCTATAATTAACTTTGCACAAACATGATTGCTCAAGAATCTAAAAAGAAAAGCCTTTCCAAAAAACAAAAAAAACCCAAAACTTAACTTTCTGTTGGTTTCCACACAACTCAACCATAGGTCTTAAATTACCATTTCCCTAATAGTGTTAGTAAAATCAGTGTGAAGTGTTTTAAAGTACGGCATCTGAGAACCACTCACAAACTCAACCAGTACAGAAGTGTTGTCTACAACCATTTTGTAGACTTCTGAAATGTGGCCTCCTTCCTTCCTAGGGAAGAAAAAGCCAAACAGAGAGAGAGAGAGAGAGAGAGAGAGAGAGAGAGAGACGGACGCTAGAATGAAGTGTCAGAGGCCAAAAACTACAAGGGGTGGCTTGCCAAGAGCTAGTCTCTCTTCACTTTGTTGGCTTGGCTTCGGTCAGATGATGTGTGAGGGGAGCTGCAATGCTCCTGCTAGTCTGGCAGGCAGCCTGCTTTACTTCAAAGACTCCATTGCTGTCATCTCAGTGTTAACCCCTGATAACCTTGTCCTTTCGCGACAGACTTCAAGTTTTAGGCAAGCCGTTTAATAGGGTATAAACACAAGCTAATACTCTGCATAACCTGCTTTTTATAATTCCAGCAAAAAGAATTGCACTCTATCATATGGTGCAATGTTCATAACAAGAGAGAGCTGTTCTGACGGTTTTTGGTCCTTAATCCCAACCGCTTATGTTAAAGATAAACAGATGCTAATGGTTACACAGGGATGTGTCTCCATCTAAGGTTATAAGGTGTGGAACTGTAAATAAATGCATTTCCTCTATAGTTATATGCATGAATAGAATTGAGATCTCTCTAAAACTATTGCACCCACCCTCCTCTGCAGCAATCTCCATTCACACAGTATGTAAAAGAATAGAGAAATTGGGCCGCTGACAAAGCCAAAGACTGAACTTCTGTTATGAAAATAGCCTAGACTTTTTTTTTTTAAGTTCACCTCTCCAAAGCGGACACAGATACCAGCAGGGATCAAAAGGCATAGTGAAACATTCCAGGCCCGTTTGCTATTTCATAATGAAATGGCAGTCAGCTGCCCTTCAGAGCTTTTGTAGTAAAAGATGAACTGAAGTAGAATTAAAAGTATGCACTGAATAAGATAAGGCCGGTTTTGAAGTTAAGGGGCATGGGATGCATAGGATTGTCATGCCTTTTCACATTACGGCCAGTACAACTTATATCAGACATCAAAATGAAATGGGTGCTAGCAAAGGAATATTGGTATACCATTGTCTAAAACAGTGGCTCCCAAACTGTGGTTCAGGTTTGGCTTTTGGTGGGTTGTCAAAGGGTGATAGAAAGAGCAGATAACTAATTGCCTCAAGCCCTGAGCCTATTCAGAACTAGGTAATGTAACTGCTAATTGCCCTGCAAAGAGCTCAGCTCCTGCAGTTTGCAAGCATGTGTAAATATAGGGAGATAAATGTCTGAAGGCCTTCTTCCTGGTTATTATTACTTATAACTAAATAAATAAATAATTTTTTTCTAGATCTCCTTTTTTTTAAGACCAATAAACGTAGGTAGGTCCTGATAGAGTGTCATTTTACAGAGTGGCTCCTGGTGCTAAAAAGTTTGGGAACCACTGGTCTAAAATCAACCCCTGTTTGGTACAAGCAGAAGTACAAGTCTTTCAAGTTACGCAGTCTTGAAAGTAGTAGTCTTTCAAGTTACGAAGAAGCAGAACTGACCCAAAATTAGTTTTTCATTAAATCTCTTGGCAGTGCTGAAAACATGCTTTGCTTTTTGGTGATTTTGTAGCTCTCCTTGTGAACATGTCAGTTTATTCATTGACTTTGCCTTGGAATATCATTACCAAGCCAAATATGACTAGCTATGTATCGTCTATCATTCATCATCTTCAAATTAGGATTTCTCATTGGGTTGATCACCCACACGTCTAATCCAAGAAGAAGGAAGCCACAGCAGTCAACAATGTCACTTAATTTATCTACTGACATACTACAACACATACAATTAGAAAAGATATACACATACAGTCTATAAAAAAAGACTTCAACAAGATTGTAGGTGAAGGTACGGGACTAAATTCAGAATGAGACCCTGGCATTTAAAACAGATCTCTATGATCTACTCTTTCAACCACTGAGTCTGACTTCAGTTAAAGGAAAAAAGGGAATTCTCACAAATAAACAGCAACCATGTCACAACCTATTTCCTTTGGTACACAAGTACTTTGAGGAGTACAGCAGCCACGCAGTGGGAGATGGGAAGGGGAGGGTATCAACCTAGCATGTGAGGGCAACTTGCCTGGCAGCCAGAAATACAACACTACCATCTCCTACTAAGTGCCAATGTGGTCTAGTAATGGATTATCCAAAATCCACGTTGGCCATGAGTGACCTTGGGCCACTCTGTGTGTCTCAGCACCATTTTCATATTGGGGTTGTAATGCACCACCGCCTTTAGTTAAGGTTACTGGATTTAGTAACCTAAACCTTAGGTTTAAACCTAAACCTTTAGGTTAAGGTTACTTTAGGTTAAGGTTACTAGATTTCAATAAGGACACCAGACTGTATTGATCCGTAACCGGAATGACCACACCACTGTATACAAGCAAAGGTTATTCTACCCAAACTACCACTTTTCTGATGACAACCATCGCCCCAAACAGAGAAAACAGACGGGGGTCAGAGAGGCAACTAGGAGTTTGTTCCCTCAGGAGAAAAAGATTAACTGAGATGCCAAAGAAAGGAGAAAAAAAGAAGACCCCAACAGCATGTTTACTCCCTACATTCTTCTGCTGACGTTGAAACTTTGGGAAGATCCACTTTTGAAAGAAACAGAGTTAAGCCCGAATCTCATTTCAGCTGGTCAGTCAAGGTCCTTCCCTCCTCTCCGACACGGCCCTCGTTTTCCCCCTCCCTTATCTTTTTCTCTCCTTTCTCTCCAAACACCACACATGACATGAAAGGGCAGTGCCGAGGGAATTAAAGGTCACTTCTGGTGGAACCAGTTCCTTTGTGAGGACCCCCACCGGATTAAGTTTTCACATTCAGCTCCTTTTTCTTTTTTTCTGCCTCCCTCTCTCGCTTTTTCTTCCCTTGCCAAAAGAATCAAGTCACTGGCTCCAGGCTCCCAGCCTTCCTCCCACCCTGAACTGAGCCTCATTCATTAGCTGGAACCACTGCAGCTCGGGCAAGGCCAGGAAGAAAAACAGCAAACAGAGCAAGTGAAAGAGAGGCTCAGATTGGTTATTTTCAAGGGGGAAACACTTGGGCAGCGTGTCTCTCTCCTGGATTTCTCTCATCATTCCAGGCTGGTCACCCTCCCACATCCTCTCGGCAGTGCTGCCCCCACACCTCCACCATTCATCAGGGAGAGGACTTTCAGCCACATGAAGAAGAACGAAATTGTATTTGTAGCTGTAAAAGACAGCCCTGAAAGAAAACACTGAGGCCTTTCTGCATTCTTTGGGCAAATTATGCATACGTATACATTTTAACGCACTGCTTCCCTTTCCAACTTTTTAAGGTACCCTCTTCACACAGAAAAACACCCAAGAACATCTTTCGAGTAAAAGCGAGGGGACGAGGTAACCCTTGAGAGACTATTCACCTCAGCAAATAATTACACGATGCCTCTTCTTACCCACTGACATGGCTCCCACTGGTTGAGGAATGTTCTGTTTCCCCTGGTTATGGAGCTTTTTATTTCTTCTAGTCTGACATAACTGGGACAGTACTTACTGTACAGCATAGGTGTGTGCCACTTAATAACAGGGATACGTTCTCCTATCCCCATTGTTATGCGGTTAGGTCATTAAGTGAACATTCAGTCCAACCAGTTGCCTTTTTTGTGTAAACAGACACTCCCTGCTAGACACTAGCTGGCTGCACAGGCTACTGGAGATAGATTGCCTCTTTTCTGCATTAAGATCCTCTCTGTTGTGTAAACAGGCACTCTGCTGCAGGCTACGGGAGACACCATTGCCTCATTAAGAGTATCTTTGTTGTGCTTTGACCACTGTCATATATACGGTCCGTTGTTAAGCAAACAGTTGCAAAGTGGTGCACACCTGTACTTACAGACAATACTTACTTAAATAATTGGGACAGCTGCCATAATCCACACCAAAGCTGGAAGATTATCCTGGAAGTCACTTCCCATTTCTAGCAAAAATGTACAGTCAGGCAATCAGACCTCCAGTTATTGGATTAATGAAGGTTTAGGAAACCTTCATTTTCCTGCAGTCAACAGTCAGCACTCCTTATAATGGTTGCTTCAATACATTATTTCAACAAGTTCACATTACTGAGCGATACCGTGTTCCTATGAAAGCTCTATCGTTTGAGGCATGTACTAACATATTTGGAGATGCTGTTTTGATTTCATGTATGATACAGAAGTATATTCAAGGGAGTTAGGACCAATATGCACTGCCTTACTAGATTAGACCAATGGCTCATCTAACACCAACATTTTCCTCTTAAAAGTGATAGGCAGCTGCATCTGAATGCTAAAAGCCATTGATAATATTTACTCTCCACGTCTAACCCCATGGTTCCCAATCTGTGAGCCGTGGCTGCCCAGGAAGCCATGGAAACCAGCCAGGGGAGCCACAGAATCTTTGCAAAAAGACTGCCACCCTATACAATTTATAGGATTGTAGCCATAATAGGGAGCCATGGCCAGTGGCCTAGTAGGTCAAGTGAACTACCAACTAAAAATTTGGGAACCACTGTTCTAACCTTTTCCACAAGCCATCTAAGCTAATAGCCATCATGGCATGTTGTTGCAATAAATTTTACATACATTCCATGTACTTCCTTTTCTATATCTCAAAAACTACTTCTTTTTTGCTCTGAACCTATTCTTTTGCCATAACATTTGCTTTGATCTTGCAATTATTTTTTTACACCTAAAAATGTAATGTGCAAAATAGTCATTATTATATCCCAAAGTTGGAGGCTTGTCTTTGTGGAACAATGGTATTATCTCACAGAAAAACAACAATTTAGAAGCCAAGTCAATGAGACATTGGGCAGATGGGTCTTCAAATCTCAAGGTGCCAGACAGATGACATTTAAAATTCATATTTTCTTGAGAATAAAGTGAGAAGGCAAATTTTCTCCTAAGCTTCCTTAAAACTGCATGAAGAAGATGGGAAACCGAACAGCATGTGTACTTTTCTGTGAACCATTCCCTATTTAAACTTTGTCACCACTTTCTCCTATTGATAAAAAAGTAAAGCACCCTAAATGCTCTTAACTCATGAAAAGTCCTGTTCAAATACACTCTCCAAAGACCCATCTCAAAAGTGTACAAAGACAAGAGAAAGTTAGCTTTGGAAAATTCTACAAAACCTTGGCATCACCCAAGTCAAAGTTAAACACTTTCAAGTCCCAAAAATCTCTCCCACTGAAATAACCGAGACTTTAAAAACTTGGCCGTATCTTGGCTCTCCCATTTAATTTTTGCTTTCTGACTGTAGACTTTCCAGTTAGGGAATTTTCAGAGACCACTTTTAGGTCTGCAATTCTAACAAATCAGGAGAAATCCAAAATGAATGCTCTTCCATATCTGGCTTTTATTTTAGAGAGTATGCAGCTCACTGTATCACTGGTGAGTACTCTTTATTACACTAAATATTTACAAACTGCAAAACGAAAATTAAGATTCTCTTTTGAAGTTGGGGATACTTTCTGGTAATCAAAGAAAAGTTCAAAACCCCACCAGGAAAAGCCAGAATCATGGCAGAGTGAGATTCACCTTAAGAAGGATTGGAACGCTGAATGTAAAGATGAAAACCTTCAGTGAAAGCACCTTTTACCAATTCTTTCTGTGTGTGGAGTTGAAATGTTACAGAGAGAGCCCCTTAAGAAAGCATTCCACTACCAGGCAAGCTCTGTTATTTCCTGTGGCCCCAAGCCTCCACCCCTCCCTCTTTTTCTCTCCTTCAGCAGCAGACTAGACAGACGAGATGCTATCAATACATAAACCTTTCAAAAAGAGGCTCCCCTTAAAAGCTAGTACTTCCTTTGCTTATTTCGTGTGGTATGCTATGGAGCTCAACCCCATACTACAAAGGCTTTTTTTTCCCCTTTAAAACTTCTAACATTCTCATTGAACGTTTTGATTTCTTCTTTCTTTTCATTCTGCAATTATGTTACATCTTTTCTTCCATAAGACCAGCATTCCAATAAGAAGTCTAGCTTGAAAATCTGAGAACTAGCTACAGTGAGAAAAAAAATTAAAGACAAACCACAACTCCCCCCCCCCATTGCTCACTTGATTAATTCTCTAAGGTCCTTTGAACAAACAGTATACTCCCCTCTCAAATAACACGGGTAGGATAGGGTAGGGTATATATTACGCTAAAAGGAAAGCAAACAAGGCTCACTTAAATATAGCCATGCTCAATGCAATTCCTGGAGAGAAACACACACACACACACACACACAGGAAGAGGGCCTACATATTTCTGACAATCCAGTTGTTGGCTAATGATCTGATACAACCACTCCAGAAATCATAAATCAAGCAAGGATTTTTTGGCAAAGGAAAAATTATCTTCCAAAAACATACATGAGCCAGACAGGTATTATTCCGGCATTAGCAAAACAACACACACACACAAAATTTGGGGGCTGCACTAGGTGTCTCAAAGAGATAGAGCTGCACAAGTAGAAGGAAGGAAGGAAGGAAGAGTTCACCTCCCATACAAGTCCACATGGGTTTCTACTACTACTAACCTGATTAGATTTAAGCACCCTAACTGTGCACAGGATTGCAACTGTAAACATTACAAGCAAATCAAAAGTCCAAGACTGCAATCCTATATACTCTTACCTGGAAGTAAGCTTCACTGACCACAGTGGAACTTACTTTTGAGTAAATATGTATAGGACATACGTAAGAGATCTTTCGGAAGAACAGGCCTCCAAACCAGATCCTACATGTTGCTTCCTCAGTGGTTGGGCCCCAAAATATCCCTTTACAAATCCTTCCGAGGGATCCTTCCACATATGTACAAAAGTCGTGAGCCACAAAACTTCTTACACCCACCTTATGCACTAAAAGCCAGCCTGAACTTGCAATTTTGAAGGAAAAAAAAAAAGCTGCAGCCTGCTCTGGCACACCCATGCAGTGGGCAGTATATAATTTAGCTCTCAGTGCATAAATCACACAGGCAGATAGTGCCCTCAGCTAACTGCTGTGTTGCAGCTGCCAACCTACAAGGAGTCTTTGTCTACGTAGTATCATGACTAAATTTTCACAGTGGAGGATGGATACAAATTTGTTGGATCAGAAAGACCATGCAAGGGAAATATGGGCACACAATAGGACCTCTCCTGTAGTCAGAAAAACACAGTCCTATAACTGTTCAATACCATATGTAAAATGCTACTGCAACAATGGCCGGATCCCAAAGGATCTCCTCTATGGAGAACTCGTGCAAGGAAAGCGCCCTACAGGTAGACCACAGCTGCGATACAAGGACATCTGCAAGAGGGATCTGAAGGCCTTAGGAGTGGACCTCAACAAGTGGGAAACCCTGGCCTCTGAGCGGCCCGCTTGGAGGCAGGCTGTGCAGCATGGCCTTTCCCAGTTTGAAGAGACACTTGGCCAACAGTCTGAGGCAAAGAGGCAAAGAAGGAAGGCCCATAGCCAGGGAGACAGACCAGGGACAGACTGCACTTGCTCCCAGTGTGGAAGGGATTGTCACTCCCAAACTGGCCTTTTCAGCCACACTAGATGCTGTTCCAGAACCACCTTTCAGAGCGCGATACCATAGTCTTTCGAGACTGAAGGTTGCCAACAGAACTGCAACATGACAGTATCACACAAACTGTTGCATGTCACAGAATTCAGCAGAGAGCTGGCACACTGCAGGCTGCTCATCTATATGTTACCCCAAAGGGGCTCTAGCCACTCAGCTACAAGAATTAGCAAAATTCTACAAACTTTTATTGGTAAGTAAAGCTAGAAAAATCCAAGAAAAGTGGTCACCTAGGAATAGAAGACTGACAACTATAAATACGAGATCATTTTTCAACCCTAGGCAGGGTGGGTGACTAAAAATCTGAAGTCAACTCCTAGACATCCAAAGTATTTTTTTATTGTACCTGATTGTAACTTTCCAATTGTAACTTTACAACTGAGTGTGAATTCAGACAACTAGTTTTTCTTCTAGCAAACAATGTCTTTTTTAATTCACCAAGCAGCAGGAACTAAACTGGTTTAGGCATTTGGCAAAATATGGATGCCTTCCAACACAGTTGCTTGGCCACAATCTGCTATGGTGCCCAATTCCTCTTGGACCTCTTTGGACCACAGAATTCTTCTTGGTTCCCAACACCTGATGAGTGCATAAGTTCTTCCAGGCGAAAGACAGGCTGTTGTCTGAATCTGTCTCACCTGATAACAAGTGACCCACTTCTGCCCCCTGCCACTTTAGTTGCATCAAAGCTTTCCGCACCATCATAAAGATTCAAAAAAAAAAAAAACTTTTCTAATGTACAAAGGCAAGGGTTCAAATCAACTCCTGTTTCTTACCTGAAAGCCCCCCAGGGGCTAGATAATTAGTTCCCCCTGTCTCAGTGGAGGAAGGCACAGAGTCTGGACAACTTGCTGTAAGAGAAAAGGGAAATGAATTAAGAAATAAGCATGACGTACCGTTCTTAAAAAACTCATTGCAAGCAATGTCTCAGGCCAAATGGAAACACATTCCAAAGCATTTAGCAGGAAGTTATTACTAATTGTCTGCACAGAGACAGTGCAGTTCTTCATGATACATCCACCCTAACTCATCACCCATGTCTAGGCTCCACTCTGCCACTTCATCACATTAGTCAATGAGTACAAGATTATACACTGGCTGGAATCCTCCCCCCCACCTGCGCCTGTTTCTTTGGTTGAGTTGGTTTTGTTTTCTTGCTAGTCGCTGGTTATTGAAACCCAGCTTGCCATGCCTAAGCCGCAGATCAAGATCAAAAAAAAGTTCTCATTGGTACTCTATTGATGTGATTTGAGGCAGTGAGTTGACAATGAAAAAGTGAAGCAGAACTGGGGGAGAGGGGTTGCCAACAAGACTCCAGTGTTTTAAAAAATGGCTCTCGTTTCTGTATTATTTCAACAAAAGTCCATTCACACTTTCACCTAGTACAGTATTGCTAACTACTCTTCCAACTACATCCAGTTTTTGGAGTGAGTAGGTAAGCTATGTTTTAAAGGTGATCTCTTGCATTAACATCAGCCTAAGATTTAGAGTAATGCTGAGAATACCAGGAAGGCCCTATGAACTACAACAGGCAGCTCAAAATTTCTGCAGCTCATGAACTTTAGCCAGACATACTTAAAAGTCACTTGTTATGTAATATAAAAGGTATAAGTAATACCAAGGCTTAAGTGTTTGGAAGAAACGTTTTCCACTTTCTTGACAAAAGTCGCATTTATTTTTTAAAATACAGTAGTTGGATCTGCTCCCAGATTTTTAATAAAATGTTTTGAAGTCAAAAGGTCCTGTCCCTGCTAACTAGGGAGGTACTCTTTCAAATTGGTGCTCCTCTTTTATTTAGCAGGGAGAGAGTAACTGACCCTCCTCACCCCAGCAGTGCTTTTTCTAGTGGCAGTCTGCTGGTGTTCTTTTGCATATTTTTAGATTGTAAGCCCATTTGGGACAGGGAGCCTTTACTTGTTTGATTTTCTCTGTAGACTGCTTTGTGAACTTTTCCTTGAAAAGCAGTATATAAATACTATTAATATTAATAATAGGTACCAGACACCCATCAATTCCTAGTTTATCCTCAGGACCCAAGGTAAACTGAAGCCAGATTCTTAAACAAAAATCTAACCCTTTCATGTCCAGTGAAGAATGAAAGGAAATCCAAACCCAACTTATCTATAGGCCTGTAGATAACCATAAGTTGCTGAGAAGTTGCCAACACTGCCTTTGGCTACAAAAAGTTTGGGCATGCAGTATAGTACACAACAATGTCAGCATGGACACCTACAGACACACACAACAACATTAAAGTCATTTCTTTTCCACCCACCCCTAAAAATTGTATTTCAAAAACAAATTCCTGAATAGAATACATATGTACTGTATGTATGTATTCAAAACTGTGCAATCTCATTTTATCTGAGTTCAGTATAACCCTGAACAGGAATATACAGTTTAACAGGATATACTTCATCAAAACAAAAACAATGGGCAGACAGGAAATTGAGTTACTTTTGAAATATATACACTTTCTAAATGTACAGTATTCTCTGATCTAAGAAAAAAGATTACTTTAACTTAAAGCTTGCTTTAACTAGACATTTATGCTTTGTATCTTGCCCCATTTCAAATGTTTATCTTCAGCAATTCTTTAGTGCTTCCCTTTGCCAAAGGCCTAGTTCTCACTGTCCAAAACCACCTCAAGTAGTGGCCAGGGATGTGTGTGTGAAGTTACAATTTACTGCTAAGAAAACTGCCACATCAGGGAAAAGACTAGGCTAGAATCCTTTTCCCTAATCTAGTTCTCTGTGTAAAGGACATGTTTTTGTATGAAAGGTCATCCAATCATGGAAGCCCCCAACTACAGTCTGAAATAGAACAGGTCAGACATAGATGGACTCTCTCAGTGACAGGCAGACCTAAATGAAGGATATAAAGATGAGTGGGGGTGGGGGAATATGATGATGGTACCCACCACATGTTTAGGGCTCCCAAGTCCAGCTCAAAACAGAACATAGGTCACTTCATAAACTATGTGGTTAATGTCTCCAGTTTCTCTACACCTTAACAGTTCACAACTAGTGCTTTGGTCTCATTTGATTGAACACTGTGTGTCATGCAGCTATAAGAAAGCACTGAGATGCCTTTTCCCAAGACCAGAGATAGCACTCCTATGTGTAAACCTATAGAGACCAAGGGAAGAAAGAAGATTTCCAAAGCTAAAGCAGAAGGAAAACCCAGAGGCCAGTAAAGTGGATAAAGGACCCATAAAGAAACTACCACACTCAGGCTTTGTAGAATCTGTCCTTTGTGTACATACAAGAATACAGTATTTCAGAAATTTTAACATTTGAAACTCACTGCAAATGAGTGACCCCTTCCCCCGCCAAAAAAGCAGTCTATGCCTAGTTTTGCTGATTCATTGCTTTGCCTCACATAACCTCACTCTAAAACTAGCCTAAAAGAACACATCTGCAAATCTTATTAAGTTGATTTTGTGGTGTTTTAATTCCTGTGCATAAAGACTTTGAGAAGCCTCCATCACGAGCCTTCTGCAAGCGCAAATCTTCAGTTTCCCTGCACGTTGCATGCTGCAAACAGAACCCGCAGCCCAAAGTTAACCGTCAATGGCAGGGCCAGAAAAAGATTTTAAGTTCTTGAGCATCAGTTCAAATTCTAGGCACCTAGAATTCTTCCATCCCTGGTCAAGTCCACATAGGAAGGTGCCTACAAGGCACCCTAGATTTTGTGACCTATACAGGGCTGCCAAAGTCATATCCGGGGGGGGGGGCCTTGCACTGAGTCAGACCATTGGTACATCTCAGTACTGTCTACACTTACTGGAAATGACTCCCCAGGGTTTCAAATAGGGGTCTTTCCCAATCTTACCTGGAGATATCAAGAACTGAACCTGGCGTCTTCTGCATGCAAAGCACTGGCTCAAGTATGGCCTCAAGTATGGGGCAAGTATCACTAAAGGCCAGTCCCCTCCCCCCCCCGTGGGAACCTGCCACAGTGGGCCACAAGTAGCTTGCATAATATCTGCACAAGCACTACGGGTACCAAGCCATGGATGATGGCCGTGTATTTATTCTGCAGTGTTCATGTTTTGGAACTGTTATCTCCAAGTGTTGAAAGACCACTGATGCAATCGGCTTACAGACAGAAAAAAAAAAATCTTGGGTGATGTGCCTTCCTCTTGTTTCTAAGGCGCAACAATGTATCTTCAAACTACTTTTTACATCACCAAGAGCTCAAAATGTACTTCTTTTAAAAAAGGAGAGGTAAATCATGGACCAACAAATGACACCATTCAACACTGGTGGCTCACTCCTGACATCACAGTGAGAAACTTTTAGCCACTGATTATTTTTATCCAACCAGGATAACAATTATAAGTATTGCTAACACTGCTCTACATGCCCATGAGAAACACCTACCTATCTATTTGGCATGATGTCGGGTACTATGAGACTCAAAAACTTGCCTATATCTACACCAACCAGAGCTTGCCAGACTTAAGAGGTCTGGAAAGGTTTGAAATTTAATTCACACCAGGATTTGCACATCTACTGAGCCCCAGGCAAACCATACAAAGCAACAACACACTTGAAGAGACCAGAATGCGAGAAAAGTTATGTTCGCAGCAGAGCACTGTCTACAGCAGAACATACAAAATGATATACAGACACTGTATATCATTTTTTCCCCTCTCTCTCCTCACAATGGCCTTGATTAAACAGGAAGTCAAATGGGAGTCAGAGGTTGTAATAACCACCTGCAATGACAGACTTATGGGGTATTTTTGTCTCTCTTCATGCGCCACGTGCTACAATATTCAGAGTTCAAGAGCCAAATGGACTTAAAGGGGGAGGGGGCTTTGAGGTGAATCACCCAGATTTCCGACTGGTTCCATTAATCACTTCCCATTGGCCAATACAGAGAACTTTTCCTTTCAAAATGGCATATTGGAGTTCTGTGGCTTCATCTGTTTACACACAGTTTTGCTACCTTATGTCAACACTTGCTAATGAACAAATATATCACTTCACTAACGGAGACTGAGGTCCTGGCAATGGCAAGCGGGATGTTTAAACTCCCGCTAATAGATTCTTCCCAACATCTTTACCGGAAACCAAATGGCAGCCCCTTAAACCATTCTTTCCTACAGCTCTGATTTTGCCAGCTATTTGCCAGTCTTTCCAAATTTCCCTTAGCTCTGTGCAACAGAAGAAGAAACCAGTAATGAACAAACAACACATTTACACACAGGCACACATGCCACACCAAGCTGAGCTACCTTCATTTGGAAGCAAGTCTTATTTGTTTTAGTAAATCTTTCATTCAAGTCAGTGTGCTTAGGATCACAGCCTAAGGACTCAGTCCTATGCACTTCCTTGAGAATAAGTGTAACTGAATTTAGATGCCCTTCTTCCCCTTTTATTTTGCACATTTTAGTATGTAAAAGTCATTGAATGTTAGCAATGTTGTTTTCCAAATTAGGGAGGTAGTGACCTTGCTACTAAGCAATCGATGATTTAAATCCAGATCTCTCAAGATCATGTCCACTGTGCCATCCATTATTATGAAACTGTTCAGTAACAAAATTAGCAGAAGTTCCATCACTATTCATAGGTCTCTCTCTCTCTCTCTCTCTCTCTCTCACGCACGCACGCACACACACACACAGAGAGAGAGAGCGCATATGAGATCATATGATCCCTATGAGCAAGTGCCAGGTCACTCAGTGTCAGGAGTAGGGGGAAGTTCCCCCTCTCCAACCAGTGTCCCCGTAAGAATGTAAAAAAAGCTTGGCTGGATCAGACCAAAAGCCCATCTAGTCCAGCCTCCTGTATCTCACAGTGGCCCACCAGATACATCAGGGAACACACAAAACAACAGGAGACCTGCATCCTGGTACCCTCCTCGCATCTGGCATTCGGAGATAGTATAGCATTTATACTTTCTTTCTTAGGAATAAATGGCACCTACCATATTCACTTACATAGGATTTCAGAGGACATCAAACCTGTTGACTGCCCCAAAGGCCCCATGACAAGGTTCAAGCCTAATTCTATCTGTGTAGGTCCATTAAGTGACATGTTTCCTAGTCACACTAGAATGTGACAGAAGGATGGAAACTGACTATCACATGGAGTGGTGAATATCTATTAGAAGCAACTCACTAGGAACTATAAAAGCAAATAAAAAAATAGCATGATACAGTATCAGAGGGATACCAGATAAAAAGGGGGAACATAGTAGCTTATACTACCAGCCACAAAAGCCTTAGCATGCATGTCAATAGCTTACACTTCTTGTATTATTAGGGTAACCAGAGTGCCTATACCTTTAACCATTGTATAGAAAAGGGGATTTTGGCAGGGGCAGCATTTTAAGCCCTTCCAGTTGAGCTGCCCCTGCTAAAATCCCCTTTTCTATACAACTCTTAAAGGTATAGGCACTCTGGTTACCCTAATAATACAAGAAGTGTAAGCTATTGACATGCATGCTAAGGCTTTTGTGGCTGGTAGTGTAAGTTACTATGTTGGTATTCCAATCTCAGTGAGCACATCTAAAGTAACACTCTGGGCAACCTATTCACTTAGTAAACAACTTGGCCTGCTTACATATATGGCATAAACCTGTGTTATTTCCAAACAGAACTGTGGAGAAAGGTCCCTTTTAAAAGCAAGACCAGGAAAAGCCCAAGTACCTCTAAGGGGGATATAAATACCTGGGCTGCAAATGAAAGTTACAAGCAACATGGAAAGTAGTCACAGGGTGTCTATAGGGGCATCCCTATTTCTTAAAGCACTGGAATAAATTATTTTTTTAAATAAAGCTGCAACTGTGTACATGACACTTTACAGAGCTTCATAAGCAAATTAGTAGGTCTCAATTCCCAAGGAGCATACAATCGAAAGACTGGCTGAGCCATTGGAAAGGGAAAATTGTTTATCCTCTCATCTATCAGGATTAACTGTGATTAAACTTTACAAACTCACCAGATCTAGCACACAAAACAATAATTGTTTATAACATATTTCTATTGGGGTGGGAGGGGCTAGAAACTCCCTGAAGTTTGGCTTTTATGAAGACTATTTTTAAACCACACTAACTTATTGCCTTTGCCTGACATCAGGATGTAATCAATAAAGACAACCACTCTGCAATCTGTATGTTAGTCCATTAATCTACAAGAGAGATATGAAGTGGCTTGTGGAATTCTATTTCCCTCCCCCTCAATTTCATCCACATTTCCGATTTTCACTAAAGCCTCTCTCTCTCTCTCTCTCTCCACAATGCCAGCCCTATTTATCTAGCACAGGGTGAGCCAGCTGCCAGCCAAAAGTTTATGCAGACAACCGCAACTGCACTTGGTGCCAGCCTCGAATGGGCTTCTGCCCTGGCAACCTGCCACTCAACTACAAGCAACAAGCATGCAGAAAGCTGTGCTAAAAACATCTCCGTGCCCCCTTCATATTTTTTAACATCTTTATGGCAAATTACTAATTTAAATAAATAAATAAAAAGCAAATACAACATCAGTTGAAAAACCCACATCAGTTGAAATTCACCCATTCCATTATCAATCAATGAACAATAGATATAGCTCCAGTGTGCCTTTTGCTGCTACTCCTAACATTACAGGTCAAATATCAGATTGGCCTGAAGTCATTCATACATTTTATATGTACATCTTGACAGCAACAAAATGTGTTTTCCTTTTCAAAGGAAAAAGTTAAATTACTTGGGCTGCAGGATCCGAAGCACCCTGAACTTGAGAGCCTGTCTCACTGAGGCTGGAATTCTAAGCACACCTGCTAAACAGCCCAATCCTTGGCATCTCTACTCAGAAGTAAGTCCCATTATGGTCAGTGGGGCTTACTTCCAGGAAAGTGTGCACAGGATTGCAGTCTAAGTTCCATTACATTCAGTGGGGTTTACTTCTGCGTAAACATGCCAAGGATGAGTTATGAACTATGAATTCAGTTGGGCTTACTTCCAAGTAAACATTCACAGGGACAAGTTACTAGTGAGAAGCACTACTTGCTTCACATGCAACATCTGGTTCACATTTAAACAAATATACTTATATTTCAGTTTCACGCTGTATGAAGCTTACCTGCAAGCAAAAGGATTTAGGAAGGCAGTCTTTAGGAACAGCAATAATGGAATTCTAGCACCTTGCAAAGTCTGGGAGGTTTTGAGAACAAAAATCCCACAACCCACATTATTCAGGATTAAAAATCTCACTAATTTGAATGGGGCTTGCTCACAATGAGATGTGTAGGGGTTGCTAGCAAATAGGGGCTGAAAAAGCAAAATAAACCAGTGGGATCACATCATCAACATGAACATAATGAGCAGATCTGGTGGAGGAGAATTCTTTCCAAGAAAAAAAAAATCTGACCCCCAAATCCCCCCCCCCAAATTTCAGATTGTTTCAGAAGTTGACTTACCAGTTGGTTTGAGAAAATCCATGGGGTATCTGGAGTAGGGAGGAGGGGGAGACTCTGGAATTAGAAAAGTACAGAGAAAATAAAAGCAGGGCCATGAGAAGAGAAAGGAAAAGGAGGAGAAAAAAAAAAGATAGGAACTTAAGATAACAGTGGCATTCTTGTAGCAAAACTGTTTGTCTTAGCTCTGGGGGTTGGAGGCAGGGCAAGCCAGGCGGTGATTGCCTTGATATTTTACTGTCAGATAAACAAAGGGGGCCGGCTGGCGCCAGTCTCTTGTGCTATCTGCTCCTCTGGCTGTCTCCAGCGGGGCCTCCTTGGCTGGGCTGAAACACTCCAGCTCTGGAAATCACCCACTGATCCCGGCTCCCTGATAATCCCAAGCTTGCTAGCTAGCTAGCTGCGTGCACATTTAACACTGCACAGAAAGCCTGGGGGGGGGGGAGGAAGAGAAGGGGGGCGATCAAGAGATAGATACACACAATTCAGACTCACATTTCATGTCCCCCTCCCCACAAAGGCACATACACATAAATTCCTCCTAAGTGACTTGCACACTGAACCATGTTCCATGCACCAACTATGGGAGGTTTCACCACAAGGAGGATGAAAAAGAGGATGGAAGCTGGGCCATGGGGGGAATAGAGAGCTTTTGGGGGGGGGGGTTTGAGGCCACAATCCTATCCACACTTTCCTGTGAGTAAGCCCCATTGACTATAATGGGATTTACTTCTGAGTAGACATGCATCATATTGTGGCTTAAAACACATCAAAGCGCCTCCCTGGCCCCACCATACAGAATGTGAACTTTTAACAACAAGCCCACCAAAAACTTTTACACTGATGATCAGAACCATGCTGTGCTAGAGCGTTCCCCCCCCCCCGTTTGGAAACCAAAGGCTGCTTTGCCTGGAGGAGGAGAGGCAGCAAGATTGTACACTGGTGCCTGGAAATTATGTGTTCTCTTTTATATTATATAGGGGCGGAGGAGGGCTGCGAGGGGAAATCTTGGGAACGACCAGCAAGCCAAAGGGTTGAAATTGCTTTTGCAAACCTCAGGCTGGCTGCAGATTTGTCTATTAAAGCAGCAGAAGAGGATTCAGGGCTAGGTTTCTCCAACCCAATCATAATTTTTTTTAAAAATTAATCCTGTACTGTGATCCACAGCTTCTGTGCATAAAGCTCCATGCACACATGTACAGGAGATCCCTGGCAGCTTAAGGCAGTCCCTGGATTTTTACTATTCTTTGCAGAAAAGCCTGCATCCATTCAGTTGCAGGGTCAACTCTCCCCACCAGCCTACCTCCTCTTAGTATACACCAAACAAACATCCCAGGAGAGCAGTGCAAAGCTGCTCCACTCGGAGTGCTTTGCAAGCTAAATTAAAACTGTTTGCATTTTTTCTCTCTCTCTTTAAGAAAAACATACATGCATATATGGTGCAATCTTGGATCCTTGCAAACCCTCCCAAAACACTCCCAGTGGGACATCATGCAAGTTTTTTTCAATACAATGAAGTGCACCCTTTCCCCCCAAACTCCCCCCCCCCCACCAGAAAACTTGCAAAATACTTTAAAACCAAGAGAAACTTCCAGGGCCTGGTTGGTGCCTTTAGAAAGACTTTCAGCCCAATCCTATCCACACTTTCCTGGGAGTAAGCCCCACTGACTCTAATGGGACTTACTTTCGAGTAGCATGCATAGGATTGGACTCTTTGATCTATTTGAGCCCAATCCTATGCATGCCTACTCAGAAATAAATTCCAATTAGAATCAATGGGGCTTACTCCCAGGAAAGTGGCCTGGTTGGTGCCTTTAGAAAGACTTTCAGCCTAATCTTATCACACTTTCTTGAGAGCAAGCTCCAACTGACTCTAATGGGACTTACTTCTGAGTAGACATGCAAAGGCGAGCCCAGTCCTATGCATGTCTACTCAGAAGTAAGTCCCATTAGAGTCAATGGGGTTTCCTCCCAGGAAAGTGGCCTGGTTGGTGCCTTTAGAAAGTCTTACTCAGAAGTAAGTCCCATTAACGTCAATGGGGCTTATTCCCGGGAAAGTGGCCTGGCTGACCCCTTTAGGAAACTTTTCAGCTCCAGCCTATCCACGCTTTGTTGGGAGTGAGCCCGGTTGATTCTAATGAGCAGACATGCCCAGTTTGGGCTCTCCTCTGCATGTCTACTCAGAAGTAAGTCCCGTTAGAGTCGGTGGCGCTTATCCCAGGAAAGTGGTGCCTTAGAAAGCCTTTCAGCCCCGCTGACTCGAGGGGGAAGTGTGGGTCGGACTGCAGCCTGGAAGCCCCACCTGCTTTCCCCCCCCCGGGGCGGCGGCGATGATGATGATGATGATGGCTTACCGAGCTCGCAGAGCCTGCTGAGGTGGTAGGGGTTGCAGCAGACCAGGTCCGGGTGGGTCTTGCCGAAGGACTCGCAGCAGCAGAGCCTCTTGACCTCGGAGCAGTGCCGCAGGTCGGGCCAGCGGAAGACCTTGCAGAGCAGCAGGGGCAGCGGGTACCAGTGCTGGCCCAGCTTGGAGTCCGCCTTGGCGGGCAGCAGCAGGCAGGCGGTGCGGGCGCAGCCGCGGGACTCCACGGCCTGCAGCAGGCCCTCCAGGTGCTTCTCCTTCAGCCTCTTGAGCACGGCGTGCGTGAGCGCCTTCAGTTCGGCCTCCGAGCCCAGCGCCGCCTTGGAGAGCCTGCCCGCCTTGCCCAGGCAGCAGCCCCGGCCGCCCCCGCCGGCCCCATGCGCCCCCCGGCCGTCCGCCGGCCCTTCCCCGGGCTCGCCGCCTTCCTCCTCCGCCCCGGGCGCACGGCTCCGCCAGAGTCTTCGCACCAGCACCGATCGTTTGGTCCTGAACATGCGGGACGAGGGGAGGCTCTGCCGGCTAAGGAGCGGGCATGTCGTCCGCCACTCATGAAGAATCCGGGAGCCGAGTCCGGGCAGCCAGCACAAGCAGCCCGAAATGATGGGGAGGAAGCGCGAGCACAGCAGGGGGCCCGCCGGCGGGGGCAGAGCTGGGGGCAGCCGCCCTCCTGCTGCTGGGGGTGCTGGTGGGGGCGCAGCCAAGGCGATCTGGAGCATACGAGGCCCGTCTCCTGCCCCCCAAGAGATCCGCACGGCACGAGCAGCCGGAGCCCCACAGTTTATGTCAGGGGGTGGTTTTTCCTTCCCCTAAAAAAAATGGGGAAAATGGCCCAAAAAGTGGGGCAGAGACCTCCAGCCCCCTCCCCACCACTGGGCAGCAGCACCCCCAGGTCGCCTGTGATGCTGCAGGCTGGTCTCCTCCTCCTCCTCTTCTCCCCCCGCAAAAAAGGGTTTGGGATGTTCACAGTGGAACCCTGAGCATACTTACTCAGAAACCAGTGCCACTGTGGGCCCCGGGGGGCTTACTCCCAGGGAAGCACAGGGTGGGGTGGAGGTCCTAAATCCAACCGAGAAGGCAGGCAGGCAGGCAGGCAAGCTTCGGTACGATGGGGGGGGGGAGAAATGTATGGGGTACAACTCGGTGGGGGCCGGAGGGTGAGCCCCAAATAAATGGGGCTGGGGAGCAAAAGAAAACAACAACCAATGAAGGGAAAAAAAATCCACAGTGAGGCTAGAAATAGATCCAGAGATCCAGCTGCGTTTTGTGGGTCTGGTTGCTTCTTGCCAGGGGTCTGCGGGACGCCCCGAGACTTGATGCGGCCCAAGCCGGCGCCTTTGATCTCCTCCCGGAGAGCTGCTACTTTGTTTCCCTGCTGGAGAGTGGCTTCTTTTGTAGCGCCGCCGCGGAGCGAGCCCTCCCCGGAGGAAGGGCAGGAGGTGGCAGCCCGGATCGGAGACAAAGAATCCACGAGGAGCGAGCGGCGGACTCGGGGCGACCCCGGCGCGCCGTCTCCGGAGCGATGCAGCGCAGCGCAGCGCGCCCTTCTCAGCGCCTCCTCCGTGCAGGTCGCCCTCCTCCTTCCAGCCCGGGCATCGCGGGGAGGGAGGGAGGGAGGACGCAGGGGGGCGAAGGGGCCAGCGCCTTCTCCGGGGCTCTTCTTGCACTCCCTCCCTTGCCTTCTCCGCTCCCTTCTTCCTTCCTTCCCCGGCTGCTGCTCCTGCGCTCTCTCCCACCGCCCTTCTCCTTCTCCGGCCACCAGATCCTGGAGCGCAGCGGCGATGTCAGTTTCAGCTGCGGGGCGATGTCAGTTTCAGGGGGGGAGCCGCAGGGAGGGCGATCTGGGCGCGGGAGGGAAAGAGCCCCGGTGCCTCTCTGCCGCCTGGCTCGGGGGGCTCAGGGCTGCTCTCGCCTCTGATCCCTCCTCTCCAGCCAGCCAGCCTGCCTGCCCAGCCAAGCTCTGTCTCCTCCCCGTCCCCCCTTCCTCCTTCTCCTCCTCCTCTCCCTTCCCTTGCCTGCCTCGGTGGCTTCCAGACTGCGCAGCGGCGCTGCCCTGCCCAGGCACCCCCCCCCATCACGTGGGCGTCTAGACACCCTGTCGCTTTGGCAGTGCAAAAAAAAAAAAAAAAAGGCAGCCCAGTGATTGTGTTGCGCAAAGGCGGCATCGGGTTGCTGAGAGCCTTTTTTTTTTCCTTGCCTCCTCCCCCTTCTTTAATTCCTGAAGTCTGGGGAGGAGGGAGGGGGGAGGAAGGAAAGGGAAGGAACGAAGCCTTGAGGAAGTCTCAGGAAGGAAGAATGGAAGTCATGCACTGCACATGGGATTCTCTCCAAAACGGTGGCCTAATCCTAAGCACATCTACTCAGAAGTAAGTCCCATTAGAGACAATGGGGCTTGCTCCCAGGAAAGTGTGGATAGGATTGTAGCCTCTGCCATGAACTCAGGAGTGGCTGTGGGGTGCTGAGCGGGTATCGATGGGAAAAGAGTGTAGAAAGTGGTGGAGTAAATAAGGTGGGAATCCTCCCCAGGTTGAGGTTTATTACTATCAATGGCATAGCTAGAGGGGGTGCAAAGCACTAAGTTTTGCAGGGAGCCTCAGAGTGGTGTGCAAGGACCCCCTCCCCCTTGGAGCCATTCCAGGCATGTGCCTCTATTTTGCTCTCTCCCCCACCCCCAATGGCTCCAAGGAGAAGGGGGTCCTTGCACACTTCCTTGAGGCTTCCTGCAAAACTTAGTGCTTTGCACCTCCTGTAGCTATGACACTTCTTATCCAATTTTTGCACAGTCATGTTTTTTGATTGGATTTTGTATATATCCACTTATCATGTCCTTCCTGAGGGCCTAGGATAGGCAGCTAGATTTTTGTTTTCATGGTTGGTTGGCAACCTTCAGTCTCGAAAGACTATGGGATAAGCCTACAGCACCCGGTATTCCCAAGCGGTCTCCCATCCAAGTACTAACCAGGCCTGACCCTGCTTAGCTTCCGAGATCAGACGAGATCAGGCATGTGCAGGATAACAGTTGTTTTCATGTTGTGTTACAAATATCGCTGTAGTATATGTGCTGTTCCTATTATTATTATTATTATTATTAAGAGATTTGTATCCCACCTTTTGCCAATGGTACTCAAGGAGGCTAACAATCTTTAAAAATACAGTAAATATAAATGCAATTAAAGAACGACAACAATTGCATTTATGGCTCTCACACCATCAACAGACTTGACAATCCCAACTCCAGATACACCTGTGTATATTCACATGATGGTGCAGGGCTGGCCTTAGGAGCTGTGGGTCCCAATGCAAAACATTTTTGCAGGGCTCGCCACCCTTGTGGGGGGCCCCTGCTCACTAGGATGAGCAATAGTGGCAAGGCTTCCGGCAGTGGCATCACCACCAATTGCTTTGGGGGTGCAATTAAAAGCCAATTGGGCCTGCAAACGGGAGGGGAGGGGTGAGAAGGCCACCCAGTGACAATGCTTCCATGCCAGAGCATCAGATACAAAATGTGATACCTGATATGGCTGTCAGCACTTTGCTTGTCGCCCCAGTTTGGGGGCCCACCAGTTGCAGGGCCCAAATTGGCCAAACTACCCTAAGGTCAGCCCTGTGCTGGTATAAAGATGACCCCACTGGGGTAGAAATCTACCTGTCAACAGAAGCAACATGGATATCAGCACAGCATTGGAAAAACACCACACTGAGGCTGCTCAGACACCAGTGCAACTCCACCAGCAGAGAGGCCAAAATGGGGTGAGATAGGATGTAACATGGGGGTGTGTGTGAGGGTGGAATAAGGTGGACATATGCCAAGCATCCCTTAGATCAGGGCTCCGCAAACTTTTCAGCTCAAGTGCTGCATTGTTTATCTGACATGGTGTTGAGGTCCAGAAGATAAATAAATAATAAATACATGGATAAATGATGTGTTGAGAGTTTGATTGAATACAGTACATGGGTGGCAGTGGAAGGAGGAGGGGAGCAGATGGCAAAATTGACTTGCACAGGAAGAGGGGGGGAATGGATTTTGAAAAAGCATCAAGCAACCTACAACACAAATCACAAACTTTTTTTGTCTCAAGTTTCTGCTCAGTTTCTAAATTTAACATTAATGTTAATTTATATTTATATTCCAGGTCTCCCAACATCCACTAGAGGTGCTGAATATAATACGGTGTAATGGAAAGAAGTTATTTTTGCACACATTCAGCACCTCTAATGGCTAAATGAGATATATACCTGGAAGTGCATCCTTTGGTCTATTTTAAACCCCAAGATGCTGGGAAACTGTGCAGGCTGGATAAAATCATCCGCAGGGCTGAATGTGGCCCCCAGCCAGGGGTTTGGAGACCCCTGTCTTAGATGACAGGCATATCCTGCGCTGGTAAAGCACTATGCCAACAACAGAGCTCATGTAGGAAGGAGTAACCTTATAGGTAACAATGGAGAGAAAAAAAGAGATGCTCTTTACACTCTCACATAACAAAAGACCCAGGGGACATCCACTAAAATTGAGTGTTGGGAGAGTTAGGACAGACAAAAGAAAATATTTCTTTACTCAGCCTGTGGTCAGTCGGTGGAACTCCTTGCCACAGGATGTGGTGACGGCATCTGGCCTGGATGCCTTTAAAAGGGGATTGGACAAGTTTCTGGAGGAAAAATCCATTATGGGTTACCAGCCATGACGTGTATATGCAACCTCCTGATTTTAGAAATGGGCAATGTCAGAATGCCAGATGCAAGAGAGGGCACCAGGATGCAGGTCTCTTGTTATCTGGTGTGCTCCCTGGGGCATTTGGTGGGCCGCTGTGAGATACAGGAAGCTGGACTAGATGGGCCTATGGCCTGATCCAGTGGGGCTGTTCTTATGTTCTTAAACTACAATTCCCAGGAGGCCTTGCAGCTCTTCTTGTTATCTGGTGTGCTCCTTGGGGCATTTGGTGGGCCGCTGTGAGATACAGGAAGCTGGACTAGATGGGCCTATGGCCTGATCCAGTGGGGCTGTTCTTATGAGAAGGAATAAACACCCCCCAAAAATTCCATCTCCTATTACCCCTGCCCTGCCCGCTGTCCTATGATGGAGCATAGGACACAGACTTCAACTGGCAGCCAGTTACAACACACCAACCCCAGTATATAAGATCCTGCCAGGGAGACACATGAAACAGGGCTATACCTCTCTGGCCTTTCAAGGGCAACTCTAGTGATGGAAACCATGGTCAAAGGGCACTTGGTGCATAAAGAACCCAAGGGGGTTCTTGCCTTAGGACTGGCTGGAGGAAACCAGGGGGAAAGGAGGTGGAGAAGTGGGGGGGGGGGTTGGTTGGTTTGTAGAGATCATGCTTTCCAATTGTATGGCTGCTGTGAGCTGACCTCCATTGTTACTTGGGGGAAGGGGAGGAAGCCTCATTGAATAACTGGTGCAAATGGGACTACTTCTTAGTAGAGCTGCCAAGGATTGGGTTGTCCTGGTAAGCCTAGCAACAGCTTCGCATAACCCCCCTCCCTCTTGCTGCTTCTGTCCTTGCTCTCTTGTAATCCACCCCACCCCTTCTCACCTTGTTTACAGATGGGCAGGGACATCTGGGAATCCCTGAACTCCAACACACACACACACACACACTGGCAGCAGCCCCAGTTTTATTTTCGAACCTGACCATGTGTATCAAAAAGATTTGTGACTCGAGTCTTTTTGAGTCACGGAAAGGTGACTCAGCGACTCAGAAAGTACCCTCCTTATGACTCGTTTTTTAGTCAAGCTGCAGGGGGCAAAGATGCAAGGTTCAACTTGAGTCAAACCATGCAGTATTTGCCCATCCCTGCCAGTAAGTACTTTGCATACATTGTATATAATACAATGAAGGAAGTTGTATTGGGCCATGCAGAAAATCAGTATCAATGGTGGAAATAAAAATAAGATCCCTTAAAAGGGTGGGTGTGAGACTCAGTTGTAAAGCACATGCTTTGTATACAGGAAGTCCCAGTCCTTGGCTGCTGTAGGTGGAGCTGGGAAAAACCCCTCTGTCTGAAACCCTGGAAAGCCGTTACCAATCAGCGTAGACATTATGGAGCAACGTGGAGCCACTGCCTGTCTGGGAATAAGCAACATCTTAAGTCTGATGTGTAATTCAGTTTCTTGACACAGTTCAAGACACTTCTTTTTGCTTCTAAATCCTTGTGTGGCTTGGGACCAAACTTTGGTGCCTCCTACTCTATGGACCACCCCACATACTGAGGTCTTCAGGTGAGACCTTGTTCCATTTCTCCCTCTTCACCCCAGCCTGGCATGTTTTCCAGTGGTTACCACTGTCTTCTGAATTTTTTTTTTTAAGACTGTGAGCGCTTTGGGGACAGGGAACCATTGATTGATATTACTCTGCAAACTGCTTTGTGTACTACTCTTGTTGAAAAGCAGTATATAAATATTCTTAATAATAATATTTCATCTTGTGTTGGAGACACCGCCACTCAACCATAAGGATGACTGAGAGCACAATCCTAACCTGAAGTGGTAGAGCCAGGCCACAGTGGCTTGCACTGTATCCAGCTCAGGTTAGGAGCAGGCTGAAGGTCACCTTGGAGTAAGGGGATATTTCTCTCCTTACCCTGTGTAATACCCCAGCCTGCCCTATGGGGCTACTCAGATCTGCATCCGCTATTTAGCTGGCGCAAATCTGAGCAGCCGGTGTAGGGCTCCAAGGCCCAGGAGTGGGAGTTAGGATACAGAGTGCGCTGGCATCACTGATCCCACCCCCTCCTGGGCCCGATCCTCCCCCATTCTTTCTCCTTCCACCCAGAAACATCCCCATCCCATCTCCAGAATGCCCTCCTGATACTCTCTCATACCATCCAGTGCAAACCTACCTGTCTCATCTGGTGCAGGGATAGGATCTGGCTCTGGTGCAAGTTCAAGTTGGGTTTGCGCTGCCTGTTGGTCACATCAGGCTGCAGATTAGCAGGGTGCACTCACCTTCACCCACCCATTCCCCCCCACTGCTCCTTCCGCTCTCTGAATTGGAAGAGCCCATCACTCTCCTCTCCTCCAGGCACTCCCTCTTCTGCTTCATCACCCTCTTCTTTTTCCAGTCCAGAGAGTGCAAAAAGTGGAGGCTGGCACCTTACCAGGTAAGGGGGGTTAGCATTTGGCCCACTGCCTCAGTGGCAGGAGGTCTTGGGCCAGTATGTCAGTTTTAAGGAAATGTCCTTTATATATTACACTGAATTAACTTTATAGACTCTCTACATTCAGCGGCCATATCTGCTTATGGAAAAGAGGGGATGCAAAGGAGAACTCCAACCTGCTCTGCACCACATTCAAGAAAGTCACCCTATTGGGCCCCAACAGTGGCATAGCTACAGGGAGGATGGCACAGTAACTACTGCAGGTGCAACCACTCCTACTGCACTGTCGGAGCCATTCCAAGCAGCGATGGTGTGTACTGTTTCATGCACCTTTAATAGAAAAGCAGCACGCAAAACTGGAAAGAAGGTGAAACGGAGGCAAAAGGGAGGAAAGATCAAGGCTTGAGGGTGATGACCTCAGTCTGGAGGTGTTGCTGAGGAGATCTCTGTTTCAATGTCGCTTTGTGCTTGGGTTCAACTCCCTGAAATTATACTTTTGTCTTTTTGTGTATCTTCCGAGAGCCTTATTTGCCCATCACACTTCTGACCCATTACTGTACGGGCCATGAGTCCTGTTCATGGACTGACATTCGCAACCCACTCTTCCCATCAACAGGATGGTTCATTGCTCTGGATAAGAGAATCATGGAGTTAACTTTCTCTCTCTGTGATACAGACGGGGGAGGACAACACATGATTGAGGCATACAAAATTATGCAGGGGATGGATAGAGTGAATACAGAAGTGTTCTTTTCCCTTTCCCTTTTACCAGCAAGACCCGGGATCAGAGAAAAGTGGAGGAATTTGCACAAGCGCTTGAGGAATCTCTTCCAGGCCCGGCCGACGCAAACGCATCCAACAGATGGGAACATTTCAAGAATACCGTTTACAACACCGCCTTGTCCATATTCGGCAAGAAGACCAACAAGGCGGCAGACTGGTTTGAAGCCCACTCTGAGGAGTTGACACCAGTCATTGAGGAAAAGAGGAGAGCTCAAGCAGCATACAAGGTCTGTCCCAGTGAGCGCAACCTGCAGGTCCTCCGAACTGCTCGCAGCAAAGTCCAACAGACTGCCAGGAGATGTGCTAACGACTACTGGCTCCAGCTCTGTTCCGAGATACAGATAGCAGCTGACACGGGCAACATCAAGGGGATGTATGATGGTATCAAGCAGGCCCTAGGTCCAACACAGAAGAAAATTGCCCCTCTGAAGTCTGCCACAGGCGAGGTCATCCAGGATCGGGCGCAGCAGATGGAACGCTGGGTGCAGCACTACTCTGAGCTATATTCCAGAGAAAATGTAGTCACCGAAGAAGCACTGAACAACATTGAGTGCCTGCCTGTGCTGGAAGAGCTTGACAGTGAACCAACCCTAGAAGAACTTCACGTGGCCCTGGACTCCCTTGCCTTTGGCAAGGCACCTGGAAAAGACAGCATCCCTGCTGAAGTCCTAAAATGCTGCAAAGAGATCATCGTCACTGAGCTGCATGAAATCCTCTGTCTCTGCTGGAGAGAAGGTGGAGTACCTCAAGACATGAGGGATGCAAACATCATCACGCTGTACAAGAACAAAGGTGACAGGGGTGACTGCAACAACTACCGCGGCATCTCTCTCCTTAGCGTTGTAGGAAAGCTGTTTGCCCGAGTTGTACTAAAGAGGCTCCAGGTACTTGCAGAGAGCGTCTATCCAGAATCGCAGTGTGGATTCCGAGCCAACAGGTCCACCACTGATATGGTATTCTCCCTTAGACAACTGCAGGAGAAATGCAGGGAACAACGACAGCCACTCTTTATAGCCTTCATAGATCTCACAAAGGCTTTCGACCTGGTCAGCAGAGACGGCCTCTTCAAGATTCTCCCCAAGATTGGATGTCCACCCAGGCTCCTCAGCATCATCAGATCCTTCCACAAGGACATGAAGGGCACTGTTGTCTTCAATGGCTCCACATCAGACCCTTTTGACATCCGAAGCGGAGTGAAGCAGGGCTGTGTTCTTGCACCAACCTTGTTTGGGATTTTCTTCGCTGTCCTGCTGAAGCAGGCCTTTGGAACTGCAACAGAAGGCATCTATCTCCGGACCAGATCAGACGGAAAGCTCTTCAACCTCTCCAGACTGAGAGCAAAATCCAAAGTCCAGCTGAAATGTCTGCGTGACTTCCTCTTTGCCGACGATGCAGCTGTCACTACCCACTCTGCCAAAGATCTCCAGCAGCTCATGGATCGTTTTAGCAAGGCCTGCCAAGATTTTGGACTGACAATCAGCCTGAAGAAAACACAGGTCATGGTTCAGGATGTGGACTCACCTCCCTGCATTACAATCTCTGAGCATGAACTGGAGGTTGTCCATGACTTTGTGTACCTTGGCTCAACGATCTCCGACACTCATTCTCTCGATGCCGAGCTAAACAGGCGCATCGGTAAAGCAGCTACCACGTTTTCCAGACTCACAAAGAGAGTCTGGTCCAACAAGAAGCTGACGGAACATACCAAGATCCAGGTCTACAGAGCTTGCGTCCTGAGTACACTTCTGTACTGCAGCGAGTCATGGACTCTTCGCCCACAACAGGAGAGGAAACTGAGCGCTTTCCACATGCGCTGCCTCCGACGCATCCTCGGCATCACCTGGCAGGACAAAGTTCCAAACAACACAGTCCTGGAACGTGCTGGAATCCCTAGCATGTATTCACTGCTGAAACAGAGACGCCTGCGTTGGCTTGGTCATGTCGTGAGAATGGATGATGGCCGGATCCCAAAGGATCTCCTCTATGGAGAACTCGTGCAAGGAAAGCGCCCTACAGGTAGACCACAGCTGCGATACAAGGACATCTGCAAGAGGGATCTGAAGGCCTTAGGGATGGACCTCAACAAGTGGGAAACCCTGGCCTCTGAGCGGCCCGCTTGGAGGCAGGCTGTGCAGCATGGCCTTTCCCAGTTTGAAGAGACACTTTGCCAACAGTCTGAGGCTAAGAGGCAAAGAAGGAAGGCCCATAGCCAGGGAGACAGACCAGGGACAGACTGCACTTGCTCCCGGTGTGGAAGGGATTGTCACTCCCGGATTGGCCTTTTCAGCCACACTAGACGCTGTGCCAGAACCACCTTTCAGAGCGCGATACCATAGTCTTTCGAGACTGAAGGTTGCCAATACAAATCTTTTCCCTTTCACACAACACCAGAACCAGGAGACATCCACTAAACTTGAGTTTTGGGAGAATTAGGATAGAAAAAGGAAAATATTTCTTTACCCAGCGTGCAATTAGTTTGTGGAACTCCTTGCCACAGGATGTGGTGATGGCATCTGGCCTAGATGGCTTTAAAAGAGAACTGGACAAGCTTCTGGAGAAAAAGTCCATCATAGATTACAAGCCATGATTTGTATGTACAACCTCCTAGTTTTAGAAGTAGGCTACCTCAGAATGCCAGATGCAAGGGAGGGCATCAGGATTTAGGTCTCTTGTCTTATGTGCTCCCTGAGGCATTTGGTGGGCCACAGTGAGAAACAGGAAGCTGAACTAGATGGGCCTTTTGCTTGATCCAGCAGAGTTCTTCTCGTGTTCTAGCAGTGGTGTTGAGAGGGGGTGTGGGCTGCACCAGGCAACACACACAAGGGAGGGTAACATGCACTAATAACCAAAATCGCTAAAATCGTGGTCTGTAGGAATAATGCCATCATGTGATACATTCAATGTGCAATTTACAGCAGAATGCAGTGAAAAAACCAGAGTGAAATATCTCAATTCTATCAAAAGTTATGGCCAAAAAACCAGAAAACAGAAATGCAACTGTCTTACGTAATATTTGTATGTTACATGTATGCTTCACTTGCATGTTACATGTAAATGTACATTTTTTACAATGTAAAAAAGTATATTTCCTTAATTCAAAATGGACCAATGTGACTGATTGTTCAAAGAGCTAATGAGATGTTATTATGGCACAGCATGGAACCAATAATGTGTTAGTAAGGCGACACCTTGGGGGGGGGGGTGACACCACCAGTGACAAAATCACGAAAATTGCAATTCGTAGGAATAATAATACTGTCATGTTATATACCATTCGATGCATAATTTACTGCAGAATGCAATGAAAAAACCATGTTGAAATATCTGTGTTCTAACAAAATGTGTAGCCAAAAACCAGCAGAGATGGGTGATGAAACATCAAAACGCCCACCACCCAGGTCATTGCCCTGCCCACTGCAATGGGAGGAGGTCCATCATATAGTTGACACACTAGCCTTCCATACCAGGTACACAAACCCTAGTGACACTACTGTGTTCTAGACATATGGGTTACATAGTTTAGATCAGTGTTTCTCAAATTGTGGGTCGGGACCCACTAGGTGGGTCATGAGCCAATTTCAGGTGTGTCCCCGTTCATTTAAATATTTTATTTTTAATATATTAGACTTGATGCTACCGTGGTATGTGACTGCATTTGGGGAAGTGTTACAGACCTGTAAGCTACAAAAAAAATCAACAAAAAACAATCTTTCCTGACTTAAAAAAATTGGAGGCTTGATGTGGTGCCCTTTGACTTCTTTTGTTTAAGCTCCTTATACTTCTGGCTGCCTGATTTCATCAAATTTTAATTAATTATATACACGTGGCAAATGTCCTTTTGGAACCATCTCCTGTCCATATGATCAAGTGTGTGTCCTTCTATGCCTCCTGGAGACCAGCAAAGGTCTAACTCAGTGTTTCTCAAACTGTGGGTCGGGACCCACTAGGTGGGTTGCGAGCCAATTTCTGGTGGGTCCCCATTCATTTCAGTATTTTATTTTTAATACATTAGACTTGATGCTACCATGGTATGTGACTGCATTTGGGGAAATGTTACAGACCTGTACTTTTAACAAGCTGCTATGTATATTCTTTTAACAATGATCATAAATGGAACTCACTCCTGGGTAAGTGTGGGTAGGATTGCAGCCTAGGATTGTTCAAAATTTCCCTGCTTGATGATGTCACTTCCGGTCATGTCATCGCTTCTGGTGGTCCTGACAGATTCTCATTCTAAAAAGTGGGTCCGCTTGCTAAATGTGTGAGAACCACTGGTTTAGATACACCTATTTCCACAAGCAATACTATTTTTTTTTTTAATGCTGAAAGCTTTTCAGAGCATCATAGATTAACATTTTAGCCATAACAGATCCAAAATCAAAACAAAATTTAATTTGCCCCTGACAATGGATTCTGTGTTGGCTTTCAGATTTATTATTAAATTGGGACACGGTGGTAGCAAATACAAAACTAGGCAATCTTTTGTCCACAAGGAATAATAGGAGCCAACAGTTTGTGCAAAACCGGTCTCTACAAACAACACTTCCAAGTGGTTGCTGAAAGTTTTGTTCCACAACTGCTTTGGAGGAGTTAATGGTGAGTGATAAACTTGAGTTAGTTTGCAAGGCGATTCAACATTTGGCAGGCAGCTGGAGCCAGGGCACTGTGAAAATAATTGTCTTGCTTAATGGCACCAGGGCGTGACACAGGGAAAGCATACACACACATGCCAAGGATATAATCCAAAACGTTTTATTCAGTTCTGACATCATTAAGATACACAAAGATTGTTCCCTCTGCACAGTCTCCTCACTTGAGTCATTAACATACTTCATGCCACTATATTTGAGAATGTCTACCATATTTGTATAACAAGAGCCCTGCAGGAGCCTACCAAAAGCCAATTGAGGCCAAAATCCTGCTTTCCACAACAGCAAATCAGATTTACTTAACAGGTCATGCCTCCTTATCCACTAGGGCAATGTTTCTCAAACTGTGGGTCAGGACCCACTAGGTGGGTCGCGAACCAATTTCAGGTGGGTCCCCATTCATTTCAATATTTTATTTTTAATATTTTAGACTTGATATGTGATTGTATTTGGGGAAATTTTACACATCTGTACTTTGAACAGGCTACTATGTATGTTGGCATCATTCAGTCTCGGAAGACTATTGTATCGCGCTCTGAATAGTGGTTCTGAACAGAGTGCTCTCTCCAGTGCGCGAAGCCTAGGTAAAGTAGATATGGAGGATAAACTGTTACCCATGCAGCAAATCCCCCCTCTCTACATCGCTGAAATGGTCCAATGGAAAGGCAGAGGCCAATACGGTTGGTTCCAGCGGTGTCACAGGAGTTGCCAGAATGTGACTGTGTTCAGCCATGAACTGCCTCAGGGACTCCGGCTCCAGATTTTGCCTCGAGGTTGACTCCTGAAGCCTTTTCCATAACTGGATGTAGCCACAAGGCAGTGGAGGTTTGGGATCAGAGTTTTCCTTCTCTCAGATGAGCTGCCTTCCTAGGTTATTGAGTCCCATCTACCCGGTGGCTGTTTAGTCGCCTCTTACGACAAGTACAGCCAAACTGAGGGCCTATTCTTATCCCCCAGCCTCCAGAGGTTGTATATGTATATACTATGCTACTATGTATATACAGTATTATACATATATACTACTATGTTTAAGCCTTTAACAATGATAGTCAATGTGGCTTACTCCTGGGTATGTGTGGGTAGGATTTCAGCCTAGGATTGTTCAAAATTTTCCTGCTTGATGATACCATTTCTAGTCATTACATCACTTCCGATGGGTCCTGACAGATTCTTGTTCTAAAAAGTGGGTCCTGATGCTAAAAATGTGAGAACCACTGCACTAGGGGTTCCATTCTGAAACCCACAATGGATAAAAATAATCAGTGGATACCAAATCCTTGGGAAAATAGCTTTAAAGACCCACTTCCAGGTTTCTTTCTCTATACTGATGCATTCTGGGCGACCATGGAGGAACAAAAAACCCAGAAGTGGGTTTTGCAAGCTATCTTTAACCCCAAGAAGCTTGCAACCAGTGCCGTTTAACCGTGCAAAGGTAGGAAATGGGGTTTTGGTGCTTTTTTCCTTGTTACAAGGCGTTTAAAATGAACCCTGGTATCAGTGGGCAGAAATGGCTTAAGCAGGTTGTTAAATGCTGAACACTGCTGAACATGTCAATGGATATTTCTTAGGGGAAAGCCAGGCCTGATCAATGCACTTAGGGCCCAAATCCTATTGAGAGGAAGCATCAGTGGAACATCTGTTCTGTGCTGGCTTCCACAAAAACACCATAAAGTGCTTTGTGGTAGTGCAGGGAACTGACATGCCATTAGGAAGGCTGGAGCCTTCCCTTGCGCACCAGCAAGAGCAATGGAAGCCTGCTGGAGCAGATAAACCCCATACAGGGGCAGAATGGGGCAGGAGGAGAGCAGAAGGGGGAGTAGATGGGTGGGGTGGGGAGGAGATAGGGTGGGCAGATTGGCCCAGGAGGGGAGTAGGTTTGGTGGCAGCACACACCAAATCCTGATCCCTTCCTGGGCCTGATCCACCTGCAAGGATCAATGCAGACCTATGCCAGCAATATCACTGGTGCAGAATTGAATTGACCCATTGAAGCTGCTGGAGCTTACCCTGGGGCAAAGGGACAAATGTCCCCTTACCCCAAGATGACCTCCAGCAGCCAAATTCCCTCTTGTGATAAAGCGTGCATGGGGATTTTGGCTGGATTGGGCCATTAAAAGTGCTTAAGTATGGCTAGATCATACCCTGAGTATGCATTAACATAATAAGAGAATACATCCTGTATACTTGTATACATACATTGGTAAGGCTGGAGGATATAGTATCTAAGCCACAGGTTTGTTTAATTTTTATTTTGTTGACAAGCATCTGAAAAAAAAAATCTTTGAAGTGAGTATATTCATCCACAGATTTAAGATATTGCTAGCCACTTCTCCCCGCCCCCACTTATCCTTCCTGGGTATACTTATCCATTTTCTGCAGCTCTCATTTAAATATTAAATAGCCCATTAAATTGCTAGACCTTATGGCTGCACAAATGGAGGTCCTTGATGAGGCAGGATGGTGTATTGGCTTCCAGACATCTCCAAGAGGAGACACGCCAGACGGAGGGAGGTGTTAAATCTCAGAGGTATATAAGTTGATTTTAACTTTGCCTGGGCTTTCCATTTAAGTGAAAATAACCAGTTTTTGTTATTACATGGTGTTCCTGGACATCACTGGAAATGGAAGGAGGAAATGACCTATTGGTTTAGCCCTATGGGCTCTTTCTCCTACAAAGCATTGGCAGGTGCCTTTGCTTATCCCCAAAGGATACAAAATGGTCTTCCAGGAGACTGAGAAATCTATGGAGGGCAAGGCACATCAGTAGCTATTAACAGCTTAAAATTTTTTAAAGCCCTTCATTTTATTGGGATAAACTGCTTTCCATATTCACTTGTCTCTCCCAGATTCAGGCCTAGGAAAGTGTCAGTAGCTGTAGAGATTATTAACATGCTAATGTTTCCTTTAGTGCAAACCCTGAAGGGGCTTAGAAAATGCAAAGACACTTAACCAATGCTGTATTTCTGAAAAGAGAAATGAGTTTTCTTCATTTTTGTTTCATCTGGCCTTTGGCTAACTTGTATTTGATTCATTTTGACTCCCTTCTTCTTTGAGTTGCATTTTGTTGTCTTTATCTGCTGCTTTGCTTATTTTGTTTAAGATGTATTTTTTTTATTTTTTATGGTATCTGCCCTAGTTAGTTTTGTTCATAGAACCAGAAAGACAGGAAGCAAACCACCAAATAAATAAATAAATAAATAAATGAATAAATGAATAAATAAATAATAGACAAATAATATAAACAAATAAGACTTCCATCAGCCTCAATTCCCTTGGAATTTTTCCTCTTTTTGTATAAATATATTTGAATATGTGTTTTCTGGGTTATATGTGAACATACAGTATATGCTATTAGTAGAGGTGTGATTCTTCCATTTTCTTAGATTTCGTTTTTTGACAAAATGAGAAGTGCAGAAAGCTGTGTTATGTGTTTTTATTCCAAGAGCACATTTTTATAAATAATTATAAGTGCGTTAAAAGTGTACTAGGTAGGTGATATAGGTAGTATAGATGCAGTCACATGAATAAGAACATCAGACCAGCCCCACTGGATCAGGCCATAGGCCCATCTAGTCCAGCTTCCTGTATCTCACAGCGGCCCTCCAAATGCCCAGGGAGCACACCAGATAACAAGAGACCTGCAAGGCCTCCTGGGAATTGTAGTTTAAGAACATCAGAACAGCCCCACTGGATCAGGCCATAGGCCCATCTAGTCCAGCTTCCTGTATCTCACAGCGGCCCACCAAATGCCCCAGGGAGCACACCAGATAACAAGAGACCTCATCCTGGTGCCCTCCCTTGCATCTGGCATTCTGCTACATAGCCCATTTCTAAAATCAGAAGGACATACGCATCACGGCTTGTAACCCGTAATGGATTTTTCCTCCAGAAACTTGTCCAATCCCCTTTTAAAGGCGTCCAGGCCAGATGCCATCACCACATCCTGTGGCAAGGAGTTCCACAGTGGTGTTATGTGGTTTTATTTCTTTATCTCAAAAAACCCCATCTGTAACTGTTAGGTTTATCCTGATGTAGCACAAAACTAGGCATATTTATTTGGAAGTAAGCCTCTCTATACTGTGCCCTTATCAGTGGCGGGGGGTGGGTGGGGGGTGGGCTATAACCACAACTCCCAGAGGTCATGCTCCAGTGCTCTTGCCTGTGCCATTGGGCCCTAGGGTGCTTCAAGGGTGCTACTGTGCTACCAGGCAACTGACTGCTTAGAAAAGCAAAAGATATCAAGCAACAGAGGGGCGCTGCCACCAATATAAGGGGAATATTCAGTGGAATGGGAAAGGAGGAGAATTCTGTTAACATTTTCTCACACTTTATCATCCTTTGAGCATCTTGCAAAGAGGCAAAGTACAGAATGCTGTCAATGGTGCAGGGAGAGGGAGAAAGAGCAAAAGGCACCTGCCCAAGCTTGGGGCAGGTCTCTGGAGAAAAGAGGACAATTTGGCTGTCATTGTGTAATGAAGCAGGGAGCCAGGGAGATTGTCTGAAGATGGAGTGATGAGATTACATATAAACAGTAGGGCCTGCAGTAAGGACTCTGCAGGCAAACCAGCTCTCCCAACAGACTACACAGCCATTGTTTTTAAGGTGAGCATGGAGTTTTTCTGCAAGGGATGGTGCCAACAGACACTGCCCTCCTGCAAAGTGTAAATTGCCAACTCTGCAGAGAAAGGTGGTAAAGGCAAGTCCAAGGTCAAATTGCAAGAAGATGCAAATCAGATAGCATTGGCTGCATTTCAGTTGAGGCAGGGATATTGTGCAATAGACATTCAGGGGCACTCATAAGTAAACGGGGGCCCCATGTGGCCTTTAGCGGCTTGAGGTGGTTCAGGCAAGGGCTGCAAGCCTCTGCTACAGAGTGAGGGGGCTTAAACCTGTGCTTTACACGATGGTGCTTCAATGAGGTGGCAGAGGTACAGGGGCTACTACCTCAGCACTACATAGGCGCATGGTTGCTGAATAAGAAGTGCCTGGAATAGGCTACTGTCATTGGGTGCTCATATTGGACTCTTCTTCCCTCCCAGAAGTCATGTATTTTCCCAGTGCTGAGGTAGCCATCCTCCTAAAGAGGGTTTTTATTGTAAGCTCCTTGGGGCGGGGATCTGTTGAGTTTTTTGCTCCTATTACACCACAAAGTGCAAAATGCAGAGGTGACATATTATATAAATAATTAAGAATAACAACAAAAATACTGTGATGCTATTACTGTCTTTCGGCCTCATCTACTCTACAAAGTTGTAAGGATAAAATACTGCTCTGAATTCTTTGAAGGAAGGCTGGAAGACAAATTTTACAAAATAAAATACTAATGGACTACTTTGCAGGGCTAATGTGAGGATTTATGGCAGGGGTGCTCAATAGGTAGATTTCGAGGCAAAATGAGTAGATCGCGGAGCCCTGTCTCTCCAAACTGTTAATATGTCAGTTTCGTCTAGTGACTAAAGGAAACTGAAATATTTAGCTGACACTAAACTGACACTGAAACTGACACTTTAGCTGCTCTTCAGGCATGCAGCAACAAAACTGACGAAACTGACTAGACTCCAGCAGGGGCTCCATACATTAAAGGGGGTGTCTGTCGGACGCTTCCTTTCCCCCTGGTAGATCTCCGGGCCTTGCTGGGTTTCAAAGTAGCTCTCGAGCCAAAAAAGTGTGAGCACCCCTGATTTATGGCATAAGACATGAACCACTTAACATATGAAAAATGCAATGGAGAAGAATGGCAGCATTGCAATCCAGAAAAAGGGTGAAATAGGTGAGACTTCAGTTAGCCATGGCCATTAGAAATCCTACTGATTTCTATGAGATTTTAATGCAATTGACTGTCTCTGGATTGTGACTTATGCATTTAAAATAACAAATTATGGTAAAAGAAGAAAAACACACAATTATTTTCACCACAGTCCTGTACACCTTTTATCTGCAAATAGGGCTGCAGTCTTTAAAATAAAGTCCAAATATTTGTAGATATTGTGCAAAGATGCATTTATTAAACTCTGCTTAGTCAATTTGTTGGCATCCTTCAGTCTTGGAAGACTATGGTATCGCGCTCTGAATGGTAGTTCTGGAACAGAGTGTCCTCTCCAGCGCGCGAAGCCTGGGTAAAGTAGGTACGGAGGATAGGCTGTTACCCATGCAGCAAATCCCCCCTCTCCACGTTGCTGAAATGTTCCAATGGAAAGGCAGAAGCCAATACGGTTGGTTCCATCGGCGTCGCAGGAGTTGCCAGAACATGACTGTGTTCAGCCATCCCAAGCGTATTCTCCCCTTAAGAATTAACTCAAACAATTCATTTAGAGTTTTTATTAAGCAACAAACCTCTGAGAAAATAAAAGTATCCCATTTTTTGAATGTTATGCGGAGCTATTTAACTCAAAACCACCTTTCATTTAACTTATTCTACTTGCCAAACGCTTAGTACAGGATATTTTTTAGCTAGTCATCTGAAAAACATTGGCCTGGTCCCAAGATGTGGGTTAGATGTATATCTGAAAAGCCACAGCTATTAGGTGAATCATCAAGCATACTCCTATTCCGATTTCTCACCGATTTTTTGGAGCCCATGGAAGACAAAGGAAACAAGTGAGGTTTGCCTCAGAGTAGCCCCTACCCCCACCTTTGTCCTGCTGAAGGTACAAAGCAAACAAAAATTAATCTAGCTGGTGGCAGAGGGTCACCTTTGCAGACTGAACACTAAACTCTGCCATGTGGAATAACCAGAATTAAAATGGATGAGACACCACGCTGGAACACCTATGCCCAAAGGGACGAAGACAAGGTGGGGTGGCTCTGTGTGTGTTAAACACAGCGCTTGGCTCCTAATAATACCTGGGTTAATCTGAGGCTTTAGGGGGATTCCTTAGATCTTGAGGACTGGCTCCACAATGCCAAAGACTTCCAAACACTGCATCTGCCACAGGTTCCATGATTGCATGGCAACCAGCACTGAGAAGGGTGCCGAAAGGATGAAGTCTGGCCTGCCCAGAGGCAAGGGGATATTTGCTGCTCTGTTCTGGGATTGTCTAGACTGTCTACAAAAGTAGGTAAAGAGACCATTCTTCTAATTAAAAATAAACAGCAGGAAAATAAGCCACAAACATTATAGAATTAACCAACAAACTTTTCATTTGAACTCCCAAACTCGTTACATGGATTTAAGACGTTCTAATCTCACTGGGCACAAGCCACCAGTAAGGTCCTCTCAAGTGAAGGAGAAGAAAAAAGTGTGGACTCTTAAGCAAATCCCATTCATTAGAATGGGGCTGGTGCAGGAAAATTCTCCAATCAATTCAATGGCAAAATCATTTCTGCTTGGATACCCCCCTACCATTCAGTTTAATGAAGCTTAACCCATTTTTGCCCAGCTCACAGGTGTACACATTAGATCCCTGTTGCATATACGTACTGTTGGGCAGAAATGACTTAAGTTACATCATTAAGGGCCCAGTCCTATCCAACTGGATGCCCCCCCCCAATTCTCTTACCTTGGGGAGGCTTCTATGACTATCCCCCAGTGCAGGATGCGGTGCATGGCCTGTTAGCATGGCTGCATCAGTGCTGGAAAGTTGGATAGGATTGGGCCCTAAGTTACAAGTTACAGTTAGCATCTTTGGTTTTTCTTCCTGAGTCATGCAAACCAGATGAGCCTAAAAATACAGCCCATCATCATCACCCAGGGCTAGGCCTGCCTTCATATCCTGCTCATTCATAATCTTGGGCACTTCATTACCTTTGGCCTTAGTGTTCCATGGCTAAAAATGTGATCTGTTGCCATGAGGATGAGTGAGTCAATTGCAGTTAGAAAGCACAGAGGAGACCCTGGTTCCAGAACAGCACCAAAAGTCTTCACATTCCACCCCCACCCTCAGCTGCCTCCCATGAGAAGCCCATGGCTTCATGCCACTTGCAGCCTCAAAGAAGGTTTTAAAAATGCAAGTATTCTACCAAACACAGTAGGGGGTGTGGAGTGGAGTGGAAACAAACACATAGATAACAAACACAAACATAACAAACACATAACGGAGGAGTTTTATTGAACATGTTAAGCTGCCTCAATCAGGGAAAGGCCTTTGGCCCATCAGGACGAGTATTGCCTACTAGTGGTGTAGCTAGAGGGGGTGCAAAGCATTAAGTTTTGCAGGGAGCCTCCCTGCAGCTTGCAAGCATCCCCTCCCCCTCCCCTTTGGAGCCATTCTGGGCAGTGGGACCAAAACAGAGACACATGCCTCTGTTTTGTGCCCACCACCTGGAATGGTTCCGAAGGGGAGAGGGAGGGCTGCTTGCATGCAGTGGTGAGGCTCCCTGAAAAACCTAGGGCCTTACACGCCCTTTAGTTATGCCACTGTTGCCTGCACTGACTGGAGCAGCTCTCCAAAGTTTCTAACAGCCCAATCCTAACTAATCCCCTCCCCCACAGATGCAGCTGCCCCAACAGATTGTGTACTGTATTGGGGGGGGAAGCTTTGGGGCCCAATGCAAAACATGACCCAATTCAAAAAACATTCCACCCCTGTGCCCCCATTCAACAGGATGAGAAGCAGTGGCAAGGCACACAGCAGCGGCATCACTGCTAAGTGCTTTGAGCGGGGGGGGGGGGGTGATTTCAAGCCACTCAGACCCAGGGGCGAGAGGGAGGGCTATCCAGAGGCAATGCTCCACCTGCCGAACTCACCTCACTAAGGCTCAGCATGGAAGATTCCATGCTGAAGCATCATCTACAGTGTGAGATGCCAGCTGTGGTTGTGGGTGCATCACTCACTGCCCCAGTGCTGGGCCCCTCCAGACGCAGGGCCCAATTTGGCCAACGTGGTCAGATTCCCCTAAGGCTGCCCTGGTAGCAAGGAAACTTTTGTTTTCTGCCCTGGGGCAAGCCACTGTTTGACTGGGTCTCCTCGAATCTGCACCAGTCATTGTGGTGACACAGGTCTGAGGAGCGGGAGGGAGAGGGAACAAGATAGGATCCCAGGGCAAGTAGCTGCTACTGAGAACCATTCTGCCTTCTCCTCCCTGCCTTCCTCTCCCTGCCCAGAAACTCCCCCATTCCTCCTCCTCCCTACCCTGTTCCACTCATCACCCACTGTCGGGGATCCTCCCAGATGCCCTGACCCCCGACTTACCTGGGAGCAGGCACCCCCTGCCCAGGGTGGGGAGGCTTCACTGCCCCCAAAGGGGGCAAAGCGGGTTGGCTCACTTCAACCAGCCAGAGGGGGCTGGTAGGGCCAACAAGGAACACTACAGGAAACAAGCCAGGAACAGGAAAGGCCTTTTCTGCCCCACCTGGAGGAAGGGGAGGGGCCAAAGGGGGGCAGGCTTGCTCCATAAAACAGGGAAGCCAGGGATGAGAGGCAGTCAGTGTGAAGCAGGGAGCTGTGAGGTCAACAGCTCCTAGGCCAGGTTTGGTAGCTCTGCTAGGGAGGAGGACAAGGGTGCTCTAACCCCCTCTCCCTCCAGCCAATCTGAGGCCTCCCTGGGGAGGAACAAGCCTGTTCCAGGCTCCTCCAAGGGAAGGCCCCTACACCCACCTCCTGTGATGTCTTACTTGCTTAAGCTCAGGTCACCCTCTGCTGCAGCATATGAGGGCTACAGCTTACCTGAGGGCTACCTGAGATGTCCCCAAGGTGACTGAAAGTGTAGCACTGTTTGCAATGTTATAAAAAGTCTTGTAAGCTGTCACATATGCCTTTACACTGCCCCTAGTTGGGGTTAGTTTGGGCCAAGAGTCTGACAAGGTCTCTACCTGGAGATGTTGGCAGGGGTTAGGACCTTCGGACCTTCTGTTTGCAAAGTATGTGTTCTACCACTGAGCCACAGTTGCTTCTCAGTTCCTTCTTCAGTTCTATTAATGTTAGTTTTCATACTGTTTATTGTGTGAATGGCACCGTATTGTGAAGGTAGACAATATACTCAGGAGTCCATTTGGCACTACTCCAAGCATCAAATGCTGAGACAGACAATAAGTGAAGTCCTTTGATCACCTTCATGACTTGCTTGTGGGTGCCAAATGCCCAGAGATGTCTGGATGGCGGCTGCTGGAAACAGAATGCTAGACTAGATGGACCCTTTGTCTGATCCAGCCAGAGAAGTACTGGCATCCTTACTGTAACATTTTATCCTTCTTTTACTGTAAGTTACCCTGAGTGCCCTTGATGGAGCAAAAGGGAAAGATATCAGTTTTTAAAAATAAGGAAATGGACAGCCCAATCGTATCCCTGCTGCTCTAGTCAGTACCACTGATGGAACATGCACTGCATCCTCGGGAGGGGACAACCAGGCAGCCTGGGGAATTTTTACAAACCTTTTGGTAGGTCACCTGGTTGCCAATGATCTCCTCAGATCTGCACCGACTGTTTTGCTGGCATAAGTTTGAGGAGAGTCAGGGGGCAACTCTGGGTCAGGAAAGGGGGGGCTAGGATCCAGTGTGCACAGTTGCTGCTGAGATTCTCCCCCTCCCACCCATGAACCACCCTGGTTCCTCCCCCATACTGTCACAATCCTCCTTCAAACTGCCCATGACTGCCTCCACCACAATCTTACCTGATTGTGGGGGGGCTGTTGGTGGGTAAGCAGAGCCTCTGGCCATTTCTGTCAGTGGCTCCAGAGTGCCCAACAGTGGTGTGCCTTCCACACCTCTGGACACACAGCAGCAGATAGCGAGGTCCATAGGCTCGGAATAAGATTGGGCCATAAAGTTGCAACCCTGTGCATACTTTCCTGGACATATCTGAACACAATGGTTCTTACATCTGATCAGACTGACATAGGATTGTGCTGTAAGAAATGAACCCACTGATTGAGCCACATAATTAAGCCATTTCTGCCCAATGTTGCATATGCACAACAAGGATCAAATGTGAGCTGGGCAGAATTAAAAACAACGCTGCCCCCATCCACAAAAAAAAAATCTTTCCTGACTTAAAAAAATTGGAGGCTTGATGTGGTGCCCTTTGACTTCTTTTGTTTAAGCTCCTTATACTTCTGGCTGCCTGATTTCATCAAATTTTAATTAATTATATACACGTGACAAATGTCCTTTTGGAACCATCTCCTGTCCATATGATCAAGTGTGTGTCCTTCTATGCCTCCTGGAGACCAGCAAAGGTCTAACTCAGTGTTTCTCAAACTGTGGGTCGGGACCCACTAGGTGGGTTGCGAGCCAATTTCAGGTGGGTCCCCATTCATTTCAGTATTTTATTTTTAATACATTAGACTTGATACTACCATGGTATGTGACTGCATTTGGGGAAATGTTACAGACCTGTACTTTTAACAAGCTGCTATGTATATTCTTTTAACAATGACAGTAAATGGGACTTACTCCTGGGTAAGTGTGGGTAGGATTGCAGCCTAGGATTGATAATTTTCCCTGCTTGATGATGTCTCCTCCGGTCATGACATCACTTCCGGTGGGTCCTGACAGATTCTCATTCTAAAAAGTGTGTCCCGGTGCTAAATGTGTGAGAACTATTGGTCTAACTCAGGGGTGCTCAATAGGTGGATCGCAATCTACTGGTAGATCGCGAGGCAAAATGAGTAGATCGCGGAGTGCCGACCCCCCCCTTCAGGTGTCTCTGGGAGGAAATGCCGGGACTAAGGCCCATTGTACTCAATGGGGCTTACTCCCAGGTAAGTGTGGCTAGGATTGCAGCCTCACAGCCTAATCCTAGGCATGTCTACTCAGGAGTAAGTCCTGTTATACTCAGTGGGGCTCAAGGTATACCAACATACATTGTACACATAAATGTTATATGTTATGATGGCGCGAACATTGTAAAAAAAACTCTGGTAGATCTCCGGGCCTTGCTGGGTTTCAAAGTAGCTCTCAAGCCAAAAAAGTGTGAGCACCCCTGGTCTAGCTAATTCACTCACATACATCCTACATGCAACATGGTTGGTTTCCAATGCTGCTGTTATCTCAATGCCCTAGATTATTATGATGCTTGTCCCTCCTTCCTGCAACCAGGCCCTGTCTGGTCTTCCTGCCTTTGAAATGGGACATCCCCTCCTCCCAGCCCTCTAAGCCCAGAGAAAGTGTACCCCTTTTCCAACCCCATGCTTGGATCCTGACTAGTAGGCAAATGTCATGCTATTTAATCTCTCTCTCTCTCTCTCTCCCTCTCTCTCTCTCTCTCTATCTCATTGGCAGGTATATGATTATAACTTCAGAGTTCCTTCCTTTTAACACTGCAGGTCACAACCTTACCATTATTTACACAGCTTTCTAAAAAAAAACTCTATTTATGACTGGGGGCACAGTTAGATAGGATGGGTTATGGAACAGGAGCCTCTTCCTCTGAGACCTGAGGCATAAATCACTGTTGGAGGTAAATTAAACTGCTGATGCTTGGCTCTTATGCCTGCAAACTTTCCCCTAACAGCAAACTCAGGTAGTCAAGAGCTTATCAGTCTGGAAATGAAACAGGACTGCCCAAAAATAAGGTATGGATTTCTATGCACTCGGGCACTTGGAGTGCTCTTTAAATGCGCAGAATATAAATTAAAAGAAACCCCAACCCACTTCCCAAAACAGCCTTGTAACCCTCACCAATACTTTTATATCTCACAATTCCACCTCCATGAACTGTGGGTTCCAGCTCAGCCTCAGGAGCTGCTCACACTGAGGACCACACTCTGACAAGCACTTCACCTGTGCAAGAACACCTTCACAGTCGCTACACAGGTCCCAGTGGGCCTTCTGCAGGAGAAGGGCCCCACAATATTTTTCTTGGCCTTAATAGTCAGGCACCAATCAGCAATCATGTGCTGATTGCTTGTGCTTTATGTATTGACAGTTCTGTCAAAAATACTGATGGCAAAATTTATTCTATGAGATTTTTTTCTGCAATTGGGCTTGTCCATTACTGGTGCTGTGTGCTGATCCACTAGACTTCATTTACGAAGCCCTTTTCCTACAGCCTTTTCACCAACCTCCTCTCAGAGTAACCACATCATGCCATTTTCAGTACAGAAGAAAGGGCTCAGCCCTTAACATACCCAAACAAACAGAACTGCTGATCTGGCAATCAGCACCTAAGTGAGATATCAGGATCCTGAGGCATCTGACCTGCAAGTAGTGACATCATTGGGGATGTGGGGGTGCTGTGCAGACCATACCGGGTAACACGCTTGGGTTGGTGACACCACTAGTAGCCAAAATTTTGGAAATCATTTGGAAAATTTGTATTTATAAAACCATCATGTTATATATCATTGGAAATGTATTTTTAATTGCATTAAATGCATTAATTGCATTTAATTAATGTAGAGAATTTAATGAATTATCTACATTCTATCAAACGTTATGGCCATTTAACCAGAAAACTCAACTGCCTTCTGTAACAAAAAGTGAATTTTTAAAATTCAAAACTGATCGAGACTGATTGTTCCAAGAACCAATGAGGTGTTCTTATGACCCAGCAGGGAACCAATAAGATGTTAGTATGGGTCATTTTCATGTATCATAGCTAATACTAGAACTTTTATTCAGTTGTGTGAGTGTCATCAAGTTGGCCATTGGTTTTTTTGTTGGTTCCTGATTAGTTGTGTGACCTGTACTGTGATATATTAAAATAAATAATGAGGTTTACACTGAACCTAGTGATGCCACTGCATTTAGGCTGTGCATATGATATTGTAATTTATTCTGTATGATCTGGTACAAGAAGAGGCCATCACGGGGGTGACACAATTAGGTCTCACATCAGGTGATGCAAACCGTAGTGACGCTTCTTCCAGCAAGTGGTCAGATGGAAGAGGTCAGGCTGAAGCCAAGGTCCAGACAAGCAGTGGATAGGATCCGAGAGGCCAGAGGCAGGTGATGTAGTCAAGGTGATGTAGGTAGTCAGGTTCCAAAGTGTGGTTGTCTGCGAAAGGCAATCTGTGTGGCAATGAGCACCTTGAGCAATGAGTTGGGCAGACTGAGGAACCAAGTCCAAAGCAACTGTTAGGGCCGGCCAGCCCATTGTATCCCCAAATCATCTGGTCTGACTGGAATACAATACCCTCTCTGGTCATTGTCTGGGGAGAGCTGCAATGGGCCAATAGCTCTGTTTGCCTGAGAGCTGCCCCGGAGATATAGCGAGTAACACACCTGAACAATGCTACTAGATTCCTTGGTTCAATCCCCCCCTCAAACTGGTACCACAGGGGGTAGATCAGAGGTGCAAACTTATGGGTGCTGCAGGGTGGCGGAAATGGATGAGCAGGAAGTACAATGTACAGTGTAGGTGCATCGCAACACCAATGGCGTCGTTCACCTCCTGGTTTCTGCAGCTGTGTCAAGCTCCAGCTGAAGGCAGGCCAGAGAACAAGGCAAAGGCTGTAGCCAACAAGAGCAGGTCTTCTCGTCATCAGACCAGTGAGCAACCTGAACCAAAGCTGTGATGGGAGTCAGGGAGTATCAACTGCCCCACTGGTGTGGAGAGACTGATGTGGTCTTTCTTTTGTCTGGGTGATGATGCTCAGGTTGGATCTCATCCCACATGGGGACTGTAGCTCAGAGACAGAACATGAATCTAGGCTCCTTAGTGAACCAAGAGGATTTATAGCAAGAGTTATACCAATTCATGTTTTTAATTTATTCCTTTAAAAAATAACAAATCCTGCCCATCCTTCCAGGGATCTCAGGGAGGCAGTAGTCATAACAGTGCTCTGTTTTATCCCCACTTAAAGGCCTAGATTCAAATCCCCCCCCCAGCTGTAAAGCTCGCTGGGTGGTCCAGGCAGGGCCAGTCATTCTAGCTCAGCCCCAGCCTACCTCTCAGGATTGCGGTGAGATAAAAATGAGATAAAATCCCATTTATTTCTCTGGATTGGAATATTGTACTTACTACTAGTCATTCTTCAGCTGAAGAACAGAATCACTTGCTTGCAGAGAATCTGGTGTCATAGCAGAAAACCAGTCATCACCCAAGTCACTAGTTTCCAGTCACCAACTGACCATTCAGGTGATGGTGGTCGTGGTGGGAACTTGAAGCAGGTCTTTCAAGGACAATCTTAATATTCAGACGGGTTCATGGATGATATCCTGGGTTCCTAAGTTGGACAAAGTGTGGGATGCAACTATACAGGGCCATGCTGACACCTCAGGCCTCAACAATGTGCCAGTAGTACATGCCATCATGGTGCAGATGGGGGGGGCACATTTGGGAAGCCAGGGTAGGGTCTTGTCCCAAGACCCAGGGCCTAGGAGAGGGGGGTAAAGGGGGTAATTTGTACCCGGGCCCAGGGTCAGAAAGGGGGCCCAGGAGCCAAAGGAGGGGGCCCAGAAAGTCCTTGGGACTTGACATTTTCTTATCTCACCTGAACTCGCTGCCAGCGCATAATGTTGGGGCACAACCACGTTCATGCAGTGTTAACTGCTGCAGCAAGCCTGCAGCAAGCCAGGCCCAGGAAAGCATCCATGACCCTCCTTAACACAGTGTCAAATCTGGGAGGAAACCGGCCTGCTACAGTAGCTCTTTGGCTTGCGGATCCCATAACCATGAAGGAGTGTATAGAAGCTCAGGGACCCAGCTGTAGGGCTGCAGCTGCTGCAGAAGTTCATTTTGATCCATTCTAGTGTGAGCCTAAATATGATTATGCTAATTTTCTGCAATGGATTTTCTATATTTCAAAAATTTTAGAGAGACTTAGGAGTGTGTTTGGTTTTCCATATTACTTTTTCTAGCTGCCAATGCCACATGTTCAGGTAGACCTGGGCTCTGCATCAAGAAGCCTATTAGACCTGGGCACCAAAGACTATGGTGGCTGTCATCACCCTCCCCCTGCCCTATTTTGCCCCCTCTTCTGCCTGCCCCCATTGCCCCCCTGCCCCTTTGGGATGAGACCCAGAAGGAACTTTGTACTCCCTGACAAAATTCCTCTCATAGGCCCTGCCAAGACCCCCGGTAAACTGGCACTAACATTGCAACTCTAATTGATAGTTAAATGTTTTCTTACCCCCTTCTGCAATGCCATTCATTTTTCTCCCGTCTCTTTATGTTCTTAAGCCCTTGCTAGTTTTATTGAGGAATACATAATTAAACCACAGATACATTTATTTTGAATACCCTAAAGGCTCTGTTTAAAGGGAATGAATCAATTAAACTCAAAGCAAAGGTTGAAAGGAAGCAGAATGCTTGCCATGGTGGCATTCTGGTTATTAAAAAATCAAATGAACAGCAAAGAAAATCACTTTGAACGTGTATTTTTTTTTTTACAACTGTTCAACTTTAACCAAAAATAGATAATATTTTAAAATTAAATAGAGAGAAGTTTCCCTTTAGATTCATGCAACCAGTAAAAGATTAAATATGAATGCTTTCTAATGAAAGAAAAGGAGAATACATTTTTTTAAAAACAGAAGTGAAAATAAATATCTCAGGAACATTTTAAAAGAGAAAGGATCTCTTATAAGTCAGACAATTACCACCTCCTTAACATCTTAGGAAATCCAAGTTGCTGACCTCCTGCTGGGAAGAAATGATATCACCAGCCCTATAAACTAAAGTCTACATGACCCAGCCCATCCTTAACTACCATTGTCATTAAGGCTTCACATTATGGTGATGTTTATCATGGCTATTATTTCTTTTTGTCTGGAAAGGCTTGTGAAGTCTGCAGCTCAGATTTCTCAAGATGACTGGTCTGCAAGGCAAAGCAGGGCACTGAAAGGATTGCTGTGAGGTGTCTCCAGCAGAAATTTATGGGGACTGCAAGGAGGTACTCACTCCATCTGAATGTGGCTTTAAGAGGTTCAGCCTATTCCCTCGAAATGGAACGGGCAATTTGTTCTAGACCTCTTGGCGCTACACAGGTATTGCAAAGGGACCAAAAGGAGTCAGGAGAGGATGCTAGGGATGGGCGTAGAATGCTCTAAGTCAGGGGTGTCCAAAGTTTATGGCAGGAGGGCCACATCATCTCTCTGACACTGTGTCAGGGGCTGAAGAAAAAAGAATTAATTTACATTTAAAATTTGAATACATTTACATAAGTATACATAAATGACTATATTAAAGATGAACTTATATGAATGAATGAAGGTCTTGCAATAGCTCAAGGTCTATAAAAGGCCTTGCACAAAGCAAGGCTGGCCTTTCCTTTGCTGCTGCTACTGCATCACAGATGTGAAACAGCAAGCAGTGGAGGAAGCCCTCATCCCACAGCTCACGCGAAAGGTCAAACAGCCACCCTTATGCTGAGAGCAGATGTGTCGGGCCAGTGCAGGCTCCAACAAATCTCCGGAGGGCCAGAGGCTCATTGGAGACTGGGGTGTTCCTGAGGGCCACAGTGAGAGGGCTCGAGGGCCACATGTGGCCCCAGGGCCGGGGTTTGGGCACCCCTGCTCTAAGTCCAGACAGGCCCAGGACCTCATGGCTCCCCAGGCAGTGCAACAAATGCTACCACCCCCTTCCCTAGAGGCATGCCAGCTACTGCCTCTGGAATGGAGCACCAGAGGAAGTGAGAAGAGGAGCATGATGAGATAGAGCTTTGGTGATGCTTGGAATCTAGCCCACTATGTTCCTCTCCTCCACACTTCCTTTTAAACTCCATTTCTATCTTCCTTTTTGAACCCAGGGAACAAGAGGAAGAGGAACAGAGGGAGCAGGTGGACAGAGGCGGGCAGTACCCACAGAACTGCCACTTGAGGTTTCCAACTCGGTCAGATGCTTGGGCAGGCCAGCTCTGTTCCAAACTGTAATGAAGGCAAACTGACCTTCCCCACTGAAAAGAATTTGATCCCTTTGCAACTTTGCATTGCATGCCACACACTCAAAATCACACCTCTCATTAATTCAGAAATCCTCTCACTGTGCAGGGTCCGTACAATAACTCACATGGATTAGAACGCTTACTTCATTCCACAGAAAAAAACAGGAATGGAACTTCTGTACCACTGTTAAAGTTTTTAGTTCGGGCTACTATGGGATTGTCAAAATGTATTAAATAACCTTCACTTAAGTGATTGCGAATGTGGGCCCTTGATTAACTCACAAAGTATGCCTTACTTTCCTTATCCCTCTACTAGTTCTGGTCGTGTTTACATCACTGGAACCTCCTTCAGTTTAAGTGTGGCTGAAATATGAGCTTCTCTAAATGATCCCATACATCAGGCCTAATCCAGCAAGGGCAATATGCATGCAGAATTGGACTACCAGCTCTGAAGATACCCACTGGAGCAGGTAAATGGCAGGGGGCAATTCGGGGGAGAATCAGGGTGGGTAGTGGGCAGAACCAGGTGTGGTTTGGAGATGGATCTCTGTGGCAGTGATGCAAGTCAAGACCTATCCCCCTTTTCCTGATCCAACATACCCCCTGAGGCTTCTTCGACTTATACCAGCTAAATAGTTGGCTTAGTTCTAAGGAGACCCATTGGCACCAGGGCCTAGGAGAGAGGGGGTGTTATATAGTGGGTCTATGCGAATAAAGGAACCCATAGTGATAACAGCTCAATATGTTTATTCCATCTTCAAAACAGAACCTAGCAAAATACAAGGCAAACCCCTGGCTTTTTATAGCCTTTAACTCCGCCCAGACTTCCTGTGATTGGTGCAATTGAAACCTTAACTAGAGGGCCAATTGGATGGTAGGATTTTGATCCATCACCCGATTGGCCAGCCATAAGTCTGGGCCAATTAGGTATGCAGGATTTCGATCCTGCATAACTTACATATATAACAGGGGCTAAAGGGGGTAATTTGTACCCGGGCCCAGGGTCAAAAGGGGGGCCCAGGAGCCAAAGGAGGGGACCCAGAAATTTCCTGGGATCTGACATTTTCCTATCTACTCAGACGTTGCCCGTATGGGATGCTGGGAACACTACCATGACTGGTGATACTACTGATGCCACATGGGTGGGTAGACTTGGGCTCCAAAGTCTTTTCCAACTGTCTCTACCTTCCTCCCATCTGCTTCACCCCTCTCTGCCCCTATTCTGCTCGCACATCACCACTCTCCCCCGCTCTTTCACCCCTCCCCCTTTGCAAAGAAAGTTTGTACCCCCTGATCAAATTTCTCTCAGAGGCCCTGATTGGCACCCAGGTGGCTGACAGGGCAGTAAAAGAAAATCATTTTTACTTACCTCTCTCAGGCTGTCTGGTCACACTCCCCCCCCCCCCCACCAGCATTTCATGCAGTGCTGCTGCATTGTGCAGGCTGGTAGGGGATAGGTTTGGGCTGTAAGTCAAGGAAGCCTTTTTAAAATCCCTGGGATTTCTTCCAGGACTCCCCTGGAGATCGATGCAAATTCTTGAACACTCCAGGTCAGTCCTAGAGGGGGTTGGCAGCCCTATGCAGAAACAAACTTTCATATGTGTAGCAGGTGTTGGTACAAATCTAGATTTGCACTCCACCATTGATATGGTCTCTCAAGCTACATTGAACTAGCTGAATATGCACCCTCATCCAGGGTCACTGGCTGCTATGTGCAACTCATTGCTCTCAACAAGCTGGACAGGGGACATCATGGCATGCTTTATTTGTTTATTCATCCATTTTTATACTCTATTTCACTAAAAATCACAACAAAAAAAACAACAAAATAATTTTAAAACAAATTAACAAAACAGCAAAACCACCAAATGTTCCAGCAACAGACACAAATCATCCCCCAAATCCAACTTAGATAAGTTAAATGAGCCCCATGTGGGTATGATATGTTCCATTTGGAAGCCAACTTGAAATGTCCCTCCTGAAACATCTCCTTCTGTTTATCCAAACAGCGAACACTCTGGACCTAATGTGTAGGCCACAAGGGCAGACATTCAGAACTGACAGCCAGAGGCAAGCAGAAAAAGAACTATGTATCCTATTGTTTATGAACATAGGAAGTTGTCTTCTCCTGAGTCAAACCATCAGTCCTTCTAGCTCACCATTGTCCACACTGAGAGGCAGGCACTCTTTGGGTTTCAGACAAGGATCTTGCCTGGAGATGCCAAGAACTGAAGTAGGACCTTCTGCATGCAAAGCAGGTGTTCTGCCATGGATCTACAACCAGGGCTGACATGAGGGTATTGGACGTGGTGAGGGCTCAGGCCCTGCACTGAGCCCCCGTGGCACCCCCATCTGCTCCCTGATGGTGTGTTGGGCACCACCACTGGCTGCAGTGCTGAGAGTTCAGAGGTTGGCTTGGCCAGGTGGGGTCTCTGATGGGCATGAGCCCTCAACCAGTAAACTATCCCAGCCAACTCCTTATACTACTACTGGCTATGCCCCCCCATTGGTTCCAGAGTGGGAAATTAAACTTCCCATAATTTAATACTGGGATATTTTACACATCCAAATTACCTTATTTGTTCGGTGTGTTTCACAATCACATTTTTAAGGTGCACACTTACAGTGGTTAATACATGCCTCTCAAAAGACAGCACCAGTGTGCAACAAATACATGTTTTCAACCCAAATCCACAGGCAAGCATTAGAGAATTTATAGGCCATTACTCCCTTGCAGTTATCCACATGGTGGGAAACACATACCCTGTAATGTCTGAATGGCCCTTGGTTAGGATCCACGTGCATAACGGGATTCTGCTTCATTTCAGTTTGAGAAAAAAGATTAGGGAGACATTTTAAAGACTTTAACCCACAAAACTCATTCTTTCATATTTTCAATTTTTAAACCACAATCAAGCAGAAAATGCAAATGTTCCATGAACTAAACTCATTGTAGGTTTCATGACGAGAGCTCATTTTTAAGGATATGAACAGTTTTATAACCCATTATGTGAATGGCACAGCCTATTCAGGCCTGACTGGACCTGCATAAGTGAGCCCATTGTCTTTTGTACTCAAGTAGGTTATGAATGTTAATTCCCAGGTGCGACCATTTAAAGGTGTCCTTTTAGGACAAAGACTGAGTGGTCAGACATGGGAGTTGTCTTGTTCAGAGAAATGCTTGCCCATGGACATCAAGCTGTCCTACCTAGCCCATCATCATTAATCCTCACGTGTTCATTGGGCGCTCTTAAAGGCTGCTGGTGAAATGTCCACATTTCTTTGGGATCTTAAGCATACCACAGCTGAAGTTTGACGTTTACAAGCTAGGTGTTCTACTCTGCTAAGAGAAAACTTAGCAAATATAGGATTTACTTGGAAACCACTAGAAACCCAGTCTGACCTGAAATAAACTTCCTTCCCCAAACAAAATGTTTGTTTAAAAGCACATCAAGTAGACATTAAATATATACCTTAGCCTCCCAAATAGGATAAAAAAAACGTCATTAGCTGTCTGAAAATGTCAAGCAGCTAATACATGTGAAAAAACACATCCCATATGAAAACTAAAGTACCTTTTCTTACCCTGCACATGCCCGATCTCATCTGATCTCGGAGGCTAAGCAGGGTCAGGCCTGGTTAGTACTTGGATGGGAGACCACCTCAGAATACCTGGTGCTGTAGGCTTATACCATAGTCTTTTGAGACTGAAGGTTGCCAACCAACCATTTTTCTTTCCCATGCCTGGTATCATTCCTCTTCCCCTTGTACAGGCCAACCAGGGAGCTGCCTAGGATGGCACAATTCAAAGGACATTTATCATGCCAGCATTCAAGCCTCAGGTTATGTGCCATTTCTGTCACATTGCTAGTTCCTCAGTAGTGTTTTCCATACATCAAGCCTCTTTTAAGTACACAATGCTAGCTGTGAATATAGAACTCTGCTGCCATCCCACAAGGATTTTAGGAGTAGCCTTGCGTGAATGGTAGGCTGGCTGGCATAAATATTCCAGCGGCACAGTTGCTCTCGATTATACTTTCAGTCTCATGCATGAACAATTCAGTCCAATGAAAGTGCTGTGCAATAGATAAACGTCACCTCTGAAGTCACTTGCACAACCTCAGGCTGCATTGTTGTAATGCAGTGTCTGGGCTACAAATCAGGAAGTCCTTGATCTGAATTTTGCCTCTATGTGAATTCAACAAGTGCCTTAGGCAAACCCTTAGGCGACACCTCCCCTATTGTGCTCAACACAGGGATCAAAGCACTGACCTGCCTTATACAGGTCTGTTGTAAGAAGCTAATAATACTGTACTTAAAATTTGTGCAGCATTTCCTGCGTGTGCAAAGTGCTTCACATGTATCATCTTGATTAACAATCCTGTAAATTCTTTTTATCCCCATATCACAACTGGGGCTGAGAGTGGCTTACTTAAGGCCAGCAAATATGAGATCTGAACTTGGAAAGTCTGCATTTGCAATGGGAGTTAACCAGGGACATGTGGTGGGTGGGGAAGCAGGTGAGCAGAGCCTCCCTACCAGAGTCCTTCGAAAAGCAGTGCTGCTGCCTCACGTAATGGTGGCACTGCTTTTCGAAGGACTCCGGTAGGGAGGCTCAAACCAGGGGACATCCATTAAAATTGAGTGTTGGGAGAGTTAGGACAGACAAAAGAAAATATTTCTTTACTCAGCATGTGGTTGGTCTGTGGAACTCATTGCCACAAGATGTGGTGATGGCATCTGGCCTAGACGCCTTTAAAAGGGGATTGGACAAATTTCTGGAGGAAAAATCCATTACGGATTACAAGCCATGATGCGTATGTGCAACCTCCTGATTTTAGAAATGGGCTATTTCAGATGCAAGGGAGGGCACCAGGATGCAGGTCTCTTGTTATCTGGTATGCTCCCTGGGCATTTGGTGGGCTGCTGTGAGATACAGGAAGCTGGACTAGATGGGCCTATGGCCTGATCCAGTGGGGCTGTTCTTATGTTCTTAACTACAATTCCCAGGAGGCCTTGCAGGTCTCTTGTTATCTGGTGTGATCCCTGGGCATTTGGTGGGCCGCTGTGAGATACAGGAAGCTGGACTAATGGGTCTATGGCCTGATCCAGTGGGCCTCTTCTTATGTTCTTATGCCTCCCCATCCACCAAACGTTTCTGGAGTTAACTACTATGCTACCACCGAGATAACATTGGAAAGTGTTTTATACATGCTAATTAATTTCAGTTAAACTAGTTGATTTAAAATTGCCATCCTAACTGAAATGGTTAAATTTCGTACGGATGTAGCTTAATCTCATTGAAAAAGGACTTTGGCAAACAGGAGTCCAGTAACAGACATCTCTTAATGTCCAGCTGGTTTAGAAGAGAAACTAGAAGAGATATATTTTGTAAAGCACAAACTGTAGTAGTATTTATATCTGCGCAGTTACTGGCTAGGGTGTTCTTCCCAGGCTGCCGTGTGGATGTGCATGACTGAATAATTCTTGGCTGCTGTGTGCCTTCCTGTACACCTCTTGACTGAAGTATGTGATTCATAAGAACACAGTTCTTCGCTGAGATATGAATGAATGGGTGTGTGAGCCATGACTGAATCGCTTTGCGTCTTTTGAGCTAATGCAGCATCATGGCCAAGGGAGACAGAGGTGTGCAGCCAGAAGTTACCCAGTTCAAATGTTGCCTCTGGCATGAGCTTTTTGGTAAACCTTTCCCTTGGTCTCGGATACTCCATCTGCATTATGAAGACAGAAATAATAAAACTATCTTACTGAGGCTTGGATCCTAACCACACTTTCCTGAGAGTAAGCCCCATTGAACAAAATAGGACTTACCTTTGGGTAGACCTGGTCAGGATTGTGCCCTGAGTTTGGTAAGGATTACTTAGATAATATGCGTGATGACCAGTGGCATAGCTAGCGGGGGTGCAAAGCGCTAAGTTTTGCAGGCGCCTGAATGCACCATGCAAGCGGCCCCTCTCCTTCGAAGCCATTACAGCCACTGGGAGCAAAATGGAGGCTTGCACTGAGCGTTTATGAGCCTGCAAAACTTAGTGTTTTGCACCCCCTCTAGCTATGATACTGGTGGTGACATATAAAATACCCAATACAGAATCAGATCATTGGTCATTCAGCTTGCTGCAAGCTTTATAGGATCACAGGCAGGATTCTTTCCCACAGCTGCCTAAGGATACAAGAGTTGAAGCTGGGATAATGTACAAACAAGTCCAGTGCGCTACCACTGAGCTATGGCCCCATTCCTCTCCCTGTCTCCCCCCCTAACAAGCTACTGCTCTGAACGCCCCAGGCATTTTCAATTTTCTTTCACCAACAGACATCATTGTGTGCATCCATTAAGGTAATTTTGTTGCAGTTCCACAACCACTGTCCTACTAGATGTTGATATTGCACTGTATGTGTGTGTGCACATGGAGTGCGTTTTCATTTCCTGAATGCAATGCATATATGCACAAATGCCTATGAAGTTGGGTGGAAGAGGACACCTCCTTGGTGGTGTAGGAACATATCAATTGCAACTGACGGATTGTCAGGCTGATGTGGAGGGTGAATTTCCTCTGCCGAGTGTATGATGACTTCCTGGGTGGATGGAGGACCAAGGTGCATGTGCATTATACGTACGAAACAGGCCAGCTTGCTTCTTAGATTATGCACAGTACACATAAGTGTGTTAAAACCTGTGTACATACAGATTATTCCTAGCAGGCAGCCCAATCCTATGCTGCAGCAGCGCAAAAATGGTGACCTGTCCCGAAAAGGCCTGCCTCCGGCCGGTGTTATAACTTACCCACAGCAGCCCCCCCTCGGCACTATGGCCTCACACCAACTCCTGCTGGGCCCAACTTTTTGTGACAGGCAAGTAGCACCGGCAGAGCTCCAGCGCACCGCAGCCCATAGGATTGGGCCCTGAGTGAGTAGCAACACTGTGACGTTGATTGGGATGTGCATGTTGTCAGTCTCCTTATTCTGAATACTATGTTCCCTGACTGGGTGAGTGTCAGTGCTTGTCTAACCCTTTGACTGCAGCAACGTGGCAGCAATAGGCTGGAGTCTGCCTTTATTTGAGCATAACATGGAATTCAGTGCCAGTACCAATAAAACTCAGCTCTTTTCTTTTCCATCCAGTTCAGGGCTGGAGACTACAGCGGTTACCGAGATGCACTCTCCAGAAACTCCTGAGAAGACTGCATTGTTTTCTTTCTTTTTTGAGATGTGGACGTGGTGATTGCAACTCATGCTGCTGTAACACTGATGGCAGACTACCATTACATGCACAAGAGGGGGGCTGCCCCTTGTGACTGTTCCAAAGTTTTGGCTGATACAGAACATACCATGTGTGTGTTCCTACATTCCCTGTATGAGCACAAACCAGAACATTTGGGGAGCAGGTTTTATGTATGTGCCTGCACTCCTTGCTGGCATGTTTTATGATTCTTGCCTGAGATATACATACATCTGTTTGTCAAACACATATAAGCCAGTTTCTCCATGGGTGGGATATTTGTGTGCTGTTTATGATTTATGTGCAAGTGCATTGATCTGCACTCCCAGATTAGTGAACATGTGTACAAGTAAGGTGGAGTATTTGCAAACCATTTCATCTGCATCTTTCCCTAAACTCAGGTTTCCGAATAAGGTTATGAATGTTCTGACACTTTGACATTTGCAGGTCTCACGTGTATGATACTGCCACAAAAATGTATAGACGTGTTCACAGTGTGTGCAGCTTGTGTGCCTCCTGCATAGTAAGTGGCATTCCTGAAAGGACACACAGTACAGTACTCCTTTATGCCTGGACTGGGTGTCTGTATTTGTTACTGTTTCTTATCTAACACATTTCTAGATAGACAGTTCTGTGCCTGATGCAGAAGTTGGGCTGTGCTATCTTAGCTGATCGCCTTTCCCAACCTGCAGCTTAAGGGTGCAATCCTAATGCGCCCTTAGGCCAACACAAGTCCTGTGTGCTGGTCCAGGAGTGCGGCAAAAGTGCCATCAAACACTTTTGTGCCACTTCTTAGGAAGAAAATGTGGGCCCTGGGGAGAGGGTGAATTGCATCAGCCAAGTTCAGCCAACGGAAGGGGGGGCAGGGAGGAGGCGTTTGGGGCAGGGGGAGGGCAGGCAGGTGGGGAGTGGGAGGCGGGACCAGGATTCAGCAGTTATGCCAGATCCTAACCACATTCATGGGCAGCCTGGGCAGTCCTAGATGTTTAGTTTTGCGCTACCTCTTGAGGTAGTGCAGATGTGAGTAGCTCCTTTGGGGCTGCTGTGGGTTTACCTGGGGTAAGGGAAAATGATTCCCCTTGCCTTTGGCTGAGCCACTTTCAGCCACTTTCACTCCTGCCTTGGTTGCAGCGCAGGCCCTCCAGCCTGCCTGCTCCAGGGCAGGTTAGGACTGAACTGAAAGCTAAGCTGCTCACCCTTCTAAGAAGAGCACCTTCATACTGAAAGGGAAAGAAGCATAAAGCATTTGAATACACTGGTGATATACAATGGCTACAATCCTGTACACACTTTCCTAGAAGTAGGCCTTATTGAACACAATGGGACTTACTTCTGAGTAGATATGCATAGGATTGTTCTGACAAGCTTCCGTTTCTGCCATTGACCCCTGCAATTCACATTATTGGATGCCAATTACATATGCTTTTAAATCAGGATTTTAAAAAACTGTGCTTATGGGGGGCAGGATATGAATAATTTACATCAATAAAGACTACTGCATTTTCTATTGCTTTTTAAAAATTTGGTTAGGATTACTGCTTCTGCTGCTGGAAATTTAGGAAATCCTTGTTGGGGTTCTAACACTGCAGCCACCTTGGGGGCAGAGACCTGGGTGGGCAGGCAGGTGGGCAACCCCCCTCCCCAGACTCTCCCCTTCCACAGATATCAGGATACTCTTTAGGCAAGGCTCCCCTCTTGCATGTTGTGGTCCTGACACTGCAGCCACCTCAGGGCAGAGACCTGGGCAGCAGGCAGGCACCCCCTCCAAGTCTCCTGAATGCCAGCTAGTTATGCTACCTTGTGATCTTCTACATTTTTGGAGAGGCAGATTACAAACCCATCCATGAATTAAATCGTATTAATGAACCGAGGGCCCAATTCTATCCCACTTTCCAGTACTGCAGTGCAACCCTTGAGGAGAGGCCTCCATGGCTGTTCTCCTACTGCAGGATGCAGCACCTGCCTCCTCGGCAGGGCTGCACCTGTGCTGGAAAACTGGATAGGATTTGTCCCCTCCCCCCTCTTCCTGCTCATCCTTTTCAGTAGAAATGACTCCCAGCTGGAGATGAAGAGGACTGGGCCCAGAAGAAGGTGCACGGAGTGGCACAGCTAGAGGGGGTGCAAAGCACTAAGTTTTGCAGGTGCCTGAATGCACTGTGCCAGCAGCCCATCCCTCTCCTCTTTGGACCCATTCTGGGCGCATTCAGGTGCCTGCCAAACTTAGTAGCCCTCTAGCTACGCCACTGGGTGCTCGTCAAGGAGAAAGGGCAGTGCCCCAAGAGCGCCCCAGTCACTCCAACCACATCTGGATGCCCCAGCTTCCAAGGGGGGGGCACTGCCAGCAGGCCAACCTCAGCAGCTGCTGCCAATGCCTTTTCTGCGAAGAGCCCAAGCCTACGCATGTCTACTCAGAGGTCAGTCCCATTATAGTCGATGGGGCTTACTCCCATGTAAGTGTCGATAGGATTGCAGTCTTGAAGCCCAGTCCGATCCCTGTCTACTCAGAAGTAAGTCCCATTATAGTCAATGGGGCTTACTCCCAGGAAAGCATGGACGGGACTGCAGCCTTCCTCCTCCTGGCAGCTGCAGCCCTCTCCCCACGAGCGCCCCGGAGCCGGCCAGGGAGCTCGCCCTGCTTGCCAGCCTCCGGCCGCGGCGCTACATCCGGCTGGGCTGGGCTGGGCTGGGCAGGCTCCTCCGCTCACGTGTCCTCCTGAGCGGCTGCTGCGGACCGGCCTCGGGCGGCGCGCACTCCCTGACCCGCTGCTGGGCACTTGCCAGCCTGGGGCCAGGGCGCAGCAGAGGCGCGGCGGCGCGGCAGGGATTCCCCGGCTGTCCCCGGGCGGCGCAGAGCGAGCAGGCGGCGACAGCCCATCCTAGGCACGTCTACTCAGAAGTCAGCCCCATCAGAGTCCATGGGGCTTACTCCCAGGAAAGCGTGACTAGGATCATAACCTATGAGCACAACCCTAGGCACGTCTACTCAGAAGTCAGCCCCATCAGAGTCCATGGGGCTTACTCCCAGGAAAGTGTGACTAGGATCATAGCCTAGGAGCACAACCCTAGGCATGTCTACTCAGAAGTCAGCCCCATCAGAGTCCATGGCGCTTACTCCCAGGAAATGGTGGCTAGTGTCGGGCTGTGACAATTCTAGACATGTCTACGTAGAAGTAAGCCCCATTAGAGTCAGTGGGACTTACTCCCGGGAAAGCGTGGCCGGGTCGGGCTGTGAGGAGGAGGAGGGACACCGGCTCCCTCCCGGGCCGCCTGCCGGGGCGCGCGTCGCTGCCTCGCCGGCGGCCCCTTGATGGGATAAGGCAGGCGGCGGCGGGGCGACGGGTGGCTCAGCGCTGGGGCCGGGCCAGCCAGCAGGGGCCAAGCCGGGCCAAGGGCGCCCGGCCTCCCATGGCTCCGCCTGGCGCCGCCGCCGGCCCTCCTGCGCAGCGGGAGGCGGCGGCAGGTAGCGAGTCAGCAGGAGGCCGGCCGGGGAGTCGCCTTCCTTCCTGGGCGGCTGATGCGCGGCTGCCCTCCCGCTGGGGGAGCGGAGGGGGAAGGAGATGGTCCAGGAGCGGGTTGGCGCCCAGCCCGCGCCGCAGATGCGTCACCGGGAGTAGTAGCCTACTACTAGGAGTAGGACCCAGTGGCACAGCAAAGCACTGAGTTTCGCTCCCCCCCACCCGGAATGGCTCCTAAGGGGAAGGGCTCCTTGCACGCTGCGGTGAGGCTTCCTGCAAAACTCAGTGCTTTGCCCCCCTCTAGCTATGCCACTGGTAGGACCCCTTGAGGTCTGGGGGGGTGCTTGCAAGATCGCCTTTTAAGGGTGCTGGGGCATGCAGAGCCCACTTCTGCGGAATGGGTGGCATAGCTGGAGAGGGTGCAGAGCACTAAACTTTGCAGGGAGCCTCAGCAGTGTGCAAGCAGCCCCTCCCCTTCTGAGCAAGGTAAATGCCAGGCATGGCTCCAAAAGGGAGTGTCCGCTTGCACACCCTGGTGGGGCTTCCTGCAAAAGCTAGTGCTTTGCATCCCCTCTAGCTATGCCACTGGTCCACCCTTATCTCTTTGGATGAGAAACAGCTCTCCCAAGTCCTCAAGCCTGTGTGGCTTTCTGCATACCCAGGGACTCTCCCCTCCTTGGGCTCCACATTGGGGAAGAACTGCTAGCCCCCCTTCGAGATTCACAGTCCTCTGGTGTGAGTGGCTGAAAGCCATTGAAACGCCCTTGAACAAGACTTAGAAGGCACTTGGATTTCCAGCTGACGTTGGTAGGATTTTAAAAATCAGAGTTGAGTAAATTATGTGCATATATCTATGGATGTATATACACACACCCTTGGATAACATTGCTGCATGCATTGTGTGTTTATTTACATGTGTATTTAATCGTTAAGAACATAAGAAGAGCCCACTGGATCAAGCCAAGGGCCCATCTAGTCCAGCTTCCTGTATCTCACAGTGGCCCACCAGACGCCTCAGGGAGCACACAAGACAACAAGAGACCTGCATCCTGGTGCCCTCTCTTGCATCTGGCATTCTGAGGTAGTCCGCTTCTAAAACCAGGAAGTAGCACATACCCATCAAGGCTTGTAACTTGTGATGAACTTTTCCTCCAGAAATCTGTCCAATCCACATCCTGTGGCAAGGAGTTCCACAGAACTAATTACATGCTGAGTAAAGAAATATTTTCTTTTGTCTGTTCTAACTCTCCCAACACTCATTTTGGTTCTGGTGTTGTGTGAGAGGGAAAAGAACACCGCTCAATCCACTCTATCCAGTTAAATTGAGAGGCCATTTTTCTACAGAAAGGTCCCCAAAGTGGCTTTAATCATTCTGGGAAGAACTACACACATTGCAGTGTGGATTTGAATTCTTGCTTTGCCAGTCACTATGTCTTGGGAGGTCTTCCCTTTCACATTTGTGGCATGACATGAACGGGGGAGGGGATAACTGTAGGAATTAAATTCAATTGTCACCTGGAAGTTACTCACTCTAATCTTGGAGCTCTACTTCTGTGTTCTGAACTAAGTTGAGTCAAGGTGGAGTTACACAGTGAATGGGGGGGGGAAGTGAACTCTGCACTTGCCCACAGACACTTGCCATCCCAGCGCTGAGCCCTAGCTCAAGGGTATGGCTGAGCGTGGCTGCTCAGAAGTCCCAGTATGTTCAGTGCGACTTCCTCCCAGGTAAATGCGTAAAGGATTGCAGCCTTGCAGCCCAGTCCTATGGGGCAGTTTGCAATTGTGGGAGGACTGACCTGCTGCCACAAAATGCCCATCAAAGGTGCAAGGAGTGCATTGGTGCTCGGCTAGTCCAAACCACAAAGCAGCAACGACATCAGGGCTCTGCTGCCATGGACTCTGGGCTGCATCAGTCCCAGTATGTTGGTGATGGGGTTTGTGGGTAAGGGGGAAGATGGGGGGTGTACCAGGGAAGGGAGGTGGTAGATCTTGGCAGCAGCAATTTGAACCTCAGAATGCCTTCTCATTCTCAGACTTATTTCTCCAAGGCGACCCACAGCTGTAGGCTTATATGGCCTGTAGACTCCAGCTTGCCTTCATATCCCTCTCCTATCATAGAGCCAGCCTTTCTGGTGCATGCTGCATGCTGTGGATAGATTTGGGCTGCTTGTCTTGGAAATAAGAATTTCCCTTTTCTGCATTTGTTACATCAAACCAACACATTTACTCAAACATGAATGGTGTTTAGATCTGGGAGCTTCCCCTCTCAGAGGTACTGAATTTCTGACACGGAAAGCACATTAATGTAAGAAGAAGCTTGAAAACTCGGCATAGGTTGTCCTATGCGGACATGCAGTGACAAAGGCATATGGGAACATCAAATGTTCCCATACACACAGTCTACGTGCATTTGGTCAGACAACTCTCCAGGGTCCAACTCAGAAGGAACTGGTTCTGTGGGTTGGAAAGAAAAAGAAAGGTTATGTACTGTACTGATGGGCTAGCAGCTGTGTGTTACAAACCTAGTCCCTGCAGCAATATGGAGACTGTAAACTAATCGATTAAGGGTATAAAGCACCACATTTCCTAAAAAGTATAAGCTATACTTTAAACAGTTGGAAAAAAAGAGATAGGCTACTAGAAGCATGGAGACACAGGCAAAACCGATCTAATCAGTGCAGTGGCATAGCTAGAGGGGGTGCAAAGCACTAAGGGCGCAATCCTAACCCCCTATGTCAGTGCTTTCCAGCACTGACATTTGGGCAGTGGAGCTCCCAGATAAGGGAACCAACATTCCGTGACTCTGAGGAGGCCTCCATGAGTGACACCCAACTGCAGGATGCGGCACATGCCCCATTGGCACCACTGTGCCAGTGCTAGAAAGCACTGACATAAGGAGTCAGCATTGCACCCTAAGTTTTGCAGAGATTCTCACCACAGCATGCAAGGGGCCCCTTCTCCTCCCTTTCAGAGCCAGGCATAAGTCTCCATTCTGCTCTGCTCGAACCGCCTGGAATGGCTCTGAAGGGGAGGGGCCACTTGCACACCACGGTGAAGTTCCCTGTACAACTTAGTGCTTTGCACCCCCTCTAGCTACACCACTGAATCAGTGCTTAAAGTGAGGTCTGTCTATTGATTGTAGGAGGAAAGTAGGGCAGGGACACTCCAGTGAAAAACCGCCAACCAGTTTTTACATAAAATTGTATCCAGAAACAAATCCAGACATGGCAACAGAAGTGAGGACTAAACCATTACAGTTACATTACACATAGTTTCATTCATTGAGCAAAAACCAATATCAGTTGAAAGGCAGGCGAATGACTGGTGCGCGACATCTGGAGCAGGGGTAGCTTCAGTTCAGCTGTCTTGCACCCTGTCTGTCTCATCTCGTATGTGGGAAGTCATCTCAGTTTCAGTTCCTCCTTAGTAAAATGGGAATGCCAGGTAATTGATCATATTGACCTACCTACTTTGTCGAGGTGTTGTAAGTTCTAGACACCAAGATGAGAGTTGGCAAGTGTTTTGCATACTTAATACTATTATTTAAATACTAAGATTTGTTGTGCTGCACTAGGATTACTCAGAACAGGGCAGGGCAGGGCAATGCAAAGCGGTGAGTCTTTATGTAAAGAAAGAAGAAAAGATATGTACCCCTCAAATCCAGGATTCAGAATAGATTATACTGTAAATGATTTGCATGTATTTACTTACACTGGATTGAGTTTCTGGAGAATTTAGGCGTTTGTAGTGTAGTCCTATGCTCACTGCTTTGCCAGTACAATGCTTGTCATATCCCAAGCCTATCTAGCACAAAGGGGAACTCAGACAACTCCACAGTGGCACATCCACTGCCAGCATCTATGGATGCTCTGATACTACCCACCAATGTGAGAGCACCAGGCTGACAGCACAAGAATGGCCCCATGTTAGATAGACATGCGAGGAACCAATCACTGCAATCTAACCATCCCTGATACTGGCGGCCTGGGTGAACCAAGCAGGGGATAGGCAGGCACCGGTCCAATGAGCGGCCACCCCTGGGCTGACACCCTCTTTTGTGACCCCCAGGAATGAATGACAGCAGCAACTGTAGGAGAAGATATCCTCATGACACTATATGCATATGTATACATGCACAACAAGGATGCCATGGTACCGCTTGTTGTAGAAGCTACTGTTACCCTGCACATGCCTGATCTCGTCTGATCTCGGAAGCTAAGCAGGGTCAGGCCTGGTTAGTACTTGGATGGGAGACCGCCTGGGAATACCTGGTGCTGTAGGCTTATACCACAGTCTTTCGAGACTGAAGGTTGCCAACCAGAAGCTACTGTGGCACAGGCAGCAAGGAGACAAGGGCAGAGTGCCAGTAAGACCAGCACCCTGAGTGCAAACATTTGGCAAGAAACATGCATTGCATGGAGAAAAGAGGAAGAGGAGGGAGGTCTGGAACCCACACTGGCCAGTTGACAGGGCTGCCTTTGAACAATGCAGGCCCAGCAGGAGGTATACAAAGGATCTCATGGGCGTTCAGCATCTTGCTGCCCCATAAACAGGCACACCTAGCTGGGAGACTAGCACATGGATCAAATAGAGGGAGGACTGCATATGCCAATCTTGGGGCTTTTGCTTAACTAAAGACTTCCTTTGCAGCAGCCCACTCATTCACAACCCAATCCTACAGGGTGCCAGTGAAACTCCCAGCAAAGCTATCATTACGCTGCCTTTCTTTCCCAACTGTCTGATGTGGCAGCAGAGAACTGGCAAAACTCATGACCAATAATGGGCTTTACGCTATCACTGATGAAACCCAAGGACTCAGACAGACAGACAGACAGACAGACAGACAGACAGAGATCCCAAACCCTGATAGCAGAGAAGTCCCTCCTCCCTCTGATGCAGAGTCCCACCTTGAGACCAGCTGAATTAAGAAACAACTGGGGTGGGAAAAAGGAACCGCAGCCAGGTCTAGTTTTTCAAAGTCTCTAGCTCAGGGGTGTCAAACTCGTAATTTAAAGCAGTGGGCTGAATACCATTCATGGTGCCTGCTGAGGGCCAGATTTGACATCGTTAAGCAGGAAGTGACATCGTTAAGCAGATGATGGCCAGAAATAAGCACTTTGTTCTCACATAGAAACTCCTTAGGAGAGGACCTCAACAGGTGGGAAACCCTGGCCTCTGAGCAGCCCGCTGGGAGGCAGGCTGTGCAGCATGGCCTCTGCCAGTTTGAAGAGACACTTGGCCAACAGTCTGAGGCAAAGAAGGAAGGCCCATAGCCAGGGAGACAGACCAGGGACAGACTACACTTGCTCCCAATGTGGAAGGGATTGTCACTCCCGAATCGGCCTTTTCAGCCACACTAGACGCTGTTCCAGAACCACCTTTCAGAGCGCAATACCAGAGTCTTTCGAGACTGAAGGTTGCCAACAAGAAACTCATTAGTTGCAAATGACATAAGATAAAATGTGCAAATCTTGTTCATAATTTCAAGATATGATATAGCCCAATCATCACAGTGGGAGAGCCCAATTATAATGGGGGCTGAATAAATTGCTTCTGGGGGCCACATCCAGCCTGTGGACCTTACGTTTGACAACCCCGCTCTATTTTTTAGCTATTTAGATGTTTATGGTTTTTGTTTTTTTTTAAGTAATAGTTATTGCATGTCTTTGATTTTATGTAAGCTGCCTTGGGCATCCACATAAGTAGAGGGAAGGTGGGGTAGAAATAAAGAAAGAAATAAAATCTGCTAACAAAGTGACAACAAGTGTGATCAAGTTAAAGATTGCATACCAAGAATGCAACAACATCTGAAAGAGAAGCACATGGGGTTGCCAACCATCTTATCTCAGTAGGGCTCTTGCCCCTTTGGAAGTTATCCAACAGACCGAAAAGTAGCAGAAGTCAGTGTCACTTGGCTGCACCAGCTACATCCATGTCCGTAGTGGACTTTGCAAAGTCTGGAACAAGTTGGTCAGCAACCCAACAGAGGAAAAGCAGAGATTCCCTTGTGGTCTGCATGACTGGCCATGTGGAGGGCCCTAAGTCCTCTTTCCTGAGTGGATGGCTGCCTGCGGAGACAAAGAGAAAACCCAGAGATTGTAGCAGGACGCACCATTAGTCACATTGGTTCTCCTGAGTGACAGGACCATTGCATCCTGGACAACTCCCTCCGGGGAGAAAGGCAGGGTAGAAATAAAGTTAATAATAATAATTAATAATAACTGTGCCCTGGTAAAATACATCACAGTATTAGGACATTGGCATCTGTTCTTTTGGCATCCTGGACATTTGTGTCTTTTATTTTTAAAACGCAAATGTAGGGTTAGGGCTGGGATAAGAGGCTTAGGATATATAACATGGGGGCTTGTTGTCCAGCTGTAGTTTGTTTGTTGCTCAGTTATAGTGGAATGCAAATGACCAGGACACAACAACAACGTCAACAAAAACAGATGTCAATGCCCAGGGATGCCTTTGATAGGACATAATAGTCCAGGATGCAAATACCCTAGTATCAGTCTCTTGATCAGAATTCATATTCAGAGTTTGTGGGACAGAGTGGTGGTACCCAGTCGTGTAGCTACGGGGAGGGGGGGCAAGGTAAATATTGCAGGCATTGCAATGCCCCATGTAAGCGGCCCCTCCCCCATGCCATCAGAGCAACAACCTTCACTGCCCAGAATGGCTTCAATGGTGAGTGGGAGGGGCTGCTTATAGGGCACATTGCGGCACCTTCAATACTTATTGTGCCAACCCCTCTATAACTATGCTGTGGTACCTGGGTGCACATTTGGCAATGCCATGTTGGAATGTAAGGGCCCAATTTTCCAGCAGGTGCAGTTGCAATGCAGCCCTAAGGTAAGGGAACAAATGTCCCCATGCCTTGAGGAGGCCTCTGTGACTGCCTCCCACCACAGGATGCAGTGCACGCTCCATTGGCGCGTCTGCACCAACACTGGAAAATTGGATAGGATCGGGTCCTTAGTTTTCAGTGCCTGATAGCATTACCTTGCCCCTCTCCTGCGAAGGTGGGGCTGCACATGAACTCTGCAAGAAATGATAGCTATCCCAATATCCCTGTCCCAATATCTATCTATCTATCTATCTATCTATCTATCTATCTATCTATCTATCTATCTATCTATCTATCTATCTATCTATTCCCTGCCTTTCTCCCCAAGGGGTCTCAAGAGGACAATGCTTCACTCTTGCAAACAAAAAGTCTCCAGCAGAGTTTTTGGAGTACCAGAGAGAGAGAGAGAGAGAGAGAGAGAGAGAGAGAGAGAGCAGACACTTGTGAGTACTGGCTGTTGCAAAAGAAAGTGATGCTTAGGCAACACAGTGTAGGCCACAGAGGCCTTTGGCAACACTGAGGGGGGAGGTGTTGAGACATGAGACAGATATGCAGCATCGATACGTTGCAATGGGGTCCCCTCCCCTCCCTGGCTTACTCATGTGGGGTGCATTGTCCTGGCTCCCTCTCTTGGGTGGTGGTGGAGAGGAGGATGTTTCTGCATGGAATCCTCTGAGTAGCTGCAATAATTCTGACAAGAAGAGTGTTAACAGAGTATCTTGCCACATGTATTGTCAGGGAAGTAGGCTGCCTATGCAAAGTACCCCCTTTGTGTCGAAAGTGCCGTTTCTCTGTGGTTCCTGTTTCTCCATGTATGGGTATTCTGACTGTGCATGATAGGAGGCCAGAGAGGTCTAGCCCCATGTTAGTATAGCCCCTCTCACCTGAGTCCTAGTCTCCTTGGCAGGACTGTTAGTCCTTGTGATTGGCTGCAGAGTGTAGTCTATATCCTATGCTCCGCTGTAGAGAAGTGGACTGAATGAAAGGGGTGGTGGAATTTGAGTTTTTCTGGTGTATCTTCCCTTCCCATTATTTTCTATGGACTTTGGGGTTCCTACACCAGCTCAGATACTGGTTTAGCATTCTGTGGGGTGTATCCGTTGTCTGCAGGGTGTTTACGTTGACTCCTCCACATACTGCCTATGATTCCCCGCCATTTTGGGGGTTACTTTGGCTATATATGTATTGACAGTGAAGACTCTAGTCCATGAAAGCTTATGCTACAATACATTTGGTACAAGTGGTAAACTAGACACTCTTTAAAAAAAAAACCCTTTTTGTTTTTAAAAAGTGTCCAACACCTCCTAATTGTGCAAAGAGGCACTTTTTAAAGCATTTTTATATTTAGCAGGGGGAGAGCTGGTTGGCAACCTTCAGTCTCGAAAGACTATGGTATAAGCCTACAGCACCCGGTATTCCCAGGCGGTCTCCCATCCAGGTACTAACCAGGCCTGACCCTGTTTAGCTTCCGAGATCAGACAAGATCGGGAGATAGTGTTCAGTATAGGGAGATGGTTGGCAACCTTCAGTCTTGAAAGACTATGGTATAAGCCTACAGCACCCAGTATTCCCAGGTGGTCTCCCATCCAGGCACTAACCAGGCCTGACCCTGCTTAGCTTCCAAGATCAACTGTCCCTCTTCATCTGAGTTCTGCATTTTCTCCAGTTGTTGTTGCTGGTGTCTCTTTTTTGTCTTTGAAAACTGTGAGCCCTATTGGGACAGGGAACCATTTACTGATTTATTCTGCAATGTAAATCACTTTGTGAACTACTTTTTGTTGAAAAGTGGTATATAAATATTCTTATTCTTATTAACAAACCACTACCACCACCACCTCCAAAGCCATCATAAAGTGTTTGCCCTGGATAGCAGATTGGGGCGGCAGGCTGTGGGCCTCAAGAGTGGAAGGCTGAGCTCTCCCTCATGGGGCAGAGTCCAGAGGAATCTTATTCTGCACAGACTCCAGTGGATTGAACAGAAGTTGGGCAGGAGATCATTTCAGCAGGGCTTTTGCGGAGAATACCACACAGAGGGTTGTGTCTGTTGCCTGGCATCCCAGATGGCTGTGCAACAGGATGTCCAGGCAAACATGACTGCCCAGAGCGTCCTGGTGGTCAGATCTACTGGGAATGAATGCGGAGCAGAGACAGAATGGTAAGCTCCACTCATGTAGCAGAGGGCTTTCCCCAAATCCTGGATCTGGCCCCTGGGACAGGGTTTGGAAAGTCCTGGGGTAGAGGAAGATAAGGTGTACCATTTACTAGTATGGAAAGCTTCAAAGAATGATCACAAGCTCTTCTAAAGTATATGATCCAAAAGCCACATGTTATATTATGGAGAATGCATCAGTAAGGCCCCAACCCTATTTTCTCTCCACAACATATTTTACGCAAATGTCGTTTGACCCAGAGGCCAGCATTGCAAACTTCTTCTTGGTCAAGACATTCTGTGCCTTTAAAAATAACAGAGTAAGAAGCTTAGGCCCACAGTCAGTGTGCTAGTGTTTTTGGTTCTACAAAGGCCTTGGTGGCTTTTGCTGCATCAGACTGACATGGCTACTCTTTGAGGATTAATCTGTGCCAGATATTCTTGAAGTGCCTCTTTTCTCATCAATACATTCCATGCTGCTAAGGTGGGTGGCATAGCTAGAGGGGATGCAAAGCACTAAGTTTTGCAGGGAGCCTCACCGCACCAAGCAAGTGGCCCCTCCCTCTCCTCTTGAAGCTCCATTTTGCTCTAGTGGCCTGGAATGGCTCTGAAGGGGAGTGGGAGGAGTTGCTTGCATGCTTCGGTTAGGCTCCCTGCAAAACTTGGTGCTTTGCACCCCCTCTAGCTATGCCACTGGCTAATATTTGTTGATGCCTGCGATTAGGCATTAGTTACAGGCACAAGGACTCTGTCCAGGAAAAAATAAGCTACAATAGTGGCTAAGGGCCAATCCACACCACCAACCTGGCAATCTGAGTCTGTGGGCTGAATTCATCTGTGCAGATTTCAGCGCATGTATGTGCTTCATGTGCCCAGCTCAATCCAGCAGCTTTGTGGTTGCACAGAAAATGCTCGAGGTTCGGGTTGGGTGCATGGTGCACACCACAGCTTCATGCTATGCACAAGTTTACATAGATCCACTCAATTCATGATCTCTTGTGTGTTGCCAGTTTGGCTGTGTGAACAAAATATGTGTACTGCAGAGGTTGGGAAAGCCTTGCAGGGATGTCTGCTCTAGACATATACCACAGAAGGCTCTCTCAAGGGGCTGCCTTTGAAAACAGTTCAGAAATTTCATCTGGTCCACTAGGCAGGTGGCACAGAGCATGCATGTCAGAACATCTATAGCTCCAATAGCACTCCATCTATGCTGGATATGTTCGGTTTCTCTCTGGGCTGAGTTAAATATATTGTTTTTGACTCAAAACAGCCTGTGACTCCTGAGTAACTTGACAACCTTCCTCTCTCATATGACCCTGCCAAAACACCAAGCTGGATCACAAAGACCCTGCTCTGGGTACGGCTTCCGTCAAAAGTGTGGTAGGTGGGTCCAAGTATCAGAGACACTCAATCCCACCACACTCCCTCTTCTGCTCCATCATCCTACCCTTTCTTTTCCTGTCCCAAGAGTACAAAGCTTACACTTGACCAGGTAAGGGGGGGACAGCATTTAGAACACTGCCTTGATTGAGCCCCTAGACCAGGGGTGTCCAAAGTTTTTGGCAGGCAGGAGGACCACATCATCTCTCTGACACTGCATTGCGGCCGGGGGAAAAAAGAATTAATTTGCATTTAAAATTTGAATAAATTTACGTAAATGAATATATTAAAGATGAACTTATATGAATGAATGACGGTCTTGCGATAGATCAAGGCCTATAAAAGGCCTTGTACAAAGCAAGGCTGGCCTTTCCTTCACTGCCACTGCTGCATCACAGATGTAAAACAGCAAGCAGTGGAGGGAGCCCTCATCCCACAGCTCATGCAAGATGTTAGACAGTTGCCCTCACGCTGAGAGCAGTTGTGTCGGGCCAGTTTGGGCTCCAACAAATCTCCAGAGGGCCAGAGGCTCATTGGAGACTGGGGGCTCCCTGAGGGCCGCATTGAGAGGCCTCGAGGGCTGCAAGTGGCCCCAGGGCCGGGGTTTGGGCACCCCTGCCCTATACTGAAGGTTGCATCAGGGCCTTTTCTGTGGTGGCACTGTGTATCTGAAACTCCATAGAACTCACCATGTAAAGGGCATTTCCAGAAACACTCTCTGTAAATGGTTGCTGCATTTCTACTTAGAGTCACCTTCCTACAGATTTGCACCACTCCATCCATGCTTCAGCAGGTGGACCGTGTGCTGGGGATGCAGTAGACCAACCCTCCTTCTGCTATTTTTCTTATTTCTGTTGTGTTCTGTTGTATCTAGGCATGTGCCTGTCCAAAAAGGCAGGGCAGCAGCACTCATAATAGCTCACACCAGTGGTAATTGAGCTATTCAGAAAAGTCAGTTTCTCTGTATGAATAGAAGTCACAATTTAAGTGAAGGGAAAATACTGGTGGACAACAGACAGTCAGGACTGTCCCAAGACCTCCAAAGGCTTGAGGCAGCATGCCACATGTGGCCTCACCTTACCTGATGATGTGTCAGCCTCTGCTTCCCCCCACTCTCCAATGTTCTAGCTTAGCTCTCTTCTCCCTTCCGTATTTGTTGGTGTTAATATTTGTTGATGTCTGCAGTTAGGCATCAGTTTCAGGCACAAGGGCTCTGTTCTCTTCCTCTCAGTCCTCCTATTCCTTTTCCACTCCAGTGAGTAGAATAAGGAGGAGGAGTATTGGAAACAAGTGGGCACAGATGGGCACCCCCAATGAATCTGACGCCTGACGTGTCCACTCCAGTTGGCCTCATGGATGGGCCAATCCTGCAGACAGGTGTGTGAACCTTTTGCAAAGAGTAAATGCACAAAGTGAGACAATCCCAGAAGAAACATCCCATCTAGACCTGCCTTCAGACTTGGGCCAACCTTGCTCAAGGGTAGTCTTGGACAGTGGCATATCTGGGGAAAAATGGCACCCACAGCAAGCATTGATATTACACCCCGGTCCAAACAGAGAAGGGGAGATCATGGGATGGGAAGCCAGCCCTGTCCATCCCACCAAGTGAATTTATTCAGAAGGTTACATAGAGGAGGGGAGATGGAGGTCCCCTGAAACTGATGCTGTGTTGTGGAAACTCACCATTGGTAGAATATGGTTATGTCTGTGTCCCCCCTTCAACTGGTGCCCAGGGCAGATGTCCCCACTTGCCCTATCCTTGATATGCCACTGGTCTTGTATACTGTTTTTGAACAATGACATCTCATTGTTGCTGTTTTCAAACTGAATATAGTTTCAAGGTTAGTTTCTTAAGTATTATTTATTTTGTGCTGTTTTATTTTGTGTATTTTCTTTCTTTTTTTAAATATTACTGTTTGCTGCCTTGAGCATTCCAAGAGTAAGCCAGGAAACAAATATTTGAAATAAGTGTGTAAGCAAATAACTTCAGCTGTTCTGTGGTTTCATGGGGACTTTGTGAACTTACAAGAAGAGCAAAATTTCATGAGCTGGCCTTTGGCCAAAGAGGACTACCCAGTTAACACCCTTACGCTTGCGAAAAGGAGTTATTGGATCATTAACAACCACAAGTAGACAGGATGTAAGCACACGAAATCACATTATAGCATTACTTCATATTGCACAAGCTTGTCGTGTCACAAAGATGTTGCCCTCCTCTTCCACCC